>NC_053166.1:16970709-17570709 GCF_016835505.1 Polypterus senegalus | reverse complement strand
GGTCACCTCAACATCGTCCGCCTGGCAGCAAGCTAAATGCTACAATGGATAAACTGTCTATGGCTGAAAAGCAAATAATAATAAATCTGAAATTGTAAAGAATATTATCTAGCATATAAGTTGATACATTTTTATATTATTATTAATGTCTACATATATAAAGGAGAGTTGGGGTCCAAGAAACTGTGTTTGTGTGTTTGTGGAGGGAATGAGAGTTAATGCGGGTGGGGGAGTCACGTGATCATCTCCCCTCCCATTCACTTCATTTCGCTCCGAGCTGAGCTCCGCAGCTGACGCGGTCTTGCCGTTATTTTCCTTAGTGTTTAGTCCTTTCTCCTTTACTAATTTACTGTTTAGTACACGCGGTACGTACACAGTCACTTATAAAAGGGGAGAAGACTCTGTGCAAGAAATGGGTATTGAAACTACCTTGGAAGACATGCAATCAACGAGGCCATTAAACGGATCTCAAGAGAGGTCTTCTGGGCTGGAAAAAAAAGCGCTTGGCTACCAAAACCAGGCGATTAAATGAATCTCAACAAGAAACGACTTCAACGTTAGAAAAAAAACCCGACTCGCTGCCAAAATAAGGCGGTTAAACGAATCTAAAGAAGACAGGATTTCTAGATTGTGAAAAGGACGATTGGCTGCCGAAACCAGGCGGTTAAAAGAATCTGAAAAAGACAGGAGTCTAGATTGGAAAAACCACGATCCGCTGCCAAAACTATCCGGTTAAATGTGCAGCGAAGCGCGCCAGGTCTGCTAGTCTAACAATAAAAATGCTGCCCTGCCCAGGGTTTGTTTCCTACCTTGCGCCCTGTGTTGGCTGGGATTGGATCCAGGAGACCCGTGTGACCCTGTAGTTAGGATAATGGATGGATGGAATAAAAATGCTTAAATAGGCAAGGAGGATATTGTCTATCTAACTTTAAAATGCAAGGAAGATGGATAAGCCAGTTGTTGTTTATGACCCTACTAGATCAGTTAAGACCCTTTCTTAAGTGTTCTGGCCATCTGTGACAAGGAGGGTGAGAGTTGACCAGAGTGGGCCAACTGTAAAGGGACACTTTACATTTAATCAGACCATAGATCCAGGAAGAAAGCTTGGAAAGCAGGCTTGAGAAGGCAGTTTATGACTTAATTACCTGTATATCTTTCCTTTCTTGTTTGTCCAAAACTACATTTGAGGACCCTTTGAAACTGGAGACAATACTGTCAGGAACTTGGTGTGTGTGTGTGTGTCTGTATCTGAGGACTGTTGTTGGTGAGTCAGGGGCTACAGAGCCACAATAAGAGGGGGCTTGCAACGGTATGTTCTCTCTCTCCCTCCATCCACGGAGGAGCAAGCCATCACTCACTCCATTCAGTGGCCATGTGGGAGCAAAGGTCAAGCTGGGCCAGAGATCAAGCAACATAATAAGACAGAGAGCCACCTGGCTGTAAGCATATGGGCACAAGATGAGCTGCTACTGAGATTGTAATGGTATTTTTCTCGCTCTGTTTTTAATTTGTTTATTATTTTGGATGCATTATCTATAATACATGAATAAATCTGTAGCTTTCTCTCCAGCCTGTTGTGGTACCCTTCCTTATTTACTGGGGTTGCACTAGAGAAGGTCCAGAGAAGACCTGAGTTGAGGGGTTGAGTTATGAGGAAAGATTAAAAGAGCTGAGCCTTTACAGTTTAAGGAAAAGAAGATTAAGAGGTGACATGACTGAAGTGTTGAAAATGATGAAGGGAATTAGTCCAGTGGATCGAGACGGTGACGTTAAAATGAGTTCATCAAAAACACGGGACACAGTTGGAAACTTGTTAAGGATAAATTTCACACAAACATTAGGAAGTTTATCTTCACACAAAGAACGATAGACACTTGGAATAAGTGACCAAGGAGTGTGGTAGACAGTAAGACGTTAGGGACTTTCAAAATTCGACTTTGTGTTTTCTTGGAGGAAACAAGTGGATAGGACTGGCGAGGTTTGTTGGGCTGAATGGCCTGTTCTCGTCCAGAGTATTCTAATGTTCTAACAACATGTTCTAATGTTACAGGTGTAAATAAAGATGGAAGTATTAAACTATAATAGCACTCAATCCTGTCAGCGTGACAAGAGTATAGGGATATGGAAAATCGTTTATGGTGTATGTAATCTATGTAATCATTTATGAGTCCAGTCTCTCTGAGCAATCTACTTGGTTAGTTTGTGGCTTTGGTGTGATTGGTCAGCTTGTCTATGGTGACATGAACAAAGGGGACGTGCGGAAGTAAGACGTATGAGGAGGATTAAGCGCTTAGAAGGCATGTTGAGAACATCGCCTTCAACAACAGCAAGCATAAAACTAGTCAAGAGGTGAGAAGGGTGCCTCGAAAATAACGACAGAGTCTGAGAAACGTGCTTTACAGGGAATGCATATAATGGCTGAACACAACACTATCAAGACAAAACACCCAGGAGGAGGATTTTTCCCTCAAAGGTTTTCTTTGTCCTTATCTTATATGATTGCGTCTGGTTTATTGCTGCCTTGATCCTAGTGCTCCTGGGATTGTTCCTGAAGCAAGAACAAAATGACCAATTCTTCCTGTTAACCATAAAATGCGACTTCTCTTACCATGAATGGTAACATGATGATGGCTAAATATATTTCAATATGGAGTCAAAGTTCAAGTAGGCAGCACTGGCACTAAAGGCTGTAGGGTCCTGAGTTTCACTTCTGGACAGGTCACTGTCAGTATGGGATCTCAGGGTTCAAGTAGGTTTTCTCAGTGAAATTTGCTTTCCCTCTGACAACCCAAAGATTTGCAAATTGGGTTGACTGGAGACTCTAAATGGCCTCAGAGCACGCAAATCTGAGTGATGAATTGCTGCCCTATCCATAGTTTCATGTTGTCTTGCACCCCATACTCCTGGGTAGGGTCTGGAACTGGATTAAGATGGCCAACGCTCAGTACAGACCACCAGTATGCCAACCTTCATCCTGTGTGATGTCACAATAATGGCTAAGTGTACATTTCTGGGTAGACAAACTGCACCTGTTGTGAAAGGGTGACATGCTGGCACAGCAGTTAGCACAACTGCCTCAAAGTCCTAAATATCTGAGCTCCATTCCTTTTGGTATCCAATTTGCATGTCTTCCCAGTGTTCATGGAGGTTGCTGTGCTTCCTCACAATACCCCAAACTGGGTGATAAATTGGCAATTTGTCTGGGATGGTCCCAGGTGCCCAGGACCATGGAAAACAAAAAGATAGCTGGCTTTGAAAAGGGCTACAGCCACACAGCACTGATTTTCAAAGCTTTCAGATCGATTCGAGTTTCCTGCCGCACACTCACACGTATGCACGCACGCTCAGCTATCAAATGTTTGTGAAGATTATTTAAAATAAACGCCTTCAGCTTATGCAAATACACTGAAAGACACCCGGAGAGAGCACTGCCATCCCAGTCTCATGAGTAAACGGCTACCTGAAGCAGACTGGAACCCAGCAGGCAGCATCTGTTACAGACCTGGGGGAGCCTGCGCAGTTCAAAGTGGGTTAAATGGCCGTCTACTTAGCCTGGATTGGTGCTTCTCTAACGGAGAGGCTCGGCACAGATGGTTAACAATGGAGACTGGATGCCTTTTCTGAGCTCCGCTGCTCATTTACTGATTGCTTTAACACTTTTTTTTGCTTTTTGCTTTTTTTTGCTGGAAAACAAAACCAATTTACAACCGGGAACATGCAATCGTGCACAATGGTGACGCAATACAAACAGCCACCAGAGGAATCGGCAGCTGCCTAAACCTGGTGTCACATTACGTGACTTTCTAGTCAGACTTGACAGCTTCACTTGGCGTGTTAAATTGCACATCCTGTTGTCACAGATTATGTCAAATGCAAACTTGATATGGACAACGTCTTCAAAACAATACATACGATAGATAGATAGATAGATAGATAGATAGATAGATAGATAGATAGATGGATTAGTATAGTTGGCAGGATAGATAGATAGATAGATAGATAGATAGATAGATAGATAGATAGATAGATAGATAGATAGATAGATAGATATGAAAGGCACTATATAATAGATAGATAGATAGATAGATAGATAGATAGATAGATAGATAGATAGATAGATAGATAGATAGATAGATAGTGTGGAGGATGGCCGGGCTGTTTATCCTGGCCAATACCCCCAAGCTGCCAGGTGGAGCCCTCCTTGCAGCATGGAGGTCCCCAGAAGACCAGCAGGGCATCATGGACAATGGAGTTTTTATGCACCGCCCTACTGGATGCCATGGGGGCCACAAGAGGGAGCTGCAGGGAGGGCCGAAGATTTCTTCGTGCCCTATGACCCGGAAGTTCGTCATAGGAAGAGCAACGGGCTTCCGGGTTGAAGAAAAGAACGTTTACCTGACCAGGAAGTGATCGAGAATCGTATGGACTGGGGATTGGGAACACTTCCGGGTCAGGAGATATAAAAGGACTGTGGGAGCTCCCAGAGCTGAGCTGGGTGGAAGGGTGGCAACGCCTCTGGGAGCTGGAGGATTGTTTATTGATTGTGTATTGTGAGTTTATATGAGTATAGTGGAGGAGAAGGTGTTTTGTACACTGTGGCAATTAAATAAAGTCAATTGGAGAACTTTTACCTGGTGTCTGGAGTCGTGGACAGGGGTTCAAGGGAGCGAGAGCGCCCCCTATCTACCACAATAGATAGATAGATAGATAGATAGATAGATAGATACTTTATTAATCCCAAGGAGAAATTCACATACCCCAGCAGCAGCATACTGATAAAGAACAATATTAAATGAACACGCCTAGTGACCTTCAGGCACACACACGACTATTGCAGCTCACGATCTTGTCGCCTAAGGATGTCACATTATACTACTGATATTGCTGGAGATCAAGCACACA
Source organism: Polypterus senegalus (assembly GCF_016835505.1). Lineage (NCBI taxonomy): Eukaryota > Metazoa > Chordata > Cladistia > Polypteriformes > Polypteridae > Polypterus > Polypterus senegalus. The sequence continues at coordinate 17,565,807 of NC_053166.1, read as the reverse complement.
CATCAAATCTGTGCAGAGATGAAAGAAACGTCCAGAAGAGCATCCAGCACTGCAACACTCCACCATTCTATGCTTTATGGCAGAGTGGCCAGATGACACATGAAAGCCCTCTATGACACTTGAATCTTATCAGAGGTGCCTCCCATTTTCGTTTCTCATCGGTGAGTTGTTCCTACACCTTGAATGGAGTCCACCTGTGGTCAGTTCAGTTGACTGGACTGATTAGCAAAGACACACAGCTGTCTATAGAAGGTCCAACAGTTGAGCAAAAGGCAAACCATGAAGGTAAATGAATTACCTACAGATCTTACAGACATGACTCTGCAGAGGCACAAATCCGGAGAAGGCTACACGAAATGTCCTGCACCACTGTAGGTTCCCAAGAGCACACACAGCAGCCTCCATAATTCTAAAATAGAGTAAGTTTGAAACAACCATGACTCTTCTTAAAGGTGGCTATCCAGTTAAACTTAGCAATTGTGGAAGAACGGTGATCAAGATGTTGATGGTTACTATAGCTGAGCTCTAGGGAGATGGAAGAATCTTGCAGACAACCACAAATGCCAGCACTCCACCAACTTGACCTGCATGACAGAGTGGGCAGACAGAAGCCTGTAATCAGAAAAATACACCAGGACACCAGCTTGGAGTTTGTAAAAGAGGCACCTAAAGCAGCGTTTCTCAACCTTTAAGTATTTGCGACCCAAGTTTTCATAACAGTTTTAATCGCGCCCCCTAACGTTCTTTAGAAACCCTAATAAAATGTATTTCTATATTTTTTTGCTGCCGATGCACCGCTACAAGTTTAAAACTTCCCTACGAATAGTGAAATTACACCACATATGGCACCACTGCCCACCTCTTCTTATTTCTCGCACTATCACAGGAACTTTCAATCTTTGCCGAATTTACTAGAGATGCCCCTGCTAGTATAAATGTGAACTTCGTCTCGCCGAGGCCATATTTCAGTCTGGTTGCTTGACTTAAGTACTCAATAGTGTTTGTAGCAACTCAAATGTATGTTGTAAAAACCAAACATTTTTAAGCTCACCACCATGGATACATTTTTTAATTGGGCGCAAACGAGCATCGGACAATTGTGAAGCATCAACAAGCACGGAGAAGAGTGTCGTTCCGAAGGTTAAATCAAGAAAATATTCTGAAGAGTATTTAAATTTTGGATTCACGAGAACCGAAGTAGCCGGCGAGGAGAGGCCCCTTTGTGTTATTTGTTCAATAGATCTATTTTTCATATTTTCGATTCTTGTTTTCTTTTTTTCACATCTTCACACCCCCTTTTTTGTTACTTCGCCCCAGAGGTTGAGAACCGCCGACTTAAAGGACTCTAAGACTAGGAGAAACAAGATTCCATGGTCAGATGGTCTGGTCAACATTAAACTGTCTGGCTTCATATCGAAGAGTCAGGACTGGAGGAAAACCACGCCCTGCTCACCACCTGTGCCATACCATTCTAGCAGTGAAGCCTGGGGTTGGCAGCGTCATGCTGTGCGTTTGATGACTAGTAGACAAGACAGGGTTGAGGGGAATCTGAACAAAGCAAAGTGCACAGATATCCTTCATGAAAGCCTGCTTCGAGCACTCTGGACTTCAGACTGGGGAGAAGTGTCACCTTCCAGTGGGACAAAGACCCTAAGCACAAAGCCAAGGCAACACACGAGTGGGCTTGAGGCTGGTTTACACTTCTGCGTCAAGCCTACACCGTAGCTTTGTGTGAAAAATGTGCTGTAAGCTACGCTATCGAGAGCAGTCTATAATTCGACATCACGACACGTTGCAGACACAAGCCTGAATATTAGCTGATGGTGTTTGAGACACGAAAGAAAAACAATTGATCCATTAAAGTGCAAGCAATTTCTGTCATCCAGGATCATCACTCATCTTACTACGCATTTTCCTTCATATTCAAAAACATTTGCCCCTCACATTTTTTCATTCATTCTCCACTTTCCAAACTGGATGGTGACTGGAAAAGTGTTGTTAAAAAACTGACCAGTCAGAGTTGTAGCAGGTTATGTGTACGGTTCGCGTCACAGTCACATTTCTGAAGAGGTGCGCCTCAGGCTACGCCATGCATACAAGGTAAGCGATGAGGACTACCACGTACCTGTGACACAGAAGGGACAACTCTGTGAACGTCCTTGAGTGGCCCAACCAGAGTCCTGATATCAACCAAATCAAAAATCTCTGGAGATAGCTGTCCAAAGATAGTCTCAATCCAAATGGATAGAGTTTGAGAGGGTCCGCCAAGAAAAATGGCAGAAAATCCCTAAATGTAGGCGTTTGAAGCTTCTTGTGTCAAACCCAGGAAGACTCCAGGCTGTCAACGGTGCTTCAATGAAATCAACTGTTGGTCCTTCTATAGGCAGACGTGTGTCCTTTCCTAAGCATTTCCAGTCAGTTGAACTGACCAGGGGCAGTGGTGGGTAGTAACGAGTTACATTTACTCCGTTACATTTACTTCAGTAACGTTTTAAAAAATTGTACTTCAAAGAGTAGTTTTACTGCACCATACTTTTTTACTTTTACTTGAGAACATTTGTGAAGAAGAAATGCTACTCTTACTCCGCTACACTGGGCAAAACTCAAATCGTTACTTTTTTTTTCCATTAGATACGCTATATTTTTGCCAGAGAGAAGCCGCCAGTGGATCTACTGCATGACAGTTTCACCAATCAGACATAGCAACAATAATCACATGGCTCCATTTCACAAATCAGATGTAGCAACAATAATCACACGGCTCCGTTTCACCAATTAGACGTAGCAACAATAATCACAAGACTCCTTTCACCAATCAGACATAGCAACAATAATCACAAGACTCTGTTTCACCAATTAGACTTGGCAACAATAATCACAAGACTCCATTTCACAAATCAGATGTAGCAACAATAATCACAAGACTCTGTTTCACCAATCAGATGTAGCCATGCAGTCACACAAACTGTGGCGGCATAGCGGCACAAACTCCTCTCAGACAGTGGACAGGGAAAGAAAGAATACATGAAAAATGAGAGCCAACTCCTGCTGAAGTTTAACCATCACTTCACTGAGTGAAGAACAAACGCGTTTTAACCAAACATGCAGAGACACAGACAGTCAAGATAAAGTGAGACCTGTTGTATGTGCACAAGCTGCCTTGTTCTGATGTTATTTTCTATCAGCTGTGCTGTTTGGAGGTCAAGTGAATATTCAGTATTATACTGTCAGTGTACAGGATATCTCGTCACTGTTCAGACATACATGTTACCTACTGGAGGTATCGGCTTCAAAAGCTTTGTTGTGAAAAACTGAGATTTGGAACTGTGTGTTATTTGTGCGTCTTTATTTTGTAAAGATGTTATTTATTTTTCTCATTTTTTATTTCATTATTTGGAAATAGCAGAATTTGCACATTATTTTATATTTTTGTCTGTCTTATTACAAGATTTCTAAAAAATAAATCATTCATTATGATCAAACAGTTACTCAGTACCTGAGTTGTCTTTTCACCAAATACTTTTTTACTCTTACTTGAGTAATTTTTTGGATGACTACTTTTTACTTCTACTTGAGTCATATTATTTTGAAATAATGCTACTCTTACTTGAGTACAATGTTTTGCTACTCTACCCACCTCTGACCAGGGGTGGCACGGTGGCGCAGTGGGTAGCGCTGCTGCCTCGCAGTAAGACCACCTGGGTTCACTTCCCTGGGTCCTCCCTGCATGGTGTTTGAATGTTCTCCCCGTGTCTGCGTGGGTTTCCTCCTACAGTCCAAAGACATGCAGGTTAAGTGCACTGGCGATCCTAAATTGTGCTTGGTGTGTGTGTGTGTGTGTGTGTGTGTGTGTGTGTGTGCGCCTTGTGCCCTGTGTTGGCTGGGATTGGCTCCAGCAGACCCCTGTGTTAGGATATAGCGGGTTGGACAATGACTGACTGACTGACTGAACTGACCAGAGGTAAACTCCGACCAAGGGGCAAAAACATCTCAACAATCATCGACAGAACGGGATGCACCCTAGTCAAACATCAAGTGTCATAATAAATAGTAAATCCTGTTTTTGTCTGTCATTCTGGGGTACTGATTGCTGTTTGATGAGAGTACAAAAGTGACTTTAGCACAAAACATCACAAATTGTGTAAATGCTTTCTGAAGGCAATGTATTCATCCATTCTTACAATATCAAACCTAACTAATCCAGTAAAGGGGCACAGGGGCTGTAAATCTATCCAGCAGAATTGGAATCAAGGTAGGAACTACTGCTGGATGAGTTGCCAGCTCATCACAGGACAGTTAAACAAATCCACTCATTCACTGAACACAATGAACCGAGTCAACAGGCACAGCGACTGGAACCAACCCTGGATGGCTGGCTCAGTTGAATTTAAATCAGGTTACTGGTTTAGCCATTCAATAATTTTCCATGATTTAGCTGTGATAAACTCCAGTGTTGCCTCAGCAGTGTGTCTGGATCATTATCTTGTGTAGGATGAAGTGCTGACCAGTAATTTTGGAGACAACGACCGGAACTTGAGCAGATCAGATGTTTCTACACACCTCAGAATTCATTGTGCCGTCATCAGTGAAGAGAATTGTGCCAGGACCTGTGGCAGCCATACATGCCAAGCCATAACACCCCCACCACTGCCATTGTGTAACAGATCAGGTGGTCTGTTTTGGATCTTATGCAGTTCCTTGTCGTCTCCACACTTTGCTCTTGCCATCACTCTGATGAGGTTCATCTTTGTCTCGTCTACCCATAAGAGTTTTTCCCCGAATTCTGTAGGCTCTTTTAAGTCCTTTTTCACACACTGTAATGTGACCATCCTGTTTCTGAGGCTAACATCTTGCAGTGTATCCTCTATATTTCTGTTCATGAAGTCTTCTGCTGATAGTCATCTCTGACACACACAGATCTGCCCCTGATCTGTCACACAGGCGTTGGGGGCTTTTTTCTTTATCACAGTGAGGACTCTTCTATCCTCAGCAGTGGAGGTCTTCCTTGGCCTGCCAGTCCCTTTGCGATTATTGAGCCCACCAGTGTGTTCTTTATTCTTCATGATATTCCAGACAGTTGATTTTGGTCATCCTAAGGTTTCACCGATGTCTCCAGTGGTTTGATTCTTTGATAATGGCTTCTTTGACTTTCATTGACACAGCTCTTGTCCTCAAGTTGAACAATGGCAACTACAAACTCCAAAGAGTAGAAGCAAGCCGAGGTATCTGATGAAGCCATGAAACCCACCTGAGGAATTACAGACATGATGACATCCTGAAATAGGGGGACAATGTATAAAAAGTGTTGTCATTTCTACATGGTGGGACCAAAATGCATGCAAGTACCCTTAAATGTAAGTCTATAATGTGCACTTTAATCACATCTGAATTGTTTAATTTATAATTTTAAATTGTGGATCAGTGGGGAAAATCAAGGAAAAATGGGTCTTCGTCCCAAACATTATGGAAGGCACTGTGCATGTGAACTGACTGGTCCATTTGGAGTCAGCTAGATGGTAATCACCTGTTTTTTTTTTTCAATATTTTTTAACGTATAATATTTTATAAAATGGAGTTTGCATGTTCTCCCCGTGTCTGCGTGGGTTTCGTCCGGGCGCTCCGGTTTCCTCCCACAATCCAAAGACATGCAGGTTAGGTGGATTGGCGATTCTAAATTGGCCCTAGTGTGTGCTTGGTGTGTGTGTGGGTGTGGGTGTGTGTGTCCTGCGGTGGGTTGGCACCCTGCCCAGTATTGGTTCCTGCCTTGTGCCCTGTGTTGGCTGGGATTGGCTCCAGCAGACCCCCGTGACCCTGTATTCGGATTCAGCGGGTTAGAAAATGGATGGATGGATTTTATAAAATGCACACAACACACATCAGCCATCAGAGACTCAGAGTCTGCACCCACACCTCACGTTTGTATGACCCGGCAGGACAATCTTAAACACGCGGACGGCCATCACACCTGCGACTTTGCTTGCATGCTTATGAGGCGGCCCGCACTCATTACAGAAGGACGCGCTCTAATCCAGCCTGTCTCCTTAAATGACAGAGTCTCCCAGCAAATTAACAGGAACAATTTCCGAATCTCCAATGTTGTCAAACGGAGCCGTGTTGACCAATTTATCTTACTACCGGCCATCGCCGATGCACGTCAATCAATAAGGGAAACACTCGGCGCCCATCAGCTCTTCTCGTGTCTCTGCCATTCGCTGCCGTATTCCAAGTAATTTACTTTGAGTCAATCAACGTCAAACGAGACGCTCTTTAAACAGGCGGCCTGAAGTTTATTTAACATGAATAATAATAATTAAAAAAAAGTCGGATATGCGAATTAATTATCATTTTCACATCCAGTATTGCCTTAACATTCATGTAGGGTTGCTGCTTTTTATTAGTGGTTTAATGCAGCGGTTCTCAAACTGTGGGGCGCGCTGATGCTGTACAAGGGGGGCGTCGAATAAATGAACAAGACATCAAAATTAATTTTTTACATTTTTATTTCAAATTTAAATTTGCAAGCATATAATCACAACGAATGCATTATAACTAAAATTAAAATCAAACATTTCTAAGGCATAGACCTAATGACTGACTAACGTGCGGCGCCGCTGCTGCTGCTGCTTTTATTGTCGCGTAATTTTAATCCGGAAATTTCGAGACGTATCGGTGTCTGTCGCGAACACTCGGGTAACAGTAGATCAGGTGATAATGCCGCGCGACTGCACCACCTTGGCAGCATAGCCAATACTGTATTGCCAAACTGAGTTAAATTATTGACTGCGTATTGGGTTATTTTCATGATACAACTAACGGCGGTATAATATTTGTCGGACGAAAATACGATCTTCTCGCGCAGACTGACCTCATCGGTGTCCTCGTTTACGGGATTTTTAAAAATTAAAACATATTTAATCGTTTCTTTATATAAATAAATAAGAATAAATAACTGTGGTGGGTTGGCACCCTGCCCAGGATTGGTTCCTGCCTTGTGCCCTGTGTTGGCTGGGATTGGCTCCAGCAGACCTCCGTAACCCTGTATTCGGATTCAGCGGGTTAGAAAGTGGATGGATGGATGGAATAAATAATTTATTCTTCGTTTTTGGGATTAGAATTACTACCAAAAATCACACAATGCATTTTAACAGTTATTAAAGCACTTTAAAAAAATAAATTGCAAATATTTCAACAAAGTTAGTCGAACACACGCAAATCTTATGGAGGAAAAAATGATAGAATACCGCGACACCGCACGAGTATCATACCTTTGTTAGTTGTATCCTGGGTTATTCTCATCTATTTTATATTATGCAAGGGGCGCAGAATTATTCCAGGTAGAAACGTGAGCCGCGAAATACGAAAGTTTGAGAAGCGCTGGTTTAATGTGCTGAAGCAAACCGGCTCAGTGGTAAGTGATGCTGCCTTACAGATCCAGTGCCTTGGGTTCAAACCCCGCACCTGGTTGTAGTCGACTTTTTCTGCCACGTTCCCAGTGAAGTTAAATGACGATTTCAGCATGGTGGTGTGAGTGTGCCCTGTGATGGAATGGCATCCCCAGCCAAAGCTGATTCATGTCTTGCACCCCTGTTGGTTGGATGAGTTCCAGTCCCATGATAATATTGGAATAAGTGGGTTCAATAACAGACATGTGGATACCAGGCTCAGCTCCGGGGGTCATTTAGTCAGGCTAAGAACACGCTGTTGAGTATGACGTTACTCATAAATCATATTATGTGATATCATCTACTGTTAAATTCTACTCCGTACTTATAAAATTTGTATTTTTATGCTGTATTGAGGATTTGTTCTGTTCTGTGTATTGTATTGTATTGACCCCCTTCTTTTTGACACCCACTGCACGCCCAACATACCTGGAAAGGGGTCTCTCTTTGAACTGCCTTTCCCAAGGTTTCTTCCATTTTTTTCCCTACAAGGGTTTTTTTTGGGGGGGAGTTTTTCCATTGTCTTCTTAGACAGTCAAAGTTGGCAGGGCCTGTTAAAGCCCATTGCGGCACTTCTTGTGTGATTTTGGGCAATAAAAAAATAAATTGTATTGTATTGTATTGTATTATTGGGATTTTGTTGACTTGCCACATCTAGTGATGCTGGGAGGGTGGGGGGCTTCAGAAGCTTAAGCCCCTGATCACATATTAGAATAAAAGCGGTAAGCCCCTGATCTTTTAGTCCACGACAAAACCCCTGATTACACCTCGCGCAAAATTCTCAGGGTTCTCCCATCATGTTTATCCCCAAGGGGGTCTCTCCAACACCCACCCAGCTAATTTATTTTATTGTAAATGCAAGCTGGGCATTACAATCCAAGTGGAGCCTCCCACCCTATTCACTTATTTTAAAACTGTGTAAGATCATGCATGATAATCACAGAGGAGGCTAAGACCCTGTTACCTGCAAATCCTAGAAACACCTCTGATCACATCACGTACCCCAAAGTATTTCAGATTTCCGCCTTATTATTTTAATCTGGAGCAGTGGCTGGTGGATATCAAAATCAACTGGCATCCCACCCAGGACTGGTTCATGCCTTACACCTGACACTTACAGGATGCCCCTCAGATTCCAAGCTAGCATAAGTGGGATGGAGTTTGATAAGGGATGTACGTGTCTTGTCTCCTACTCCAGTGACCCCAAATTAGGTTAAGTAAAACGTCTGATTTGTGTTACTCAAAGGAAAGAGCAACGTCATTTAAATCAATACCAGCAGTCACTCAACATTTACTGATCATAGCGCCTTCTAAAAGACCAAAGTATACTTTACAAAGTATAAGCGGAATTATAACTTAAAACAAAACAATGAAGCGAATATGATTTGTATAGTGCCATTCACGGCACACAGCATCACAAGGGACCTAACAGATCAAACAGTAACATAACTTAAATCCTCACAGTCAGTCAGTCAGTCTGTGCTCATTTTATATAGCACCCTACACAATGAGCCGTTCACAAAGGATGAAAAAAGTAAACAGCAATTTAAGGAAACACAATCTGTAAAGCTTTCTTTTATATATTTTGCCGTTCACAGATATCATTACAAATCAACCAGTAAAGTGGTTTGAAGCAACACAGTCAGTCAGTCAGTTCATTTTACACAGCAGCTTAAATGGCAAAACAAGAAGCCAATGTTTAATTCAAGGAAATGGAATAAACTTTTTTTATTTTATATTAGCTATGCTACCTTACTTATTCTATGTTAATTAATGTTGACTTATGTTTATTTTTTATTGTGTCTTCTATTTTTCTATTCATTTTGTAAAGCACTTTGAGCTACATTTTTTTGTATGAATATGTGCTATATAAATAAATGTTGATTGATTGATTGATTGATTGTCTAAGATGGGCTGAACTCTAAATACACAATGTAGACCTTAGTGTTAACGTTTGCAGTGCACCATCCATTAAACTATATTTTGCAATGCATATAATAATGAAATGCATTGCATTTGTCCATCCAACAGATGGCACATCATAATCATTTGCAATAATAAAATGCAATACTACAAATATTTGTGATGCACCATCTGTTGGAATGACAAATGCAATAGACATGTCTCTGCTATATGCCATTTGGTATGGGGTTTGTTAGAGTGTTAATGTTTGTGATGAGCCATCTGTTGGAATGGCAAATAAAATGCATATGTCTGTTATATACCACTTGGTATAGGATTCATGAAAGCAGAAGTATTGTTTGTTATGCGCCCTCTGTTGGAATGACACACGCAATGCACATGTCTCTGTTATATGACATTTGATATGGGATTCATAAAAGCAGTGTGAATGTTTGTGATGCATAATCTGTTTGGATGGCAAATGCAATGCATTTTTTTAACTACAAAGGTGTGGAATGGAGGCATAAAAACTGGATGGACACACAGATATATAGACACATATCTTTTTATTAAGATGGATAGCACCTTCTGCAATAAGATCCATTCATCCATTATCCAACCTGCTATATCCTAACACAGGGTCACAGGGGTTTGCTGGAGCCAATCCCAGCCAACACAGGAAACAAACCCCGGGTAGGGCGCCAGCCCACCGCAGGACACACACACACAGACGGGACAATTTAAGATGCACCTATACTGCATGTCTTTGGACTGTGGGAGGAAACCCATGCAGACAACATGCAGACTCCACGCAGGGAGGACCCAGGATGCGAACCCAGGTCTCCTTACTGCGAGGCAACAGCACTACCACTGCGCCACCGTGCCGCCCTTCTGCAATAAGATGCCTTACAAGTCAAAGAGTATCTTAATTTAGTTAATGATAACATTCTTGGCTCATTAAAGCAAATTCAGAGTTGTTGGGGCAGTGCCAATGTGAGCAGCACTGGGCAAAAACCAAAACAGAATGCCAGTCTATTGCAGGTTTAAATCTCATACACTCTGCCACACTCACTCACACAACGCCAATTTGGAATTATTAACTTACCCAATATGTACACATTTTGGGGTGTAGGGGGCACATCGGTGCAAATATGGGGAAACATGCAAACTTGATATGGACAAGAAGCAGGAAACCTAGGAAGCTAGGTCTTTGTGTTGGCAGTGCCACCCCACATTAATAAATGAATCAACTTTGCCTTTATACACTGTTTTCCACAGTAACAAAAATGACAATTTGTCCTACAATTCAAACAACAAACTAATTTAATGTAATACAATAAACTGATCCACATTTATTTGGCAGTATATAATGTCTTCCAAAGAGTAAATCATGCAAAGAGCTTTACAATAGTAATAAAAAATGCAGTGTGAAGGTTTTAACACACACAATATACAACTGGAGGAAAAGCCAAGGTTCATATGGCTCATATTTATCACACAGTGACCTTAATCTGGATGATGAAATTGTCATTTTAGCATTGCACACACAGTGTCACAGTGGTCCATCTACGTGACACTGGGTCAGACAAGGTGATGTGGCATTTATGCATCGAGGCGATTTGTCTGCTTGAGATATGCATATCCTAACTGACTGCATTCCCCATGACTAATTTATTGTGTTCAGCTGATACAGGGGCACTAATGTGACCCCTGATTAAGATGGGGTATTTAAAATCACATTATTAAATGGTTTAGAAAATAGATGTACTGGAAAAAAACCAAAGAATGTGCAAAGCAGTTACAAGCAACTGAGTAATAGGAAGGGCAAAGAATCCTGATGAACTAAGAGACTATCATCAAGAAAATGAGTGCAGAAATCTTCCTGGGGCACGGCCGATAGTGCTCCTCAGCCTGCGTCCATATTCTTCTATAATCCAAATGGGTTGATTTTTGAGAATGAATGGACAAACGTGCAGCAAAGTGTAACTGCAGCCCATAATACAATGTCCTGAAATAGCCAAAGAGGTGTGATAGCCAGGGAGGCAGGTCTGAATCCCAGCAGCCTGTCCAGAGGAGGTGCACTGAAAGGCAGCCTAGCTGTGACTTGAGTGGCTAAAATGCGCTTAAACTCTTGAAGTACTCTGAGATGTCCCAAAATGCACACACAAAATGCCCTACTAAAGGGGGTAGGGGGTGGTGGTGGCACTGTCTTCCCCTAAATAGTACAGATTAGGGCAAGAAAATCTTTATAAACGTAGAACTTTTAAACACAAATTAAAAAAAGAAGAAAAAAGCAATCCTAAGCAAACAAGTTACTAAACACAACCTAAAAATCTGAATCCCAAAAACAGAAGCAAAAGAGCCAGCAAAAATAAAGAGTTAGCAAAACAGCAAAAACAGCAAAAAGGTGGCCATACAAAATGCCACGGAGAGACTGCAATTCCCATGAGCCTTTGTGGGGCTGGGAGCAGTGACTCAGCTGAGATTGACAGGTGGCCACACCTCTTGGGGAACCTCCCACAAAGCTAAGACAACATCCATCCATCCTTTATCCAACCTGCTATATCCGGGGGTCTGCTGGAGCCGATCCCAGCCAACACAGGGCGCAAGGCAGGATACAAACCTCGGTCAGGGTGCCAGCCCACCGCAGGCTCTGACAACATGGAAGAACACATTTAAACACATAGAAACTACATAATAAACAAAACTGACTTAAAATATGGCGGCACGGTGGCGCAGTGGGTAGCGCTGCCGCCTCGCAGTTAGGAGACTCAGGTTCGCTCCCTGTGTGGAGTTTGCGTGTTCTCCCCATGTCTGCGTGGGTTTCCTCCCACAGTCCAAAGACATGCAGGTTAGGTGCATTGGCAATTCTAAATTGTCTCTAGTGTGTGCCCTGCGGTGGGCTGGCGCCTGCCCGGAGTTTGCTTCCTGCCTTGCACTCCAGCAAACCCCAGTGACACTGCGGGTTGGATAATGGATGAATGGACTTAAAATGCACAATTCAGCAAATAATATTATGATAATCAAAGAATCAAAAATGAACAACATGGACATAAAAGGTACATTTAAGTGTGAGCCAGAGGGTGTGATGGATGGCTGGGGCCGTTTCCTGATATTCTTTTAGGACTGGGGTAGCAGATGTGCACAAGACACTGCCTCCCCCAGAAGACTAGATGGCAGCCCCTCTGAGTTGCAGTGGCAACTCCGATTCCCAAAAGACTCCATGGGAGTTGGAGTTTGGAGTTCAGGTTGGGTTCCACCCTACTACTTCCAACCCTACTTGAAGTTTCTACCACATGTGGCAGATGGGCCACCTGAAGTGCTCCTACGTGCAGCATAAAAGGGACCGCCTCACTTCACTCGGGGAGCCAGAATTGGGAGGAATGAGGACAGAGCTTGCCAGACGAGATGTGGAGGTGGAAGGACATGGCGAGAGACAGGAAGGGAAGAAAAGTGGTTTGTTGCTGTGACTGCTGTTTCTGTACTGTGCTTGGTGTAGAACTGTTGAAAAACGATTTGGGAAGTGTTTCCCACACCTAAAATAAATGTGTGTTATGCTGGACTTGTGCCTGTGTCTGTTGTGTTGGGTGTTTGGGGAGCTGGTGTGCCCCCTAGAGGCCACAAGGGGAACAATTTAACTTGCAGATAATGCCAGTCATGTGGTTAACAAAACATTGCAGAATACCCACAACATCAGTCACAGAAAGTGCACATACCACACCCATACGACATCATGACACGGCCCATGCCCACTGCAAGAATGAACCAACACGTTCACTGCAAGGCAGTATTGCAGAAACGACGACTGCTATTAAGAATGACTGTAGCTAATTTTATTTTTGGGCAAACATAAATGTCTTTCTTTCTCAGACTTGTGCCATCTAAGCATTTTAAGCAATAGAACTGTTACTATTTTGAAAGATTGGTAAATGTTTTATTTTTCCCTCAAGAGTTGCATTATACTAAATGTAACAAACCATATTAGCATCCCATGTTTCAATACTGTTAAGAAACACCATCAGCTTCTTACAATACACTCAAATACAAGGATGACGTAGCTAATGATTTCCAATAAGCAAACTAATAATGTGGGTACATCAATATACAAGGCATTAACGGGGAGGCACAGTGGCATAGTGGCAGCACTACTATCTCACAACTAGAAAACTGGAGTTCACACTGTAGATGTTCACTGTCTGGAGTTTCGTATTTCCGGGGTAAAACTACGCCCCTCCATTCAGATGCCAGTCCCCACGCAATGCCACTACAGTATGGGAGATCCGTTGGATTTGTTTTTCAGTTGAGCCACTCGCCTCCCAACCACCTCTCCTCGAACCTTAAAATGATCATCAACGAACCAAGCCACTCTAATCTCCGAAGGGACCGGGCAACTTGCCCCCTTGATCCACAAAACGCTTTTTGATTTTATAAACGGCTTATGGCTTGCCCACCCAAACTTTTCCAAGCCAGCTGGCTTCTCTGATGGTGTGTCCTCTTCATGTCTTGCACAGGTTTCCTCCGGCTACTCCAGTCTCCCCGACCCCAGTCCAAAGACATGCAGGGTGGCTGAACTGGAAATGCCACATTGGGCTGTGTTTGTTCACCCTGCGATTGACTGGCACCTTCTCCAGGTGTTATTCCTGCCTTGTGCAGGGTGGTTACAGGAATGTTGTGGGCATTATGGGACTGACCTCACTGGAACTGTGGGCTGCGGTTACATCCATCCATTATCCAACCTGCTATATCCTAACTACAGGGTCACGGGGGTCTGCCGTTGCCAATCCCAATCACCTAACCTGAATATCTCTGGACTGTGGGAGGAAACCCACGCAGACACGGAGAGAACATGCAAACTCCCACTGCGCCACCATGCCGTCCTGCTGCAGTTACATCCATCTCCCAGTGTGCCTTGCAATGAACTGGCACCCCCTAGAGGGCCGAGTCCTGCACTGCACTAAAAAAAATCAGCAGGTAATGATTGATGGCTGGGTGGTTTTCTTGGGAGACGTTTGGGGTGCGGTTAAACTTTTTATTTACAAGCGGCTATAAAAATCTGATGAAGAGCAATTAAAATTTCAAATTATGTTAATTAGAAAAAGAATAATGATTGCCTTTGATGGCCAACAGCAATTATGGGACTTAATTTCCAACGCAATTAAGCCGGAGGGCATTTTAGCTATTGTAATTTATTTTCCTAAATTTCTAAAAGGTCATTAGAAATTGCTTTGTATTATTAAAATTAGCTTTCGTTGCGAGGGTCAGGCTACCAGGCATGTCTACCTTTAACAGTGCGGCCTATTTAAAACCTGCCGAGTGCCCACGCTTTATTTAAACCACCGTCAGGTTTAACACAATGCCATTTAATTAAAGTTGAAAAAGTAACAAACATTTACATAATATAAAATTACCCACAGAATGGAAGATCCTTTTCTTTTCATTAAGAGCGTATTCAAATCACAAAAAGGAAGATCATGCTGTGAGAATTATTATCCCACGAAAGGCCATAATATTTCAAGTTTTTAAGTGCATCTGTCGTACAAAAGTCCTCTTCACGAAGTAATGCGGCGAATAAAGAACAATTAGACAAAGCGGCGGCGCTACTCCGAGGCCCAATGAACCGGAGTCTGCGCTGCTATAAAAAAGCTCTTAGTGGGCTAAAGTTGTAATTATAGCCAACGCCGAAATCCGACTCATCTAGAAAAAGGTGCGGCAAATGAGATTTGTGGGCTCTTGTTGCGCCAGACGTGAGGAGAGGCCATCTCAGGGAATCAAGTGCGAGATTTGAAAAGGCACTTGCCGGGATGAAGATAACGCCACTCTTGAAGAGCTGCAGCCCGGCAGTGCGGGCTCATGGACTTTATTATCGATTTGGTCACATCACGACACGAGGAGTGCTTAGTGCTGGGCGCGGACTGAAAATGTGAGAAAAGTTGCATTCCCTAAACAAAAAAAAAAAAAAAAAATAATAAAAGAATGAAATCTGCCAATTCATTCATTTGAGCAGTTCCGTCCAAGGAAAACAGAACTGGCATCGGGCTCAGAAGTGGAATCCACCCGCAGCGCACGCAGCCGCGTTGCTTTATATAAACCCAATGATGGAGACGAGGAAGCAATCAGGATGAACGCGCACACTCCTCACGGAAAAGGACACATGGCTAGGACGGAGCCGAGAGACGTTAGGGCTAACCACTGCGCCACTCCGGTGCGTGGAGAATTACTCGGAAATCTACACTTACAAGGGCGACTGGACGCCCGAACGGAGCAGCAATTGTCACACCGATCTTGCCTTCCGCAACGGAACATTACTGGACAATAACGTTCTTGGATTGTTGAACAACGGGTATTTTAATAAACTGCTGCATTACGTCGTTTATGGTATGGAATATATATGATATATACATTTCCAGTTTAAGGTTAATTTGCGCCCTAGGCCAGGCTTATTAGTGCACTAACCAACTGTCCGGTACATAACCCGTGCAGCTAGTTTTTTTTCCCCGTTATGATCTGCGTCCTTTGTGAATGCCTAATTCACCTCAATGGTGGCGCCGGCCGTGGATATGTGTTTTATATACACGCATCTAAATTATATGACGGCATATAAGGGAGATTACTCTGATAATTTTTAATGGCAGGGGCTTACACGCACGTCATCTTTTCTTGATAACGAACGGACGCTTCACGGAAACGGAAATGTAGCCCGTAAACGCGCGACAGGTTTTTTTTATTCTCAAATGTAAATTGATTTTTAATTATTTAAATATAAATGTTCAAATTTTAATATTGTAAGGTGTTTTTTTTTACATTGCACATGGAGCTTACGTCTTTTTGTTGAATTTGGTGTAATCTATTATGAAACCAATGAAGCTTAACCTTCAGGGCACCTAATTCGGGAGCGACCACAGTGTCGACTTTAGTCTACATTGTTTCAAATTTTTAGGTGTCTACTGTATAAGGTCAGTCAGTCAGTCTATCATTTTCTAAACCACTTAATCCAGACGTCGAAGGTGTTGCTGGAGCCTATTCCAGGTAGCATAGGGCACAAAGCAAGAACAAACCCAGGACAGAGTGCCAGGGAAATTGCATGGAGAACACACACCGTTGGGCCAATTTAATTTTGCCAGTCCACCTAACCTGCATGTATTTGAACTGTGAGAGGAAACCCCACCAACATGGGGAGAACATGCAAACTCCATGTAGGGAAGACCCAGGATGTGAACTTAAGTTTAATTAGTGCAAGACAGCAGCGCTACCACTGCGCCACCATGCCACCCTACTGTATAAGGTGTTTTTGTGTGTGTGTGTGTGTTTTTTAAAAAAAATTAAATAATATTAATAATACAGTATAATTCAGTGCAGCAATTTTAGTCAAAATGTAGTGGTTAAAATATTTAAAAAAATGGTGGTGATCTGCCGCGGAACAACCCCATTGATAAGATAGCAATGGTCACCCAGACCTTGTTGCTGATTGCAAAGTAGACCCCATAACATTTCAAGCTTCAGGCTCCAAAAAATGTAAAGGTCTGCTACTGAATCACTCAAAGCCATAATTACTGGAGAGGTAAAGAAAATCCACACTAAAATGGACAGAAAGTTGAAACTGCACCCTGTGTCCCCTGTCCCGTGTCCCCTCAAACAATCCAAAGTCATATTTTAACAAAACTTTCTTAATCCAAATCAGGGCTCAAATCCCATCTCACCAGGCCCATTCAAATTGGGGCAACTATTCACCTGCATGTCTTTTAGAGATGTGGGAGAATATTTAGAGTAAGAGACCTGTGGAACAGGGAGGAGCTTGATGTTTAGGGAGGAGCTGGACATTGGTGACACAAAATCATTTATCATTTTCATTGGTCATTCCTTGATGCACCTTGACTGTTTTCATTCTCCTTCCTTTATAAGTTTATTCAGGCAAAAGCAAGTTCACTGATTATCTTTTACGCAGTCAAAGCCAAGTTAAATTACTGTCAGCCAGCCAAACAGAAAACTACAGCTTTGCTAACAAATACATATGTGAATAAGTGCCACGACCAGTCTGTCGCCATTAAATCCAACCTCATAAAAAGACAAGTGTTTGTCTATGCATCTGTGTGTCAGTCCAGTTGCTATGTCTCTGTTATACACCATTTAGTATGGGATTCATAAAAGCAGTGCTAATGTCTCTGATGAGCCATCTGTTGGAATGAAAAATGAACCACATTTAATTACTACATGAATTAAAAAAATACATTCCAATAGATGACACAAAAATGAATGGTGAATATGTGCAGCGGAGAGTAACTGCCAGACAGATAGGAATCAGCTTATCCAGCTTAATAAATGGACAAGCATCAGTGTAACCCAGTAAAAACTATATAGTGCCTTGAAAGAGTACCAGTATTTTTAAGAGTGTACAAGACAGACAGAGCAGACCAGAACAACCAAGTACATCCCAGGAACTTCAGGACATGTCCAACTGTGACAGACTCAGAGAATTAAACCTGTTTAGCCTGATCAGAGGGGACCTAATTGAGGTTATCAAAATCCTCAAAAGACCTTGATAAAGTAGATCCAGCAGCTTAACAGTGAATCATGTAGTCAAGGACATCGGTGGAAATTAAGGGGAAGTGTATCAAGGACTGAAGCCAGGAAGCACCTCTTTACACAAAGAGTTTTGGAAATCTGGAACAAATTACAAAGATATGAAGTTGAAGCAGAAAATCTGAGAACCTTTGAGAAGTCTCTGGATGAGATACTGGGACAGCTTAAATATAAGGTAAATAAAATAAAAGAGTTTGAATGACTGAATGAACTCATCTCGTTTGTCAAACTTCAGTACTAAACATGCAAAGGAACCATGTCTGCATTCGATATATTACGGTAAAGGAACACTGCAGCCCTGCCTCGGGATTAGCCCCATGTTGTGATGGGAGATTTTGCATATAACTTGATAAATGTTTTGTATGTCTTTATTTGTAATTTAGGCAAAGCAATGTAATTTAGTGTTACTTTGGTGAGAGGCATTCGTGTTTGCCCCCAACCCGTTTACGACTAATTTTACAACAGAATTTGGGGGATGTGTCTTAAACCAGTTTGATGAGTATTTCTCTGCTAAAGTCTTTGAACACCTGCAAGGAAGCCAGGATAGCTTAACATATGGTCTCTGGTAGGTGTTAAGATGTTCTATTGCCCCCATTGGTCTGAGGTATGGCTGTTTGGAATTGGCTTGTCTCAGAGGCCTTTAAGTACCATGATGTCCTATTGGCTGTAGGGGTTGGACAGAAAACCCATCAATTTGCTTGCTCATCCACATTCTCTCTCTCTCTCTAACCAACATATGATGAAGAAGCATCTCTCTTGCTAACCTGTGATGATGTAGAAGTATCTTTCTCTTACACAAGACAACACAATGAAGAGCACAGCTTCAGCCATTTTGAACAGACATGTGGCTGAAAGCTGAGCACCAATGATGCCTTAACTCGAGACATTAAGTAACTACAAGTCTGTGTGCCACCTGAGTTACACATCACCATTTAATCAGGTTGTATGGTTGCCAATATTCAAATGTACTTTGCATTTTGTTATTATTTATGAATATTATCGGTAATACATTATTTTGTGTGTAACTCAACTCCTGCTTGTCTTTTTACTACATCTAATTGCATGAGGTTATAGATATAGAAGGTAAGGTGGGGATAAGTTATATAGAATAATACCTTATAAACAGTGGTAAGTCTGCGAGATTAGGCATTCCAAGGCTGCATATTAATAATACAATAGGGGAAAATAGAGCAATATATATATATATTACTCTACCATGATAAAACACCCCGCCCCTAACATCCAGCTCCTCCCCATTGTGCAGGCTGCAGTGTGGAATGCTTTGCGGAACTGTGCAGAATCTTAGGATTGTATAACACCTTCCAACACAAGCAACATTAAAAGGTACAAAATAATGGGGTGAGTATTACACAAAGTCCACACAAGCACTGATCAGATAAAAGATATGAGCTCAAGATGTGAGGGATCAGTGCTAACTACAGCACTACTCCCCTCAAATAGACACATCACCGGAAACAGCCATGCTGGGTGGCAACAGAAAATCGAGAAAAATACCAGGATGATGTCAATCCTTAGAAAACTGAAGGTCTTGCACATCAACTCAACCACTCAGAATGTTATGGAGCGAAAGATGGCAGCAATCCTAAGACTAAGCCGTCCACCGAACCGCAACTCAAGCCCTGAACTCAGAGGCTGACCCATTAGTCTTTGGGTGCCAGAGGCTTTTTCTTTCAACATAAATTGCCTTTTTAAATCGCCTTCATCTCCTTTTTGATAAGTGCAATGGCATCACTCCATCTCAACAAGAAGAAAGAAAATGGGAACATATGGGAGGAAAATCTGAACAGTAATCTGTGAGCTTAGAGGCTTCACAACAGTAAGGAAGTAATTAGTTCACATGAAGTTTCAACAGGGCTGTGGGTACCCTGAGCCTATCTTGCTAACATCGGGCACTGTTGCTCAACCACACCCATTCACTCACTCAAATATTTACACACACACACACACACATTGAATATACAGTAAGAGTGTGCTTAATGACGCAGATACGTTACAGGAAAATAGTTTGTTATGAGAAACGTTGGTTTCAGAGGTAACATTAAAACAGACAGAACAGGCTGGTATTTGTACACTGTAAAAACAATACAAGTATCAAATGAACACAAAATAAGATTTATTCCAACCAAAAACAAACAACATTAACTTCTGTAAAATGTATGTAGTGTTGATTGTTAGAATTGTTGTTTTCTTTCATTTAATAACTGTGTATAGAGGTTTATAGAGGGTAATGTTGTAGGCACTTCCATTGCTGCTTGAACATCAGCATTTGCTGCTTCACCCGGTAACTTGACACGGCAAATTCTAGTACTGGGCAGCACAGTGGCACGGTGGTAACGCTGCTGCCTTAGCAGTAAGGAGACCAGGGTTTGCGTCCTGATTCCTTTCTGCATGGAGTTTACACGTTGTCCGTGTGTCTGTGCGGGTTTCCACCGGATGCTCCAATTTCCTGCCACAGTCCAAACACATTCAAGTTAGGTGAACTGGCCCTTGTGTGAGGTGTGTGTCCTGTGGTGGACCCTGTTCAGGACTAACCGACTAATGAATGACTGACATGACTGAATTCTAGCACTTTTTAAAAAGTTTCAGACCAACATTTATTTATCTGTATATTATATATATATATATATATATATATATATATATATATATATATATATATATATATATATAATCTCCACCCATTTTCCAACCCGCTGAATTCGAACACAGGGTCATGGGGGTCTGCTAGAGCCAATCCCAGCCAACACAGGGCAAGGCAGGAACCAATCCTGGGCAGGGCGACAACCCACCGCAGTATATATATATATATATATATATATATATATATATATATATAAATGTTTACACGTGGAAGTGGAAGTGGAGTCAGGCTGAGGGCTCCGACTCCGAGGAAACAGAAAACTCGCTTAGCCGCTAATAACACAAACAAGGTGAGCACGTCAGCAAAACAAAATTTCCAAAGAAAGACAAAATCGCTTAGCCGCTAACATCGGCAAAATGGTATCCCTTTGACTTTTCCTCCTGCCATTAATGCACAACCAAGGCGA
Source organism: Polypterus senegalus (assembly GCF_016835505.1). Classification (NCBI taxonomy): domain Eukaryota; kingdom Metazoa; phylum Chordata; class Cladistia; order Polypteriformes; family Polypteridae; genus Polypterus; species Polypterus senegalus. The sequence continues at coordinate 17,544,818 of NC_053166.1, read as the reverse complement.
GCACATTGGCAAAACGAATCCTCCTAGGAGAGAGACGCCCAGAGTAGTTCTTTTCAATTACCTGACATCGCTACATTTCAATTTTTTTTCTGACAATTTCAATAGTTTCTAGGACCAGCACGGGCTTACACAGCTAGTAAATATATTATATACTGTATATATACTAGCAAAATACCTGCGCTTCGCAGCGGAGAAGTAGTGTGTTAAAGAAGTAGTGAAAAAGAAAAGGAAACATTTTGAAAATAACGTAACATGATTGTCAATGTAATTGTTTTGTCACTGTTATGAGTGATGAGTGTTGCTGTCATATATATATATACACACACACACATATAAACATATATATATATATATACATATCCATACACAGCTACATATATACATATACACACACACACACATATATACAAACATATATACTTATATACACATACATCCACATATATATACATGTATACATATACATATCTACATATACACATACACACACACATATATATATATACATACACACTCTTTGGGGTGCGAGCAACTGTTGCTGGGGGTGCCAGAATCCATCAAGGAAGAAAAATGAAAAACATTATTTGTACAAAATCTTAATTTATTTATCCATTCCTAAACAATTAAATGGGCAGGCTATTTCGTATCAGTGCAATGCGCTGCTTGTTAAAATGGATAACTCCCGCTCTTACGTGCAAGTCTGCGTGGATATTATGAACTATCGTATCTGTTGAAGTTCTATTTAAATTTTAAACAGAAGGAATTTTTATTTAGTCGACAGAAATATCTTCATTAGGAATGTAAGTTACATGTAGGCATCATTGCATACATTTTTCTTCACCATAGAAATGTAAAGAGTAAATTCGCCTTACATTTCATCCAAAGATATTTGTGTCGACTAAATAGAACTTGAAAAGATATATTTTTTTGAATGTGATCGCGCAATTCAGATCGAGTTGACGTCCACTACAGTACATCGAGCCCGCGTGCTATTGTGGTTTCGCCTCAGTAAGTCATCCTCCCCTCGCTTTTACTTTTGTACCGTTCATCTAATAAATACACTGAGTATGGCTTTACCAAAACAATCATTGATCGCGAATAAAGTATCCATTATTCATAAAGCTTCAATTGGTGATCTGTCTTTCTGCGTTAACCGCATATTTTTTCATATGTCTCAAACCAAGGGGATACGAGGCTAACATGTATCGGGAAGCGCTGATATATATGTATGTGTGTGTATATATAAAAGTATGTATATATATATATATATATTGAAATAGTTTTACTGTGAAATAATGCAAAGAGTACGCGACACGTGTTTCGCCCTAATTTTGGGGTCATCAGGCGTACATACTCAGTGCACCCCCTCTCGGGAATCGAACCTCGGCGCTAGAGGCGAATCCTCTACCATTGCGCCACGACGTGTGGTTTGTCCATTTGAGAGTATGTACTGTAGATCGGGGTATATATATATATACATATATATATATATACCCGCACTTCGCATTGGAGAAGTAGTGTGTTAAAGAAGTTATGAAAAAGAAAAGGGAACATTTTGAAAATAACGTAACATGATTGTCAATATAATTGTTTTGTGAGTGTTATGAGTGTTGCTGTCATCAAGGATTTGATTATCATTATTTCTTTCAATCAGGTTCGTATTTGTAGGATGTGTTGTGTTCAAGTTACATTCCGTGTTTGTCAATCGTTGTAAAGATGACAGGTTTCATTCATCGATTCGTTTCTTACTGCATCAATAAACAGCTCGTCTTCCTCTTTATCTGAGATGTGACACACTGCATGCACGGGTTTTTTTTTACACTGTCTTCCTTTAGCGGGACATTGACTTTTTCCACTGTGTGCTTTGTTTCCGCAGTAGCTGCACTTATGAATATGCTTGTATGTGTCATACGCTTCATATTTTTTGCTGCCTTCTCAATTGTGTAATTCGGTTTTTGTTCAGCACTCTTTGGAACTGTTGCTTTTTATCTGTGCACTGCGTCAGTTCACGTGAGCCGCTCGGTGTTCATGCATCAAAGGTTCCCAGCTCTGCTTGTGCCATCTCGTGTGATGTCCACGATTTTATTTAATGTTAGCTCAGACCCGGCACTTAAAAGTTTCTCTCGTAGTTTCACTGAGTTTGTGCCAAACACCACCCTGACCATCTCATCTTCGTCTGCATAAGCACAGTCCTTCACCCGTAAATATTTAGCCGTAGTGTTTCTATTGGATTGCCGCTGATGGACGGCCTTACGTGGGCAGGCACTATATTACGTGGAAGGCGTAACTCCGCCTCCCACGGGCATTGAGCAGAAGTCTATTATAGTATATGGACGAAAAAATAGGTTCCAGTTATGACCATTACGCGTAGAATTTCGAAATGAAACCTGCCCAACTTTTGTAAGTAAGCTGTAAGGAATGAGCCTGACAAATTTCAGCCTTCTACCTACACGGGAAGTTGGAGAATTAGTGATGAGTCAGTGAGTGAATGAGTGAGGGCTTTGCCTTTTATTAGTATGTGTATATATATATATATATATATATATATATATATGCACACACACACAGATAAATCAAAAGTAAAGATAGTTAGAAAATTAACGTGGAAGCCTCAATGAATAGAAAGTGATGCAATGCAACGTGTCTGTGGTGACTTCTGGGTAGCTCAAATACACACAGCGCAGTGCCCTGCTGTTAATCTAGTTGAAGCCAAGGTCAAATAAACATGGACACTCTGCTGCAGGATTGCGCATTGTTGAACAAGGTACCGTAGTGAGATTTGTTTAGGCAGAGGGAGTGAAACCCGCTGAAATGAAAGGATGCTGGCTGAGTACGGAAAGTGAAGACAGCAGGACTCAATAAAAATTTCATGAATGGGCAGAAAGGTTTAAAGTGGGAAGAAACAGTGTAACCAACAAAGCTCGATCTGCTTGACCCTCAACATCTCGCATACAAGCCCAAATCCACAGGACGAATGTCTTCATCATAGAAGACTGATTTATTATGTTGCCCGCTGTTGCTGCACATTCGAATATCAGATATGAATCTGCACATGTCACAGTGCATGGCGACTTAGGGTACCGTAACAATGGGCACACAGACAGCTTTACTGACCTGCACAAGTCAACCTCCTTCAGTGAATTTCAGCAGGTTTCACTCCCTCTGCCTAAGCAGATCTCACTATGGCGTGTTGTTCAGCAATTGTGAAATCTCACAGCGGAGTGTCTGTGTTCATTTGACTTTAACTTCAACCAGTCTAATGGCGGAGTGCTGTGCTGTGCGTGTTCCAGTTTCTCATAAGTCATCACGAACATGTATTGTGCCAGCTCATATCCATTGAGGTCACTGTAGAAATTACCCGCTGAATCCGAATACCTTTATATAATTATAGGTTCTATGTTAATTAATGTTGACTTATGTTTATTTTTTATTGTGTCTTCTATTTTTCTATTCATTTTGTAAAGCACTTTGAGCTACATTTTTTTGTATGAATATGTGCTATATAAATAAATGTTGATTGATTGATTGAATGTTGATATATATATATAAACTGTATATGTACAGTGCCTAAACACATGCCTGCATATATCCATCACTTGTTATCCTAGTGTTACAAATAAATTTGATTATTTTGTTGATTGCAACAAGCATGTTTGGATTACTTGTTAAAAAATTGTCTATTGGGCGGCATGGTGGCGCAGTGTTAGCGCTGCTGCCTCGCAGTAAGGAGTCCCGGGTTCGCTTCCCAGGTCCTCCCTGCGTGGAGTTTGCATGTTCTCCCCGTGTCTGCGTGGGTTTCCTCCCACAGTCCAAAGACATGCTGGTTAGGTGCATTGGCGATCCTAAATTGTCTTGTGTGTGAGTGCCCTGCGGTGGGCTGGCGCCCTGCCCGGGATTTGTTCCTTCCTTGCGCCCTGTGCTGGCTAGGATTGGCTCCAGCAGACCCCCGTGACCCTGTGTTAGGATATAGCGGGGTGGGTAATGACTGACTGAAAATTGTCTATCCCCGTGCCGAGAAAGTGAAATTGTTCAATGTAGACTTTCACGGATGTATGTACCTTGTTCATAAATTTAAAAGATCTCATCAGATTTCTGGCATCTCAACTGGAAACTGAAACAGAGATCCGTCACTCAACCTACGTTAATTTGGCATCCCTTGGAGGGCATCTTGTTAATGTTTTAAATAATAACCGGCATTGCCAAAGGCAAAACTGATCATTAATTAACTAATTGATCAATTCAATCCCCGTTCCTACAACACTTTCAAATTCCCACTTCTTTTAGTTTGATCAGTAACCTATCATGTGGCAACTTATCAAATACCTTCTAAAATTCAAGATAAATAATCTCACGTGTTCCACTTTGATTATATCCATTTGTTGCTTCCTCATAGAATTCCAGCATGTTAGTAAAACACAACCTCCCTCGTCTGAACCCATGCTGACTGCTCACTTGCGTGCCTATTCCTGCCACGTACAGCTCGATCTTCACCATAAAATTTTCTTAATTAATTTGTGTTTCACGTTATTTGCCTGTAGGTACAACACTGGATAATATTTACTGTTTTAGCAAATTTTAAGAAATTTCCCAATAAAATGCAGCAGAGTCAGAAACAACAGCAGGCACAGAAGACAACAGCTAAGGGGCGGGGCTACAATCAACAATGCTGTGTGGGAGTGGCCCCATATTTGGAGCCACGCCCACAAACCAGAGTACTAAGCAGCTGTGTATCCGCTCTTCTAACTCATTTATCTATTTCATGATCACAGCAACTCCTGATAGAACTGGCCCATTACAGAAAGGAGAACTGAGAAATAAAGCAACCTCCCTTCACGACATCTGCATGGGATTCATTTTTATTCATTCTTTGTTTCAGTTTTAAAATTTACACAAGTTTAAATACAATCACAACAGCCTAAGTAGCCTCAAGGTTTCATTTTGGAGAGAATTTTTAGTTATCTCTTAGATGCTAAGGTCTATGGGGGGCGATACAGCCGCTGGGTCATAAACGGTCGTTTTACATTTGCTGTTTTATTGAAACTGTCCATCTGTCCACCTGAGAATAAGCGGCCAGCAAAAAGAATGGAGACAGCTGGAAAGCAGTCATCTGGAACATGACAAATTACAATCAAAATGATAGCAATTCATCATCTCCAACCTAATTCACTTTCTTCCTCAACACTTATTTTTGGAAACGTCAAGTGGGAAAGGGGGTGGCATGGCGGCGCAGTAGTCTAAGTTGCCGCCTCGCTGTGCACACTGATGGGTCCCCCTTGAAGTGCAGCTTCACGTGAGTGGATGGTATGGTGTAGTGGTTAAGGCTTTGGACTGCAAACCCTGAGGTTGTGGGTTCCAATCCCTCTACTGACACCTGAGCAGGTCACTTCACTTATCTGGGCTCCCATTGGAAAAACAAAAGAAATGGAGCCAACTGTGTCTCAGATGTTAGAAAAAGGGTGTCAGCTAATTAATTGCTAATAACCCTCAAACCAAATATCCAGGAGAAACGTATAGTCAAGGTAAAATAAATATGGTAGTAATGTTTTTATAGTTCAATTATTCTGTTGGAATATTAGGTTGTTTGGCACTGTATTTTTAGCCTGGTGCTCCTGACAAAGGCGCTATACTGACAGGCTCTTTATTAGAAAGACACCAAGAATGCATCATTGACTCCTAATGATGGTTAAAACGGAAAAAGAAGTGAAATCACTGTGATTCTAAGTTTACATTTTCTAAACTGGCAGGCATTTTAGGTTGAATAATTTTCCGCACTGATTTGCTAAGTGACACCTCTTAGGTTGATAACATATTTAATAGATGTTTAATTATGGACGTTCCTTTTGTTATTTGACTCTAATTAGTTGCCAATTAAGGCTTAACAGATGTTTTGAAAGAAAGTGTTTTGACAAAGCGTCTCACCTTGACGCACAATAAGAACACTCCAGTCTTTTGTCTCCCTTGTTTTCAAGAGCTTTGATCGCACGCTCGGATAAAAGCCCACTGCAGAGCCACTATCACGCCGACATGTCTCTGTGTCTGCTGGAGAGGAAGAACGTGGTGCGTAGTGCGTAGTGCGTATGCCGCTGTAATGAGACAACAAATGGCACGCAAACCATGGAGGACAAATCAGGAGGATGAGGCAAGCGAAGGCTTCAGTGTTTACAGTACATTTATGGCTAATACAACATTTCAAATACAATTGCTTCTATTTCTTTTGTTTTACCAATTCAAGATCGACAGGAGAAGTAACTTGCTTGTGGTCAAGCAGTGGCAGCAGTGGGATTTAAACCCACAAATTCAGGGTCTGAAGTCCAAAGTCTTAACCACTATGCCACACTGCCTATCTTTAATAGGGATGAAAATGATGTGCCCCCTAGTGGCAGAGAACATGAGGGTGTCTTCTCACCAATGACTACAACAACAACAACATTTATTTATATAGCACATTTTCATACAAAGAATGACTAGTAGTTTGTGAACCTAAACAAATCACTCCGTAGAAATAAGGAGGCAGTCATAATGTACCTTGGGATGTACTTAATAATGAGAGGCACCATATAAAGTAAAGACAAAGACTGCTGATAAAAGTCAGCTTTATGTAACAATATACCATAGCTGATTACACCGAAACAACATTGGACCAACTGTTACAGGAGAACAATGCAGTCAACTTAAGTGACAACTGGCTGCGGCTCCGTCAATTCATCTCCCTTTGAGTCTGCACCCCTGAGCCAGTTAGTGGCGTAAAGTGCATTTTAAGACATCTGACATTGGATGCCCACCGTAAACCAGTCAGTCAGTCATCGTCCAACCCGCTATATCCTAACACAGGGTCACGGGGGACTGCTGGAGCCAATCCCAGCCAGCACAGGGCGCAAGGCAGGAACAAACCCCAGGCAGGGCGCCAGCCCACCACAGTGAGCCAGTTATGTGGTCCTTAAAAAGCCAGCAGTCCAAGGCTGTGACCCACCTGCAGACTAAAACTGAGCACTCAGTGCAACAAAACTCAACAATCCTGTCTACTCCAAAATAACATCCAATTGCTTTTCTTTCTTTCTTTCTTTCTAGTTGATTTTCTTATCTGAAATATGAATTAGGTATTGTTTTCTTGTTGGAGTGAGTTGGGCTTTTCTTTGTTTATCAATTCAAAACTCAGAAAAACTTAAAACCCTTTCTTTCTTTCTTTCTTTCTTTCTTTCTTTCTTTCTTTCTTTCTTTCTTTCTTTAAAATGTTCTTTACTCAGTTTTAAGTCCTCTTAATTTGCCTTTTAATGATTGTGTATTTATGTATGGCGTTAATAGAAATAAGAACAATCGAGATATATATCAGATTAGATAGTTCCTCATTGGACAGGCCAAACCGGCCATTTTTAAATCCAGAGCAGAGCAAGTGAAGTCAAATAAACAATGTGACGTGATACAAATATTTCACGGACTTGTAAAAGCCAGGGTGTACTTGGAATATAAATTCTACAGAATGACAGCAAATGTGAATTATTTTGAGGAAGAACGGCGTGTTCATGAGGCAATCTGTAAACCTGAAGATAATTCATATGTCAAATAAGAAAAATCAACTCATTAAGTATTGTTTTCTTTTAGGGGTGAGTTGGGGATTTCTTTGTTTTCTTTACATTAGATACTGTAAATGATTTGTTGAGTATTGATAAAGCTCAATTCAAAATTCAAAAATTTTCTTTCTTTCTTTCTTTCTTTCTTTCTTTCTTTCTTTCTTTGATAAAGCTTATGTTAACAGCCATGTTAAAATTAATCTCCTTGAGACCCTGAGCTGGATTAATCAGGTTTGACAAAAGATACTTAAATAGATATGATGTGAAACTCAATACATAAAATAGACACTGATCATAAAGGCACTATATAAAATTGACATTTATACATAGATATGAAACTCACTAAATCAAATACATAGATATACATGAAAAGTACTAAAAATACTAAAATAGGCATCAATAGATAGACATAATATGAAAGGCATTATATAAAATATTCATTAACATTTAGATTTGAAGTGAAAGCACTATATAATAGATAGATAGATAGATAGATAGATAGATAGATAGATAGATAGATAGATAGATAGATAGATAGATGTGAAAGGCACTATATAATAGATAGATAGATAGATAGATAGATAGATAGATAGATAGATAGATAGATAGATATGAAAGGCACTATATAATAGATAGATAGATAGATAGATAGATAGATAGATAGATAGATAGATAGATAGATAGATAGATAGATAGATAGATACTTTATTAATCCCAAGGGGAAATTCACATAATCCAGCAGCAGTATACTGATACAAAGAAACAATATTAAATTAAATAGTAATAAAAATGAAAAGAATTAAAATAAAATTAATGTTCGCATTTACTAGATAGCTAAGATAGATAGATAGATAGATAGATAGATAGATAGATAGATAGATAGATAGATAGATAGATAGATAGATAGATAGATAGATGTGAAAGGCACTATATGATAGATAGATAGATAGATAGATAGATAAGGCACTATGTACAATATACATCAATAGATATAACGTCATGAAAGACACTGTATAAAATAGTTTTGTTTTAATTCTCTCCCCCAGAGGGTCCAGAGTGCTTCCTATAGCTGAACCTGCCCACTTAACTGGCATGATGATTTGATGGGCCTCACTTGAAGTGATGTTACCAGCCCAGTTTGGTATATATAACACTTTAAAAGTATTTCTTCATCTATGACACAAAACACCAGCAGGAAAAAGTTAGAAATGCTAGAACACATGACCTGTTGTTGAAAACTGTAGATAACCAACATGTGAGACCAGTTTAAGAAACTGGGCAGTTGAAGTTATCACTTGGCAGAGCTTCATATTCAAAGTTGGCTATATTTAGTGGCTAGGAGGGTAAATGGGAAGTAAGGAGCTGTGTTTGTAAATTCAATCGTGGAGCCTATTCCTATTCTGAACAACCCTTAGAAGACCTCAAGCTCTTTTTCCCTTTAAGGATGATTTCGAAACAGTTTATTTCAAAATGAAGGACTATATCTTATACTAAAAAGTAAAAAATTTGTTCAATATTGTTCAAGATTTGACCAGGTCAGGATTACGGAGGGAATGAAGTGAAATTCAGATTCAACCAAATGCACAGATGTGTGACTTAAAGGGAAGCTGGAGAAGGGCTGTTTGGAGGCGAATCGATGAATACATTAAATCGAGTGAAGAATGGAATGGACAAAACAGACATTTTTGTTTTATCCTGAATTCCATTTTCTTTGGAAAATGAGTCCGGTTTCAGCATTGCACTCCGCTTTGTAATCCGAAGGGCATAATATTAAACTTCACAAGGGCCTCCTTTCAAAACAAACTATTGTGCAGTGATCCCACTCAACAGTTTTGATTTTCTGCTGCTTTTTTACCTCAAAGGGATGTGAAAACGATCTTGGATCTTTAACCAGTGTGAGCCCCCCATTCAAGTGATCAGCATACTGGAACTTTGCAAAATGGACCTGTTTGATAATCTGAGAAACTCCGGGTAAATTTTAAAATAAAAGAATTTAAATGTTCCTTCAGAAGGCATTTTCTGTGTATGAAGTTTAACACGCCAGCACAGGTTTTTAAGCTCCTGGGTTCAAATCAGATCTCAGTAGCTTAGCTAGACGCATCTATTTAGGTGAACCTAACAAGCAAATGTCACATTAGTTGACATCTGGTTGGAGGTTATCTCAGACTCGCTGACTGTTTGCTTAAGTTGCCACCAGATCATGCCAGTTTACATCTCTGGGCATGTCAAATTCAGTGACTGCATGCCAACGTTTTTAGCGCAGTCCTGCTCGCCCCTTTTTCAATAGTGTGCTGCCTAACAGAGCCTGCGCTGTATCAAGTGTTTTCAGGTGCAGTGAGTTCAGCCGTAATCTCTACTCTTTTTTTTTTTTTTCCATTCTGTCATGGTACATAAAACATAAGACATCAGACAGACGATCTTCTCTTCTGTTTGTGAAGTCCAAAGCCCCCATGTTCCTTATTCCTTGTCCTCAGCAGCCATGGGTAGAAAATGATGCAAGCATCCACAAACAAATTTCCCAAAAATTATTAGTGTTGGATCTGCAGTAAAGTTGTGACTTTGTTACGGATTCTAGCTATTAGACCTCTGCACCGGTACCAAACAAACACCTGATAACTCTAAAACCACCCGTCTTACTCCAGTCTCCATGGTGCACCAAGCCTTTGTGTCACACTATGCATCGCTTTCTTCTTGATAGCCGTAAAGTCCAAATTGTATCGAAGCAATGGAGATGGGGGGTGTCAGTTCCGGTTCCTGGTGAAGTCTGTATCATGTCAAATCAAAACGTGGGAATTGGGGGTTGAGGGGTCCCCATTGAAGTGAAGATCATGTTGAATAAATACAGTGGAGTGAAAAACTATTTGCCCCCTTCCTGATTTCTTATTCTTTTGCATGTTTGTCACACAAAATGTTTCTGATCATCAAACACATTTAACCATTAGTCAAATATAACACAAGTAAACACAAAATGCAGTTTTTAAATGATGGTTTTTATTATTTAGGGAGAACAAAAATCCAAACCTACATGGCCCTGTGTGAAAAAGTAATTGCCCCCTGAACCTAATAACTGGTTGGGCCACCTTTAGCAGCAATAACTGCAATCAAGCGTTTGCGATAACTTGCAATGAGTCTTTTACAGCGCTCTGGAGAAATTTTGGCCCACTCATCTTTGCAGAATTGTTGTAATTCAGCTTTATTTGAGGGTTTTCTAGCATGAACCGCCTTTTTAAGGTCATGCCATAGCATCTCAATTGGATTCAGGTCAGGACTTTGACTTGGCCACTCCAAAGTCTTCATTTTGTTTTTCTTCAGCCATTCAGAGGTGGATTTGCTGGTGTGTTTTGGGTCATTGTCCTGTTGCAGCACCCAAGATCGCTTCAGCTTGAGTTGACGAACAGATGGCCGGACATTCTCCTTCAGGATTTTTTGGTAGACAGTAGAATTCATGGTTCCATCTATCACAGCAAGCCTTCCAGGTCCTGAAGCAGCAAAACAACCCCAGACCATCACACTACCACCACCATATTTTACTGTTGGTATGATGTTCTTTTTCTGAAATGCTGTGTTCCTTTTACGCCAGATGTAACGGGACATTTGCCTTCCAAAAAGTTCAACTTTTGTCTCATCAGTCCACAAGGTATTTTTCCAAACGTCTTGGCAATTATTGAGATTTTTCTTAGCAAAATTGAGACAAGCCCTAATGTTCTTTTTGCTTAACAGTGGTTTGCGTCTTGGAAATCTGCCATGCAGGCCGTTTTTGCCCAGTCTCTTTCTTATGGTGGAGTCGTGAACACTGACCTTAATTGAGGCCTGCAGTTCTTTAGACGTTGTCCTGGGGTCTTTTGTGACCTCTCGGATGAGTCGTCTCTGCGCTCTTGGGGTAATTTTGGTCGGCCGGCCACTACTGGGAAGGTTCACCACTGTTCCATGTTTTTGCCATTTGTGGATAATGGCTCTCACTGTGGTTCGCTGGAGTCCCAAAGCTTTAGAAATGGCTTTATAACCTTTACCAGACTGATAGATCTCAATTACTTCTGGTCTCATTTGTTCCTGAATTTCTTTGGATCTTGGCATGATGTCTAGCTTTTGAGGTGCTTTTGGTCTACTTCTCTGTGTCAGGCAGCTCCTATTGAAGTGATTTCTTGATTGAAACAGGTGTGGCAGTAATCAGGCCTGGGGGTGGCTACGGAAATTGAACTCAGGTGTGATACACCACAGTCAGGTGATTTTTTAACAAGGGGGCAATTACTTTGTCACACAGGGCCATGTAGGTTTGGATTTTTGTTCTCCCTAAATAATAAAAACCATCGTTTAAAAACTGTATTTTGTGTTTACTTGTGTTATATTTGACTAATGGTTAAATGTGTTTGATGATCAGAAACATTTTGTGTGACAAACATGCAAAAGAATAAGAAATCAGGAAGGGGGCAAATAGTTTTTCACACCACTGTAGGTTCCACAGTGAAGCACATGTCGCGTTTTCATTTTCTGATGAAACAGATGTTTTTCCACAACTACAATAGCAAGGGGTTGTGGATTAAGAGGAAAACTGATGTTTACTTCCCGTACCAAAAATTCTCAAAATGCTTTGAGACGGATGTCGGCCAATTCCACTTCCTGACTGGGACACCTCCATAATGGAAGGACAGGGGGAGATGACTTATGAAGAACACTATCTCCCCCAAACTGCTGGGGTGTAACAGCCCTTTGGAGCCCCACTGGGCTATATGGGACTTGGTATTGGTCAACTCAGCCCTGTTGGGTTCCAGGGATGCCACCAGGGGGAACTGCACAGCCCTACTCTGAGCTCCCGCTGCATCTGGGGGAACCCCAGGTGGCTCATTACGGACATCTGGAATTACTCCCGGGTGTGGCGAGAGCCCAAAGTAGGGCTCTGCCGCTCCAATACCAAGTCCCATATAGCCCTGTGGGACTCCGAGGGGCTGTTACACCACAGGGGGACTGCCAAATAACGCCCTTCATAAGTCATCTACCCTCTGTCCTTCTATTACAGAGGCGTCCCGGTCAGGTAATGGTACTGGCCGCCATCCATTACATTTCTGCCCCCTCAGCTGAGCCTTGTAGGAGTGAGGTATCCTGTCCTGGTCAGGTAATGGCACCGTCCACCATCCGTCACAGCGGTTACAGTACCGTTTTAAAATTTGGAATTAATTCTTTTCCAGTCCCATTGTACCGTGCAACCCCTAGTCTCAATTTTTCAGAAACCGGTAAGTTTATGTTGATGAGACAAATGACAGAAGGAAAGAAACACTTTGAAAACAAATCAGATCTCAATGGGGAAAAAAATCCTGCTGGCTATCTCTACTGATATGGACTGATATGGTGATGTGTTAGGAACGAAAGGAAATGAAAATGATCAACCTACAGAGGCCTGAAGTCAAAGACACCCCGAAAATCAAAGGGAAAAAAATGATGCGGCAGGTAGGCTAGTCCATTTGGAAGAAATTTCTTTGCAGCAACTCCAAATTGAACTTAGTAGTTTGATTGCCTTCCCCAACCCCAAACCACCCCCCCCCAACACCACCACCACGTGCTTGTATGCATGCCTGACAACGTCCAAATGAGACAACAGATGGTGTCCTGGGGGATCTCCTCCCAGATCTGGACCAGGGCATCACTGAGCTCCCGGACAGTCTGAGGTGCAACCTGGCGTCGTCGAAAAGACCGAAACATAATGTCACACCCAGAGGTGTTCGATTGGATTGAGGTCAGGTGAGCAGAGCGTGAGGGCCAGTCAATGGGATCAATCCCTTCATACTCTCGCCACATGAGGCCTGACAATATCCAGCAGGAGTTTTTTTCCCATTAAGATCTGATTTGTTTTCAAACTGTTCCTTTAATTTTTTTGAGCGGTTTATATATATATATATATATATATATATATATATATAATCCATATAATCCATTATCCAACCCGCTATATCCTAACTACAGGGTCATGGGGGTTGCAGCCAATACAGGGCACAAGGCAGGAAACAAACCCCAGGCAGGGTGCCAGCCCACTGCAGGGCACACACACCCACACACCAAGCACACATTAGGGACAATTTACAATTGCCAATCCACCTAACCTGCATGTCTTTGGACTGTGGGAGGAAACCCACACAGACACGGGGAGAACATGCAAACTCCACACACGGAGGACCCGGGAAGCGAACCCAGGTCTCCTAACTGTGAGGCCGTAGCGCTACCATATACCATATATATGACATCCCAGCCGGAATTGAAGCTGGATCATTACCCAGGCAGGATGTCAATGTAGTGGAGGACAAGGAGGACCAATATATTCAGAGCATTGTGTCTCCCAACCTGCTAGGTTACCCCCTGAATTTGTGTGGATTTCCCCTTGGTGTGAATTTCCCCTTGGGATTAATAAAGTATCTATCTATCTATCTATCTATCTATCTATCTATCTATCTATCTATCTATCTATCTATCTATCTATCTATCTATCTATCTATCTATCTATCTATCTATCTATCTATCTATCTATCTATCTACTTTACGGTACCGCTACGCACAACCACAGGGCGCAGTGGGAACTAGAGTTGTTTGAGTCAGTCCTGTTGAGTTCTGTGGGTGCTGCCAGGGGCACTGAGGGGACTACTTTTTCAGGCTCCAACCTCACCCGGAAATGCATCCGAGCCACAGTTTCGGGACACCAGAAGTGCTCACAGATGTTACATAATGGAGCTGCCCATCTCCAAACAAAGAGCCAGAGTCAGGAGGAGCAAGACAAAGCTTGCCTAGGAGAGTGGAACAGATTTGGTAAAAGAGATGATAGCATGGCTTTGTGTGAGAGTATTGTTGGTAGAGTGGGAAACACTTACCTGTAAAGAGTTTCACACTATTAAACCTTTTGTATATAGCGAACTTGTGTCCAAGCCTTTGTGTCGGGTGTTGTGGAGCTGGAGTGCCCACTGGGGACCACAAACATGTGTACTGTATATACATATGTAAACAAACATATATGTATAAATAAATAGATGTGGTGGGCTGGCGCCCTGCCTGGGGTTTGTTTCCTGCCATCAACCTTTGTGTTGGCTGGGATTGGCTCCAGCAAACCCCTGTGACCCTGTAGTTAGGTTAAAGCGAGTTGGATAATGGATGGATGGCTGGACATTGCTGAGAAAGACGCTATATAAAACATACATTTTTTTTCTAAACCACGTTGTATATTCACCTTGTTACTGCTGCAGACTCTCATGCTACTTCGTTTATGGGCACCTTTTTATAAAAGGCACATAATGACGGGTTGCTTGAGAGGAACTTACGTGACTTGTACTAAAGTAGAGAGTGTAGACTTGTGTAAGAGAATTTGCTAAAGAGCTTTTCAGCAGCAGGTCATCGAGGTTAACCTTCCTTCAGCACACACTGCACAAACCCAAACCCGATAATTAAATTGCACTGGCGGCGCCCTAAACGTCTAACAAAACTGGGCATTGGGGAGAGTGCAGGACATGGGCAGTATTATCAAACGCTCATTAATTAGGGCCAGAACATGGCACTTATTAAGCGCGGACTACAAACCCGACTCCCAAATATTACAGGCTTGTCTAAGTGCACTTTCCAGTAATCAGCTGTCGGCTCTTAATAGATATATAATATGAATTGCTAATTATATTTCAAGCCACATTTCTCTTTGAAGTCTATAACTCGTTTCGGGTGCTCTATTTTTATCTCCTGTCGCACAAGAAACACAACTGTCCTACTTTCTATCCCTTTAGAACTTCCATACCTCCAAGAAGATCAAAGAGTGCAGAAATTACATTTCTTTTAAAATTGAAGATGGTGGCATTTTTCTATAGTTATATTACTCCTTTTTACACACTGCATATTCTTGGGTTTTTTTTTCCATTTTTTGGGGCGTTTGAATGATACTTTTTTTTTTTTTTTTGGCCAAACTGAAAGTGGTTGAGATATTTTGCAATTTTTTTGTACTCTATACCCAGCAAACAACAGAATAAGCTGAAAATCCAAGTTTGAAGATTACTGTTTTTAACTGGCAGCTTTGAAGTCAGTGAGAGCAGTTTTGCCAGAGATACACTTGATTTTCACAGTTTCTGCATCAAGCACATACCGTAACATCCATCCATTATCCAACCCGCTATATCCTAACTACAGGGTCACGGGGGTCTGCTGGAGCCAATCCCAGCCAACACAGGGTGCAAGGCAGGAAACAAACCCCGGGCAGGGCGCCAGCCCACCGCAGGGCACGCAGAAACACACACACACACCAAACACACACTAGGGACAATTTAGAATTGCCTATCTATCTATCTATCCATTATCCAACCAGCTATATCCCAACTACAGGGTCACGGGGGTCTGCTGGAGCCAATCCCAGCCAACACAGGGTGCAAGGCAGGAAACAAACCCCGGGCAGGGCGCCAGCCCACCGCAGGGCACGCAGAAACACACACACACACCAAACACACACTAGGGACAATTTAGAATTGCCTATCTATCTATCTATCTATCCATTATCCAACCAGCTATATACTAACTACAGGGGCAGGAAACAAACCCCGGGCAGGGTGCCAGCCCACCGCAGACATACCGTAACATACATTTTTAAGCCTACTTAATCCAATTTAGGGTCTTGGGGGGGTGCTGGAGCCTGTCTCAGCGGGAGTGGGTGCAAGACACCCCTAGACAAGGTGGCAGTCCATCAGAGGGCACACAGAAACCTGCAGTGTGGAGCTGCCAGTTAACCAACCTGCACATCTCTGAGGATGTGGACGGAATACCACTGAGGCACAGAGGCAAACCCACAAGGACAAGGGGAGAACATGCAAACTCCATACTTTCCAAACAACAAACCCTGGATTACTAAAGAGCAAAAAGGCCTGCCGAATGAGAAAAAGAGAGTCCTGTGACAAAGAGGCTTTGATAGACGTAAAGCATGTGCTAAGGAAAAAACTGAGTGGAGGAATTTAAGAACCCTAGCCCTAACCCTAACCCTAATATGAGGGGAAAAGGGATGGTGAGATTGACGGGCGAATCGGGGCAGTAAGCGCAGTTATGCAGTCGCTGTACCGATCTGTAGTGGTGACAAAGGCGCTGAGTCAGAAGGCAAAGATCTCAATTGACCAGTCGATGTACGTCCGTACCCTCTCCTATGGTAATGACCAAAAGAATGAGATGGCAGATACAATCGGTCAAAATGAGCTTCCACCGTAGGGTGACTGAGCTCAGACATCCAGCAGGAGCTCGGAGAACAGCTGCTGACCCCCTCAGCATCAAGAGGAGCCAAATGAGGTGGTTGGGGCATCTGAAATAGATGTGTCCTGGACATCTTCTCCCTGTGGAGGTTTTACGGACATGGCCTGCTAGGAGGAGACTCCATGGAAAACTCGGGGCCTTCTGGGAGGATTATATCTCCTGAGATGGCCTAGGAATGCCATGGGATTCCACAGTATGAGTTTGTAAGGTGGCTTTGCATCTGTTTACGCCTCAACAGTAGTGCAACAGTGGAAAAACAGACCGGGCACAAACCGACCAAAGCAGAAATTGCAAAATAAAACAAATAGTGAGGAATACAGGAAAAGAAACATCACGGAAATGTGAGGATGTCAATAAAAAAATGATAAAATACATCAACACATCTAGAAATAGCTCAAAAGAAAAGCGAAGAGGCACCCAAATGAATCTTTCATTACACCCTAAGTCATTCAACAATCCTTCGTCTAACTTGCTTTGAGGTTACAGGGTGATCATACGGTTCATGCAGAGAAAGTAGCGCGTCAAAGTTACAATTTTGACTTTGAGCTTTCAACGCTTTGCCCGTTTTCAATGATGAACCCACTTTTAGCTTCACTGAATGGGATGTTACCGCTGTGTGTGTGGGTTTTCGTCCGTGTGTTTGTGTCATGATGTGAGTCTCTTGACACGATAACTCAAAAACAAAGCACTCAACCTGAATAAAACTCGCCACTCGAATTATTCTAATGACTTCAAGACGATTTTGTAACGTGGCATTTTTTTTTCCATTTATTTACGCCCTAACAGCAGTACAAGAGGACAGGAGTGTCTCTAAATTTTTCTTTGGAAAAGCAGGCTGAGGACAAACATGCCAAAGTACAAAATGCAAAATAAAACTCAAAGTCAAAGAAAAAAACACATAGTCCTTCCCTAAATCTATATATTTTAGATATAAAAGATCATTTTAGATCTACATTTACATTTTAGATATATAGGGTGGTCCAGATCTAATTATGCAATTTTTAATTACACTATAACTTATTAAGTTTATCACATAGAAAATCACCCAAAAAATCCCGGACCATCGAGAAGTGTGTGAACTGACGACATGAAGAATCATCTTTGCGCCGAACTGGAATCGTCCCCACATAAATCAAAGTCATCCAGATGATCTCAACCTGCATAATTAGATCTGGACCACCCTGTATGTACTGCATGTTCCAGCATCACGTCCGAACGGCTGAAGCGATTTTCATGAAACTTGGTACACATGTCCCTCATTGGTCGACTAAAAAAACTGTAGGATGAAATCAGCGCTAACCCACCCCCTTCTGGGTAGGGTGGGGGGTGATCTTGTGGTCTTGTATGCACGTTATCATCCAGTTGACACTCGGAACGACCACCAGGGGGCGAACTGGAGGTGACTGCCAGCATTATTTATGTTTGAGCGCCACCGCACCCGCCTGTTGCTTTTGAAATTAAATAAGAGTTCTACACGTGGAAGTGTGTGTGTCTGTCCAGCCCGGACATGAGACGTAGAGTCAGGGTGAGGGCTCCAACTCCGAGGATACGTAAGCAAGGCCAGCACACCGGCAAAAGGAAACCTCCTAAGAAAGACAGTCGCTTAGCTGCTAAAGCACAAATGATGTGAGCACTTTGGCAACACTAATCCTTCTAGCAGAGAGATGCTCAGAGTAGTTCTGACGATTCAATACTTTCTAGGATCCTGTGCTTTTAACAGCACGGGCTTACACAGTTAGTATATACCAGGCGGCTGCCAGCCTACTTTATATTTGAGCGCCACTGCGCCCCTGTTGCTTTTCAAATTAAATACGAGTTGGCCAGTTCCGAGCGTCAGCTGGATGATAACATACATACAAGACTGCAAGACAAGGACATTAGTGAGTCGTCATTGATTCTTAATTTGTTTTTATTTTTAAAGTTGTGCTTTTTTTATTATGTTTTTCTCAAACAATTAAAAAAAAAACACTTTATTTTCCTCCAGGGCAACGCTGGGTATTTCAGCTATGTCAGCTAGTCTATATATATATATATATATATATATATATATATATATATATATATATATATATATATATATAAATAAAAGTCAATGTGTGTGTGTATGTATGTACTGTATGTTCCAGCATCATGTCCGAATGGCTGCAGCGATTTTCATGACACTTGGCACACATGTTTCTCATTGGTCAACTAAAAATACTGTAGGGTAGGGAAATCAACTCCAACCCACTCACTTCTGGGTAGGGTGGGCGGTGATCTCGTGGACTTGTATGCATGTTATCATCCAGTTGACACTCGAAATGACCACCAGAGGGCGAACTGGAGGCGACTGCCAGCATTCTTTATGTTTGAGCGCCACCGCGCCCGCCTGCTGCTTTTCAAATTAAATTAGAGTTGGCCGGTTCCGAGCGTCAGCTGGATGACAACATACATACAAGACCGCAAGACAAGGACATCAGTGAGTCTTCATTGGTTCTTAATTTGTTTTTATTTTTAAAGTTGTGTTTTTTTAATTATATTTTTCTCAAACAAATAAAAAAAAACACTTTTTAAAAACACAACGCCAGGTATTTCAGCTATGGTGATAAGTAATAAGAATTGCATGTTTTTTAAAATTAAGGTAATCCAGAATCTTGGACGCATGCACTACTGTAGGAGTCCCTTAAACAGTCACAAGGGGTATTGTATTTCAGTAAGCACCAGTATCAACTATGAAATCGGCAATAATCAAACAGTCAGGAATACAGAAAAAGAAACATTAATAAAATGCAAAGACATCAAGAAAAAAAACAATAAAATGTTAACAACACAACTAGAAATAGATCAAAATAAAAGAGACGATGCACCCAAATGAATCCTTCGTAACACCCCGAGTCATTCAAATATCCATCGTCTAACTTGTTTTGAATACACAGACTTCAACAATTGCTTCAGCAATGAAACAAACAGTGAGGAATACAGGAAAAGAGACGTCAAGAAAAAAAAAACGACAAAATGTAACAACACAACTAGAAACAGATCAAAATAAGAGATACGATGCACTGGAGTGAATCCTTCATAAGACCCCAAGTCATTCAGACATTCATCGTCTAAGTTGTTTTAAATACACAGACTTCAACAATGAAACAAACAGTGAGGAATACAGGAAAAGAGACATCAAGAAAATGGGATAACGTCAAGAAAAGCATGATGAGATAGAACAACGCAACTAGAAACAGATACAATAAAAGAGACAATGTGCCCAAATGAATTCTAGCGGAGATTCTTAACACCCTAAGCGACTCAATCATCCGTTATCTAATTTGCTTTGTGGTTACCGACAGATCATAGAGTACGGATGTTAACATTTTGACTTTCCAATGATTTCAATGATTTTAACCCCGTTTTAGGCATCGCTAAATTTGATGCTACCATTCCTGACTGAAGTCTTCTAATTTGTGCGGGTGTCTCTGTGAAGATGCGATAACACAAATGCAAATCACTCAATCGGAATGAATGAATGAATGAAACTTGCCACCCTTCAGTTTATTCATTTCAAGCAGATTTTACAATGTGACATTTTTACTAGGCCCCAACACAACGGGGATGGAGAGTCACCAGGATTTTCTGCCTAACACAATATACAGTAAGCCTGCCATACTTAAGTACCACAGCTTCATGCAGGAAGAGTGAGTGCTGGACAGATCTTTTTACGTTAGGAATTGTCTAATAAACTGAGATAATATTTTATACACAATGTAATTTCATATTAAGAAAATACATTCATTAGGAAAGAAAAAAAAAATCATTCCAAGTAGCAGACGCCACGCCAAGAGTAGTGTAGCTAAGACACAATCTGATGCCAGGATTCTGAGAATTTCATGCATGAAGATGAGGAGCTTAATGAGCAGTCCGTTCCTTTTTTTATTTTTGTCAGACGCATCTTTAAAAATCCCATCAATGGAGATGTGCCCCCATTATCTTTAATATGATATTTAAGAAATAAACATACGGTACCTTTACTCTTCTGCGTGTTTGTGGTGCCACTTGAGTAATGGATGCCGTTTAATTCCACGACATAATTTCTTCCGAAATCTAAAAAGTAAACTCATGGTTAAAAGAGCCAATCTTTGGACTGCATCATATGAATATAAGCAGTACATTTCAAGTCAAGTTTAGTTAGAGGGATGACCTACAACACCAGAAGCATCCTGTAAAAGTCAAGACGCCCCGAAAAGCACAGCTTCAGTACCCAAGTGGGGAGCTGAGATCCACGCCTCCGTTTAGTGAGCTCTGTGCGCCTGCTGGACCGCAGACAGCTCCATCTGCTTGTCTCTAGCGCACTTCTTCACGCCGGCAGCCCTGAAGGACCGAATTGTAATTGTGTGTGTGTGTGGTAGAGGTGGAGGCGGGGGATTGGGATTCTTCATTTTTCTTCAGACCTCACGAGACAGGCTGGCTCCCCACTGGACCACTTCTTCCATGGCTTGACGTCATCTCAATGGGTCTGACTTAGTCATGTTTTCTGGCCAAGCTGATGTAGGACAAAGTGGGCATTGCCTGTTTTGCAAAGTGTTTAGTGGCACACAAGGCTTGTTAAGACAGCAGATTTAACAGGGATGCACAACCATTCCACCACCTGCAGTCCAGACAGAATGGCTGACCTGCAGCTCTACCAACACTTCGGCCAGTCCTGTACTTCACCTGACCACAATGGTGTAAAACAGGACACCTCTGCCGAGTGCGCTTCAGACTCGGAGGAGCCCAAAAGGACATTATGACTGTACCTGAACACTGGCAGGATGTGATGGACAAAATAAGTCACCTGTAAGCTGGCACTGGGTCTGTAACCAGAAGGCACCTT
Source organism: Polypterus senegalus (assembly GCF_016835505.1). Classification (NCBI taxonomy): domain Eukaryota; kingdom Metazoa; phylum Chordata; class Cladistia; order Polypteriformes; family Polypteridae; genus Polypterus; species Polypterus senegalus. The sequence goes on along the minus strand of NC_053166.1, from coordinate 17,523,161 downwards.
GATTCGGTCACCAGAGGTTACACCTCTTCTGTTCCCTTTGGGGAGCTAATCGATGACAACCTGTTCTCTTTGTGAGCTCTTTGTGAGCCACCCACTGTCTTTGGAACAAAAAGACCGCAAGCTTTCCTTTGACTTGGAAGCTGCTCTCCAGAGATCGCCCTGAACTGATTCTAAGATCCACTCTGCCAAGCCAAGCTACGTGCCAGTGACTGAGCCCACTTTCGGAGAACTGAGAAGCAGCCATTATTTCAAGAGGGGAACTTCTGAGCCTAAATCCAAAGTAACACTTTTGCCCTATGAAGTTGTAAAGGGCACAACAAACCTAAAAACCTAACAAGAAGCTTAGGAAGGCAACGCTGCACAACACCACAGACAAAGGACCACAAAGAAAAAAATCCCAGAGTGCCCTCCAATGTAAGAACAGTCCTCTACTTAAACCTGGAGCCACAACTCCACACAGCATTTGACATCATCCTTAAAGACTTGGTACAGTGGAACCTCGGGTCACGACCGTAATTCGTTCCAAAACTCTGGTTCCAACCTAATTTGGTCATGACCAGAAGTAATTTCCCCCATACGATTGTATGTAAATACAATTAATCCATTCCGGACCGTACGAGCTGTATGTAAATATATATTTGTTAAGCACAAAAATAGTTAATTATACCATAGAATGCACAGTGTAATAGTAAACTAAATATAAAAAACATTGAATAACACGATGAAAACCTTGAAGAGAGAAAACTAACCTTACAGTCTCTTTAAAATCTTTAAAAACAAGCCTGGTGCATTCTTTAACTGCCTTCTCAGGCTCTCTCTCTCGCTCGCTCTCTCTCTCGCTCGCTCTCTCTCGCTCGCTCTCTCTCTTGCTCGCTCTCTCTCACACTCTCTCTCTCTTGCTCTCTCGCTCGCTCTCTCTCTTGCTCTTGCTCTCTCGCTCTCTCGCTCGCTCTCTCTCTTGCTCTCGCTTGCACTTTCTCTCTCTCTCTCTCTCTTGCTCGCTCTCTCTCTTGCTGTCTCTCGCTCGCTCTCTCTCACGCTCTCTTGCTCTTGCTCTCTCGCTCGCACTCTCTCTCTCTCTCACTCGCTGCACAGGGACAGACTGAACACATGTGGAAATCATCGGCACGTACGAACCGGATGGAAAACCGGCTTGTTCGTCACCCAAGTTTGTGATCGTGAATAGATGCAAAATTTTGCCGAACTTTTTGGTCGTAACCCAATTTGTACATGGTCCGAGACTTTCGTGACCCGAGGTTCCACTGTATTTGAAAACTGTTGATGTGTGGTCATGAGCTATGGGTAGTGACCAAAAGAACGAATCGCGAATACAAGCGGCTGAAATGAGTTTTCTCCGCAGGGTGTCTGGGCTTTCCCTTAAAGATAGAGTGAGAAGCTCAGTCATCCAGGAGGGGCTCAGAGTAGAGCCGCTACTCCTCCGCATCGAGAGGTTAGGTGTTCCGGGCACGTCCAACCGGGAGAAGACCCCGGGGAAGACTCAGGACACCCTGGAGGGACTGTGTCTCCCAGCTGGCCTGGGAACGCCTTGAGATTCTCCCGGAAGAGCTGGAAGAAGTGGCCTTGAGAGGGAAGTCTGGGCCTCTTTGCTCAAGCTGCTGCCCCAGTGACCCGACCTCGGATAAGCGGAAGAGGATGGATGGATGGATGGATGAATGGATGGATGGATATAGTATTCTGTTTCTTAAAACACGCGAGTTGCAGTTACTGTGTAGTTATTTTGATATACAAGCAGGTGGCGCAGTGGTAGCGCTGCTGCTTTGCAGTAAGGAGATTGTGGATTCCCTTTCCACATCCTCCCTGTGTGAAGAACGCTTTGAGTAGTGAGAAAAGCACTATATAAATGTAAAAATCATTATTATTATTACTGATATACGTCTAATGGCAAGAAACCCCTCCTACAGGGAAAGGTAATTTAAATAAAGTGGGGGTCCTTACTAACTTAATTAATTGCTGGCATTGCCAAAGTCAAAACTGATCATTAATTACCTAACTGGCTAACATCAATCAGTCAATTCGTCTTCTCACATCATACACATACACTTTTTTGGGCGTCCATATTGCTGAACATCTCCTCACTCATTTCCTACACTGTAGTATATAATATTGTATTGAGATCTGCTTATTTAGCTTGATGCCTTTCATTAAGCAACAGGCAGTGAGGCCCCCTAGTGGCTATTTATAAAAATCACAAGGTTGTCAGTTTATTCCACACCACTGACCTTTTGTGGTTTTAAGCCTTGTTGAATTTATTTCTTGTTTTAATTTTCATTTCCCCGGTCATTCATTTTTTTATTGTTATGACAACAACATCATCATTGCTATGAATATCTGTAATTCTTAATTCATTTTTATTAAAGATTTTGTGTTATGCCAAATGCAAGGTAATGCATGAAAAACGGAATGGAGGTAACCGGAAGATGGTTTGATAATTTTCCCCCTCTAGTGGACATTTTGGGAATTTTTTCAGGACTTTGACCTTGGGTTTCTCTGGTTCATGAAACTCTTGTATAGTGAGAAGGCGGATCAGGAGCAGAGATGTCAGGATGGCTCCGCCTCCTGGGGCTCCACCCACAAAGAAAAAGAATCACAAGTTCATATAAAGGGGACTGTACTCAATTACAGAACATTACAGATGAAATCAATAGAAATTACTTAAAAATAGAAATTCACTAACACAATGATACGACATCAAATGCACAAATATTCAAGCTGATACGTAACGGCGACACCCCAAACAAAAATGACCTTACAGCAATTTCAATAAATAACAAAATAAATGTATAATGTTATAGCCACAAATACAAATGGGCACATATATAAAATCCATTCATGTCTGAGGCAGACTCGTAACACCAACAGAGACACAGCGCCACCTGTCTTCTTTGGTCTCATTCTCCATGCCTTCTGTGCTCACTAGAGCCCTCTTGTGGGCTAATATTACACACACCGACTTCTGATTGATTTTTTTTCCCCCATACTGTGGTACTGTGTTTGTATATGGGGCCTCTAAAGGTGTCCTGTTTCTTCCATTTTACTCGTCTACTACATACAGTCCATTATTTAATCATTCACTTTTATTACGGTATTTAATGTATAGAAACATTATGCTTCCAGGATATCTTGCCTGACGCTCCTTACTTCTCATATGAGTTTGGTGAACATGTATCCCGACCCCAGGAGTGCGTCAGCTCTGGTGTGCATCAGTCTTACACCATTTCATTGATCTCTAATTGAAACAGAGTTAGCTGTTAATTACTTGCTAATCAAATTTAAATTCATAGGGAATGAATGTTATCTAATGATGCATTTCACAATTAGCACAGTGAGGATGCAACATGCTGTTGTCAGTTCAGCTTCTCTTAAATGTCATATCGAAGGCTAAGGGAAATATATGGGGGCGGGGGAGTACTGAACTTTTAATTGACAAATCTCCATTCTCCTGCATAACGTCACATTCTCAAACCCACTTAATCCAGTTCAGGGTCAGGGGGCTAGACAAGCCTGGATTAAGACCCCACAATCTCTGGGTGACTTAATGATTAGAGTTCCTTAACAGGGAGTCGACCATACTTTTAATGATGCAGTGTGTGGATACCCAGTCGCTTGAATGCAGTGTGGTAATTACTACTGCTGCTGTCGGCGTGTTGTGCGGACACTTGATTGTTTCATCGAAAATTCCATGGTGATTTTTGTGTGCGGATATGTGATCATTTCACCAAGTTTCCCCACGGTCATTTAGTACATAACATCACATTGTCAAAGGCACTTAATCCAATTCAAGGTCAAAGGGCTAGACGAGCCTGAATTAAGACCCCTCCACAGGTCCCAGGGTGACATAATGAAAAGAGATGACCATACTTTTAACAATGCGGCATGTGGATACTCAGTTGTTTCATTCACTGATGCTCTCAGGGTGGCGCACAGACAATCGATCTTTCATCGTAAAATTGGTGGTCCACTTTGGTGATTTCTTTCTGCGGATATCGTTTCACTGAGTTCTCTCATGGTCATTTAGAAACACAGACACTTGATCGTTTCATTGATCAGGTTTGGTGGGGGGTGTGGGGGTCGTACTTGGTGATTTTTCGCGTGTGGACATTTTAATCATTTCGGTGAGTGAGGGTGAGGGGGGCTCACCTTTGGTGATTTTGTCATGCGGGCACTAGATTGTTACCATATACACTCGCGTTGAAGTTGTCCTTTGGATAAGTCGGGGCTAGATTTTACCATCTCTATTTATAATCTTGATTTGGATCTTGATCTTTGTTTGTCCGCGAATGAATTAGAAGAAGAAGCACTAGATGGCAGTAGAGAGACAGCTAAAACATAGGCATTGCATTAAGAATCTCCTCCAGGCTTATACTACTGAAGACTGTAGTACGCCAGTCACACCTCAAAACACAGACATTCAAACTAAACAAATTGTTGTGCTTTAAATTAACTAAAGAGATCTTCATTTAGATCTTGATCTTTGTTTGTCCGTGAATTCCATGCATGCGTAGACCACCTTCCAGTTTAGTACGTTGTTGTTACTCACGGATGTCAACAATGTGCCGGAATAACAAAAGCGGTGGTGGACAGTGTTACGCTGATTAGCTCCTGAGGCCTGGTTAGAGAATGAGATTGCCGAAGATAAAAGGTACGTGCCTACGTAACATATGAATGAAGGAAAGACAGTGGGGAAAATGAATGACAACGTAACAGCACGTTCTGGAAATTATTATTGTTACGTTGTAGCCGGCGAGTGCTGCGCGTCTCACAGTTGTACCGTGGCTTGCTCACATGTCAGTGAAGTGATCTCTATTTATGCTTTAAAGAGCCTGGATACCTATGTGTCCCCCTTTTATAACCATTGCTCCGTGTATACTGCCTTACTCTTTGGATTGCCACAAAGCAACCTGCGAGATTGGAGAAAGGTTGAGAAGACATCGTGAGAGGAAACGATAGCATCGTGAAAACGAAACGGACTGTGAACGGACAGGAACAGAAATGCTCCTACACCACCACATAATTACGATTCGGACAGTGATTCTGAGTAGGCCGTTCTTATCGAATCAATGTCCAAGGGTTTTCTTTTGTAATTTTGTTTCCCTTATAAAAAAATCATAATGCTGTGTGACGAAGGGCCCAGTTCACGTCTGGCAGCCACGTTTAAACAGAGAGCCCTTCACAGACAACTTTAACACATGCAACGTAGTTGGGCGCACATGGCTAGTCTCTATATATAATCTTCATTTGGATCTTGATCTTTGTTTGTCCGTGAATGAATTAGAAGAAGAAGCACTAGATGGCAGCAGAGAGACAGCTAAAACATAGGCATTGCATTAAGAATCTCCTCCAGGCTTATACTACTGAAGACTGTAGTACGCCAGTCACACCTCAAAACACAGACATTCAAACTAAACAAATTGTTGTGCTTTAAATTAACTAAAGAGATCTTCATTTAGATCTTGATCTTTGTTTGTCTGCGAATTCCATGCATGCATAGACCACCTTCCAGTTTAGTACGTCGTTGTTACTCACGGATGTCGACAATGTGCTGGAATAACAAAAGGGGTGGTGGACAGTGTTACGCTGGTTAGCTCCTGAGGCCTGGTTAGTGAATGAGATTGCCGAAGATAAAAGGTACGTGCCTATGTAACATATGAATGAAAGAAAGACAGTGGGTAAAATGAATGACTACGTAACAGCACCTTCTGGAAATTATTATTGTTACGTTGTAGCCGGCGAGTGCTGCGCGTCTCACAGTTGTACCGTGGCTTGCTCACATGTCAGTGAAGTGATCTCTATTTAAGCTTTAAAGAGCCTGGATACCTATGTGTCCCCCTTTAATAACCATTGCTCCGTGTATATTGCCTTACTCTTTGGATTGCCACAAAGCAACCTGCGAGATTGGAGAAAGGTTGAGAAGAGATTGTGAGAGGAAACGATAGCGTCGTGAAAACGAGACGGACTGTGAACGGACAGGAGCAGAAATGCTCCTACACCACCACATAATTACGATTCCGACAGTGATTCTGAGTAGGCCGTTCTTATCGAATCAATGTCCAAGGGTTTTCTTTTGTAATTTTGTTTCCCTTATAAAAAATCATAATGCTGTGTGACGAAGGGCCCAGTTCACCACTGGCAGCCGCGTTTAACTAGGGAGCCCTTCACAGACAACTTTAACACGCGCAACGTAGTTGGGCGCACATGGCTAGTATTTTATAATGTCGGATGTATAAGTCGAATGCGGGATACTCACACTATTGGTCCAAGAGATTACGATATGCTAACGCCCACCAGAGAGAGGAACCACGGGGCACACAGCCTTTCATGTCTATGTATTGTGCCTACGTGACCTCACGGTAAGACCAGAACTATTATGAAGCGACGTTTGCACTGTTTTGTGTTTTTTGTGTCTCACACCCTCATGCACCTTTATCATAAGAGCATCCCTTATCTACGATGGAGCTTTCGATCTGAAGAAAATATGAAGCTAGGTTTAAATTAAACATCGTTGAAGTAGCGAAAGAAATTGACAACCGTGCTGCTGCAACAAAATTCGATGTGTCTGAGAAACTAATGAGAGATTGGAGGAAACAATGTCTTATTTTTGAACGGCCATACAAGTCGTGGTCTGATTTTATGATCAATTTTTCGGGTTTCAAGACCCAACTTACACGCAAGTATATACGATATATTACAAATTGGTGGTCCTTGTTGGTGATTTTTGTGATCCTGTGTGTGTGTTCTGTCCATGTTATTGTGCCTTGTCCGTTTTCAGCTCAAAGTTGTTCGATTCTAAACTTGAGGTGTTGCTGTTTGACTTTAGACAGTTCAAGACCAAGAGATTTTCCTAGCGAGCGGTGATTGTGAGGCTCTCACACCTCTTAGCTTTTAAATCTGCATGGCTGTAGAGACGTCTGCACAGGTTTAGGAAAATTCTGGTATGGCCCCACCAGAACGTTCATGCCAAAAATGTCACTGAACTTTACACACATGGAATAAGGTACTGTGGCAGACTGTAGGACTTAAGGGACCTTCAAGTCCTTCAAAGATTGACTGGATGAAATTTGTACAAGTTAGGTGAATGGTGATTGATGAGCTACAGAGGGGCTGCATGATCTGCTCCTACCAAAATTGCTCTGTTTCTGGATGAGGGGCTGGACGATTGGCCCTGCAGTGATCTGTTTGAGTCTTCATGGATGCTGGGATGCAGGAGAGCTTTATTTACCTGCCTACGATTCTATAGTTCTTCATTATACATTGCCATTCATATCTGTTTCTCTTTCTCTCTGTTATCACAAGTGAAGAGTTCAGAACAAAATACAAGCAAGTCACAATTCCTTAGTTACAAAAAACTAACAAATCCACTGTCACAAAACTAGAAGGTGTTCAAATGCTTCTTGAGTCAGGGGTTTAGATGAAGATGGACAGCTCATTCCACATCTGCAAAATGAAGAATCTGGATTGAGATTTGATGTCACGTAAAGGTGGTGTCACAAGACGCCATTCATCAGCATTTAACTTCAGTGGGAGAGAAGGAGTGTTGAACATCACGAGAATCCCCTGTGAGGGACGGCCGGCATTTCAGTCCGGTCGGGACGCCCCTCAAAAGAAGACAGCAGCCTTTTCAGGACAATGCATCCCCCAGGACGCTAGATGGCAGCTCCCCTGAATGGAAATGGTTCCCCGGACTCCCGCAGGGCAGCATGGGACATGGAGTCCGGTTCTTCAGCCCTGTGGATGCCGTCAGGGGGAGCTCACAAACAGCCAGGGGGATACTATGGTGACGTTAACCCGGAAGTATTTACGAGTCAGGAGGATGGGGGACAACTGAAGAAGGCGTTTGACCCGGAGACAGAATACTTCCAGGTCAGAGAGTATAAAAGGACTTGTTGGGAGGATTTGTGACGGAGCTGCTGGGTGGACTGGAGGATTGTATTGTATTTATTGTTGAGAATTGTGGAGAGTGCGGTGTTTTGGGCACTTTATTGAAGAAAATCATTAAAGATTATTCTTCTGTGCTTTTACACGTGTGTCTGGGATGTCTGTCTAACGGGTTCAACAGCGCAACAGCGCCTCTAGCGTCCACACCCCATATATTGACTCTGGAGGAAATCATCAAGCACTTGAACGTAATGTGTACTGCAACAGGGAGCCAGTTCAGTGATACTGAAAAAGGAGGCACATATGCCCACCTTCGCTGGCTGAACACAGTTGTCCATATGTGACAAGACAAAAGCACGGACCAGGAGTGCTGCACACTTTGTCAGATGTGGTCTGATCTTGTCGGTGTTGTTCAGAGTGAATCTGCAAGGCAGAGAGACTGTAGCAACATGGTCAGGGAAGGACAGGTGGTCATCAATCACTAACCCAAGGTTGCATACAGGCTTGGCTGCTATTAGCGATCATGAACTGAACAATGGTGAAAAGACGGATGAGCAAGGAGAACAAGAATGTCCGACCTTGCCAGTCTGAGCTGGAGATTGTGCTTCTTCATCCATGTTGCAATATCAGTGAGAATTTAGAGATTCTAGGTGATACCACGTGGTCCTCTGGGGTGAATGACAGATACAGCTGTGTATCATCGATATAGCACTGAAAGAAAAAACTATTGGACAGGCTAATGGAGTTTAGTGAGGAGATGTATAGAGAGAAGAGCAAATGCACCAACACCAATCCTTGGGGCAGATACATTAATACAGTAGATCTATCTATCCATTATATACAGTAGTGTGTCACACATGCACATCTGAGGATCACCTTGCTGGCTCTAATCAGTAGGAAACAAGAGAGGGCGCTGTTGCTAACTGTCTTATCTCTATCCGCCACAGCTCAGAGCCAGACGTCCCAGGAAGAAGACTGACCACACCCCCATCACTCCAAAGAGCCACACCCTTTTCAGTCCGGAAAATATAAAAATGACAGTTGCCAGAAGGAGGCGTCTCATGTGTGACCCAAACCTTTGACAGGACGGAGTCCCCAGTCACACTTACTACAATTGAACCATTTGTCTATTCAGTTGATTTGTGTTATTGCGTCTCCAGTGTGACTGTTTTATTTCCTTGTAATTTTATCACACAATTAAATGGGGCTGTTAGGCACCCCAACTCTTTTTGGGACTCTGTTTCACAAGTGCTTTATTTTCTATCTATCTATCTATCTATCTATCTATCTATCTATCTATCTATCTATCTATCTATCTATCTATCTATCTATCTATCTATCTATCTATCTATCATATAGTGCCTTTCATATCTATCTATCATATAGTACCTTTCACATATATCTATCTATCATATAGTGCCTTTCATATCTATCTATCATATAGTACCTTTCATATCTATCTATCTATCATATAGTGCTTTTCACATCTATCTATCTATCTATCTATCTATCTATCTATCTATCTATCTATCTATCTATCTATCTATCTATCTATCTATCTATCATATAGTGCCTTTTCTATTTATAGTCATATTTTTCTCATTTTCCTTTTCCGTGTTTCTCTCCCCCCCACCAACTACAGAAGTAACCCACAAGCACAGTTTTTTATTTCGTAAATTTTGCATTCTCATTTACACCCACTGAGAGGCACCTATAGGTGGCGCTGTTGCATCACTAAAATGATTATAAGCAGTGCATAGCCCAATCCCCTAGACTGCCTCGTAAATATCCTGAAAGGCTCCTACAGGGCAGAAATGTTTGGGGGGGCGGACACTTGAAAAGCAGCTTGCTGCTCTTGTGACGGCATTTATTAAATGCTTTTCTTATGAAAAGGACGATCGATTTCTTCATCACAGCTACCGCTAGCAATTTTGCTGAATGTATTTATTAAGCAGTTTGTTGTTTCAAGTCAATATTCATGTACCTTATATGCTAATTATGAAATCAAAATAAAAATGAAGTTCAGCAAGTGCATGGTGCTCAAGGGGGGCATTGTGATCTTTATTGGCACCCTGCAAATGAAAGGCAAGGCGAGCCTGAAGCGTCTCAGCTCTGCCATCTTTATCAAGAGTTACAGAAAAAGCGCCCACAGCAGTTCACTTTAGCGCCTACGGGTAATATTTCTTCTTTCCATCTTCATACAACAAAGGTCATGGAAGACCCTAAGGGAGGCAACGTTCACGCACTTCTAAAGGCATGAAATAAGACTTTAAAACTTGAAAAGCAAACACAAAGTGCAAAATTTAATTCTCCCGCCCAAAAACAAAGTGCACAGAAAACACCATCTGTAAAAATCTGACTGAAGGGTACATCCAATTACTCGGCTGTATGTTAAAAGCTATCCAATTAGTGCAAAATCAGAACCAAACCGCTGTTTCCTCTGGAATATTTTAAATTTGGCACAGCTGTATTTACATGCGGCTCTATGCTGATTGCTCTAAAGAGTCTAATTAATGCTACTTTAACATACTAGACAGAACAAGCGATTCAATACAACACCATTTATCTTCTTTAAGTCGAAACATATCATTTTACTTCATGTCCTATTTGCTAAACTTGTTCACATTTAGCTGGTTTTGTGAGGCGGCCTGGGCACAAATTGCAGCGAGTGGTCCCAAAGTGTAAACAGTTTGTAGTACTTCACCAAGGGGGAGTGCAGATTTTAAGATGAGCGAGTTCAAATTTGTGTAAATGCAGAAATGAAGCTCACATAAATGCACAGCTGAAGATCATCGTTATCCGCCGATCGGACCGGAAGGCGTCACGTCCCACTAGTGTGAGGGAAGGCAGCTAACTGGAGACCTACGTTAGGATTTGATGCTCGTTTTTAATTTTTCTAAATGGTTTCTTTTTTAAACTATCAGTCGTGACCAGCTGCTGTCATTTCAGTTGCACAGGGCCGTGATTCACCATCGTATTTAATGGGAAACTGTTGCTTAAGATGAGCCGCCACAGGTACTCTAAGCAATTGATATTTCTCTGCTTTGACTATCAGTGCGATTCTTCAAGGGTGATGGCATAAACCCTGAGCCCAACCCGATCTGACAGTTTTCAGGGACTGCGTCTTAGAAGACGTTAAGAACGTCAAGACTGGGTCATGGGGAAAAAAAAAACTTTTTAGAAACGGTGCTCTAAAATTTATGATTTTTGGGGGGCTATTGAAACCAAGAATTCCAACGGTAACTTTTATGTTTTCTTTCAATGCATTTTTGCTTATGTTTGTAATTTTTTTTCGTTCTCCCATGGTGCCATCTTGTATATTTATGGCTACCTATTGTTGTTGGGTAAGGTCCACCAGACGTGTATGGTGCGTGGCATCACTAGCTTAAAGGTATACATGTCAATATTGTACGCTTCTTGGCGGTTGAAGTTTGGATTCAGCTAGAAAGGTTCAGCGTTCTGTTTGACTGTGTATTGACTTCCTTGGAAAGCTACGTCAATACGGTTAAAATCGCGGTTAAACTCAAGGTCACGACGCCGGAAACCACACCGCTAGAAACATAGGATGCAACCCTAACAATGGTATATACAATGGCTCCAACTACAGATAAAATTCAGCCTGGATCATGACAATGAAGTGGCAGTATGGGACTGGCTCGCAGATCTGGGCACAGCTGGATCACTTTCTTTTGTTTCCAATCTATCTCTGAATAAGCATCTCGCTTTTTTCTTCCATCGATAATACAGAAATACCTTGTAAACAGTTATAAATCTTTAATTATTAATGTCATTTCACAGGTTTTCATGTGTTTTCTGACTTGAAGATAGGGCTGGGACTTCTTTAATGTTAGTTTTGACTCATAGCTGCAGAGTGTGGCTAATTACGCATGCACATACAAAATTAGCCTAAGTAGTCTAAGTTAGGAAGTAACTTTGTTCTCCCTCTCTGACTCCCAGAAGCACACAGGAGGTACACTTTGTCTTAGTCTTGGTCCACTGGTGGCAGGGCCGTTCTTAGGCATGGGCGTACAGGACAGTCACCCAGGGCCCCCGAGACAAAAGGAGCCCCATCATTCGAGAGTTCTTTTAAGATCGACGCAAGCTACATATCTGTACTACGAAGTTTAATGCTAAGCTTACTGCCCTTTCCCGGGGCAGGGACGAATTGGAAATGAATCCACAAGAAGTTAGCTTTTCTGCACCAGAGAGCTTGCGCAGACAATTTGAGCCAAATTTTGACTACGAAGCGCAAGATCAACCAATACTTGATCCAAAGGATAAATATCGCATTGAGTTTTTCAATGTATTGCTTGACCAAGCGATATCGTCAATGACTGAGTGCTTTGACCAAATGAAAGGTCATTAGGATTACTTTGGTTTTCTTTAGAATTATGAGAGAGTAAAATGTCTAAGTGATGCGGATTTGATTAAATCCTGTCAGGATCTCAATGCGATATTAACGGATGAAACGACTGGTTCTGATATTGATGCTCAGGACTTGTTCTCGTAATTGCGTATTTTGGCAAATCTGGTGCCTCCTAATGCTTCTGCTCTTGAAACATTGCAGTTTATATACCAGAACAGCTTGCAAGATTCTGTTCCAATCGTCGCAATAGCAATACGTATCGCCTTGACCATACCAGTTACTGTCGCTGCTGGGGAACGCAGCTTTTCTAAGCTAAAGATAATCAAGAATTACCTCAGGACAACCATGTCACAAGAACGATTGAATGGTTTAGCGTTAATGTCCATTGAGCGAGACGTTGTCCAATCGCTTGATTACTCGCCATTGGTTAAAGATTTCGCAAGTGTTAAAGCACAAAAAAGTTGATTTCGTTTCTTGAGCTTTATTCTGGAATGTTCTTTAGCCCAAGTTTTCATTTGGTAGAGAAAAATGGAAAACGGTACAAAAAAACACACTTTTTAATTGTGGCAAAAAAATAAATAAAAATGCTCTAAAATTTATAAAAATATGCACCACTGCACTGCACATTTTGCACACGCTGGGCTTAGCTACATACCTCCACGCGGTGCCCAGTGGAAACAGGTCAAATCTGGCTGAACTGAACACGCATTAGGACCCCCACGGTCTTTTATGCCCAGGACCCCCAACGTCCTAAGAACGGCCCTGCTGCTGGTCCACTTCAGCTCTGTAGGCACACTGCAACACCGCTATGCCCCATACTTAGTCCTGTTACCATAAATACATACAAGACCAGAGCAGGCGCCAACACACAAACCCCCTGCTTATAGCACGATGTAACGGATCCAGAGAAACGAGATGATCAGCCGTCTACTATATAATAAAACACTAAGGTTTATGTGTGTGTGTGTGTGTCTGGTTGCTTACAGCAATATGGTTCATAAGTAAGGCTTTGGTGTGATTGGTCAGTTTGGCTTTGCTGTGATTGGTCAGCTTGGCTTTGCTGTGATTGGTCAGCTTGGCTTTGGTGTAATTGAAACAGGGAGTGTGACTTTGGGAAACTCGAGGAAGGTGGGAGGTATAAAAACAGACAGGCGGAAAGAAAGATAATTACAGAGTCAGACAAGTGGACTTTACAGGAATACGCTGAAGAGAAAGAGCATCAGTGAATACAGAGTAAAGGCACCGAACGCCCACATAATAAATAAATAAATAAATATTGAATGAAACTGTCATGAAAGAGGAATTTGAACCCTGGCTTAAACATAAGATTATCAGTATAAGCTGAAATGGTGGATGGAGTATTCAAAGTTTTAAATTTCATTCAGAGGCTGAGGAAGCTGAGCCAGTTAGCTGCAAGCTGACAACCTTTAAAATCAACTTGGCGATTTAAACACGGGGAATAAAAGTGACTGCTGTTTGTGAATTATGAGGTACAGGTGCCATTAATCCATCCAAAAAAAAAAGTAATGAAAAATTGCAAATTTGTGATGCCTCCACCAAAGCCATCCTGTATGTGCCACACGTATCATCCTAAGGCTGTCTGTCGATTTCATTAAGGCCAAACAGCATTTATTAAAACGTAGAATATATTACAAGAAAAGATGAAGCAAAACAATTTGTTAGATCAGATAAGCTTATTTATTTCAACCTTAAATATAGTGTCTTTCACAGTCACCTGTAGATCAGACTGTGACTTGATTCTTAATATGGACTTGAAGGGTCGAGCAGCACGCCAGCCACGGACTGACAGAATGAATGTGCTTTAGCTGGCCATCCTGAGAGACACGCGAGCCCCTCTCGGGAGACATCACTTCATTGTCGAAGCTTGCTAAGACTTGTAATTCTCCCCCCTCATGCATTAAGAAAAGGGGATGTCAGCAGTCCCCTGCTTACCCGTGCATTATACTTAAAAAAAAAAAAAGACTTGCTTTTGTATTTTATTTTAGTTTTTCATACATACAACGGTACGCCCGACTGGGCTGTCATACCCCGTTAATATCTCAGAACTCACTTCACAGTCCCTGCCGTCATCCAGCTGTCACAATAGTGTAGAAAAGGCTATGGAACAAACAGCTTCTCCTTGACCTAAAAACATGCCATTTGACATCCAGCTTGTTAGCTGTGCATGTCAGATGCCTGACATCTACTCACTAAAAACCCGGGAGGACCGGATCGCCATCAAAACGTTTTAACGCCCACATCGGCCCTCCTCTCCACAAGTAGAAGAGACTTCCCAAATTGGGCACTGGAAGTTCTTCAGTCACAAAAATGGAAAGTCGCACCCGGCCCCATTTGGACTGCTATGCACTATCACGGGCAAAGCTGGAACAAGCCAGAGCAGAACTCTCCTAATCCCTCAGTGGTAACGAATACAATGAAGTGCCGCGGGAGAAAATTGTTAAGTGCGTTTTGGTTTAGGACAAAGAGGAGTAGAGTTTATAGAGCAGGCTCACAATGTCCACATCCGTACCTGTGTGACCAGCAGCAACACTTTTCAGAAATAAAATGAGCATGTCAGTGGTATCTTATGTTACTGGTCTGAGCACTAGGAGCAAAAGTCTCATGCAGAGCTCCAGGATTTGCTTGTGTGCAGTGATTGCAAACTCATGTTCATTTAAATGGAGAAAAGTCGTCACATGGACCAAAGACAGCAAAGGAGAGACTTGTCTGAGGAGGTCAGAAAGAATATTCTCTGAGCAGCTTGATGTTCCTGTGACAACAGTTGCAAATACTATTAAGAACTTTAAGGTCTAATCGGCCTGGAATGGGCCAGAAGAGGAAAATCGACCCCAGAATGGGCAGAAGGAGAGTGGTCAACAAAAAGCCAAGGGCAACCTCAAAAGAGGTTCAAGGTCCATCAGTGTCTGATCACATCATCTGCTGCTTTATGACTGACAGTGGGCTCAATGGAAGACTACGAAGGAGTACTCCACTGTTAAAAGAGAAACATAAAAAGCCATACTAGAATTTGTTAAAGAAGCCACAATGTTTCTGGGAGAACGTCCTTTGGACATATCAGATAAAACTGGAGCTTTGGCATGCTGATGACATTGTGATGTATAGCGATAGTAGGGAGCAGGTTGAGGAGACCCTGGAGAGGTGGAGATCTGCTCTAGAGAGGAGAGGAATGAAGGTCAGTAGGACCACCAGGACAAGAATACATGTATGTGAATGAGAGGGAGGTCAGTGGAATGGCGAGGATGAGGAAGTAGAGTTGGTGAAGGTGGATGAGTTTAAATACTTGGGATCAACAGTACAGAGTAATGGGGATTGTGGAAGAGAAGTGAAGAAGAGAGTGCAGGCAGGGTGGAGTGGGTGGAGAAGAGTGGCAGGACTGATTTGTGACAGACGGGTATCAGCAAGAGGGAAAGGGAAGGTCTACAGGACGGTAGTGAGACCAGCTATGTTATATGGGCTGGAAACGGTGGCACTGACCAGAAAGTAGGAGACACAGCTTGAGGTGGCAGAGTTACAGACGCTAAGATTTGGGCTGGGTGAGACGAGGATGGACAGGATAGGGAAATGAGGACATTAGAGGGTCAGCTCAAGTTGGGCGGTTGGGAGACAAAGTCAGAGATGCGAGATTGCGTTGGTTTGGACATGTGCAGCGGAGAGATGCTGAGTATATTGGGAGAAGGGTGCTAAGGATAGAGCTGTCAGGTAAGAGGAAAAGAGGAAGGCCTAAGAGAAGGTTTATGGATGTAGTGAGAGAGGACATGCAGGTGATGGGTGTGACAGAACAAGATGATGAGGACAGGAAGATATGGAAGAAGATGATCTGCTGTGTCAACCCATAACAGGAGCGGACCAAAAGAAGAAGAAGAAGACATCAACTTCATGTCTACAGACGAAGAAAATGAAACCTTCAAAGAAAAGAACCTACTGTGACCTACTGTGAAATATTTGTGGGGTCTCAGTTATGTTTTTGGGCTGCTTAACTTCATCTGGAATGGGATGCCTTGAGTCTGTGCATGGAACAATGAAATCTCAAGTCTATCAAGACATTCTGGAGTGAAATGTACTGCCCAGTGTCAGGGTGCTCTGTCCCAGTCACAGCTCATGGACCCTCCAGCAGGATAAGGAGCCAAAACACACAGCTAAAAGGACACAAGAATGGTGAAGAACAAAACAGTGGACAATTCTGGAGTGGCCTTCAGTGAGCCCTGATTTAAATCCTACCAAGCATGTATGGAAAGAACTGAAACATGCATTTGGGAGAAGACCCCCTTCAAAACTGACACAGCTGGAGCAGTTTGCTCAGGATGAGTGGGCCAAAGGACCTGCAGACAGGTGCAGACGTCTCATGGAGAGCTCCAGGAATCGCTTGTGGGCAGCGATTACAAACTCTAAAGGCTGTGCAACAAAATATGAGGGGAAGGGTCCAACCTCTTTAATCCATGCCAAGTTCATTTGTGTTATTATCTGAAATGTTCAAAACTCTAATGCAAAGTTTCATTTGTGTTAAATGCAGAATAAAGAATGATGGGTGCCAATTACTTTTGCCAGTTTGAAGTTATTGCAGAGACAATTGTGGGTTCTCCTTTCTTTGTTACAAACCCATTTGTGCACATCTGTATAGTTTTAATAAATTCGGACCACTTTGCAGAGATCTGTTTTCACGTTGACATTAAAGAGTCTTTTTCCATCGATTAGTTTCAAAAAGGCCAAATTCAATCCATCGAGATACAATGTTATGGAACAATAAAATCAGAAAAAACTTCAAAGGGATGAAGACTTTAATGGTCACCGCAGTTAGCGAGGAGCCAGACAGCAGACTTTCATTTCATGTGCAGTTTGCTGAAGTCGCCCTTCAATTTCTGTTTCTCCCTCCTCTCATCTCCACTATTTGCAGTTCCTGCCGTCAGTCTGCTGCACCGCTCTGAGGTCGGTGGATTCCTGCCCCGCCGTTTAGCATTTCACATTTGTTTTGCAATTCTGTTCATCATTTGTGGTGTCCCGCTGGATCAGAGCGGTGTCTTCTATTGGGATGTCACCTTGAATCCTGCCGGTGGGTTTCTTTCCTGGACCCTGGTGACTTTGCCTGTCCGAGCTCGCTTCACTGCCCCCGGTTCTCTTGACGTCCACGTCTGCCCACTGCTGTTTCTGGGCGACGTTGGCAGGAGTCTCCAGTGCGTTTCACTGTTTATCTTGACTCGCGGCCTGACATTTTAGTCTCAGTGAACATCTTCCTTTATTTATTTTTTTTCTCTTAAATTCCTTCCGTGAAGGAGCCATTTTCTGTCTTTACAAGGAAAAATTTAGAAAAAAAAAAGGAAATAAAGGGGAACGTTTCTGATGCCTAAAATGCACAGTCATAAATTAGCAGTACCATGATGGAACGTTCAGGATCAAAGGGCTCCCAGGAACAGGATTCATCCATCTATTTTCACCAGTGAGAAGAAATGAGAAGCTGGGGCCTACCCCATCAAACATAGGGGAGGAACACTCAATGGACAGGACAACAGTTCATCACAGGGTGGACACAAACACACACCAGGAGCCAATATAGCACCACCAGCCCACCTACCCTGCACTCCTTTAGAATATGAGGGGAAACGACAGCACCCACACAAACACAGGGAGAACATGCAAACTCCAAGCAGGAAGGACCTGGGATATGGACCCCGGTTTCCTTGTTGCAAGACAGCAGTGCTCCAACTGCGCTACTCTCAAAGATTTCATGTTTCTGCCAACAGTGGACCACCAATGAGACCCCTGATTACCATGGGTTACTTCACACACTGTTGCCACAAACACAGTAAGGGGCCAGTGATAAGGAATGGACCACCAACAACGTGCTTTGTACAGGTACCTACTAGGGGGCACCACTGCTTGCCTAGAAAATTAGTAACCTGTTGCCCAAATTAGAAAGGCACATCGCCTGATGGGCAGCCTGGTGGCGCAGTGGGTAGTGCTGCTGCCTCGCAGTTAGGAGACCTGGGGTCGCTTCCCAGGTCCTCCCTGCATGGAGTTTGAATGTTCTCCCCGTGTGGGTTTCCTCCCACAGTCCAAAGACATGCAGGTTAGGTGGATTGGCAATCCGAAATTGTCCCTAATGTGTCAGGAGTGATTTGTGACAGACGGGTATCAGCAAGAATGAAAGGGAAGGTCTACAGGATGGTAGTGAGACCAGCTATGTTATATGGGTTGGAGACGGTGGCACTGACCAGAAAGCAGGAGACAGAGCTGGAGGTGGCAGAGTTAAAGATGCTAAGATTTGCATTGGGTGTGATGAGGATGGAGAGGATTAGAAATGAGGACATTAGAGGGTCAGCTCAGGTTGGACGGTTGGGAGACAAAGTCAGAGATGCGAGATTGCGCCAGTTTGGACATGTGCAGAGGAGAGATGCTGGGTATATTGGGAGAAGGGTGTTAACGATAGAGCGGCCAGGGAAGAGGAAAAGAGGAAGGCCAAAGAGAAGGTTTATGGATGTGGTGAGAGAGGACATGCAGGTGATGAGTGTGACAGAACAAGATGGAGAAGATGAAAAGATATGGAAGATGATCCGCTGTGTTGACCCATAACAGGAGCAGACCGAAAGAAGAAGAAGACGACATCAACTTCATGTCTACAGACGAAGAAAATGAAACCTTCAAAGAAAAGAACCTGCTGTGACCTACTGTGAAATATTTGTACTTCACACACTGTTGCCACAAACAAAGTAAGGGGCCAGTGATAAGGAATGGACCACCAACAATGTGCTTTGTACAGATACCTACTAGGGGGAACCACTGCTTGCCTAGTAAATTAGTAACCTGTTGCCCAAATTAGAAAGGCACATCGCCTGATGGGCGGCATGGTGGCGCAGTGGGTAGCGCTGCTGCCTCGCAGTTAGGAGACCTGGGTTTGCTTCCCGGGTCCTCCCTGCATGGCATCTGCATGTTCTTCCCGTGACTTTGTGGGTTTCCTCCCACAGTCCAAAGACATGCAGGTTAGGTGCATTGGCGATCCTAAATTGTCCCTAATGTGTGCTTGGTGTGTGTGCCCTGCGGTGGGCTGGCGCCCTGCCCGGGATTTGTTCCTTCCTTGCGCCCTGTGCTGGCTGGGATTGGCTCCAGCAGACCATGTGACCCTGTAGTTAGGATATAGCGGGTTGGATAAAGACTGACTAACTAGTTTACGGTGGGTATCCAACGTCAGATGTCTTAAAATGTACTTTAAGTCACTGATTCCATGAGGTGAAGTACTCACTACCACATTACATTACGACATGTTTCAAGGAAGGAGGGAAGGAAGAAAGAAAGAAGGAGCTGCTGTCACTTTAAAAGAGCGTTATGAGGGGGGCCTTAGCCCTGCTCATGTGCCAACACAACATATCATAGCTTACCCAAAAAGCAAGGCACTGATAATAATACATTTCATGGATAGAGTGTCTTCCCATTGCACAAAGCATTTCATTTCTTCAAATCCCATTGTAAGTGCCACACTGCTGTTTTGTATTAAACTCAATGCAAAAAAAAAGAAATTTGAGCGCAGCTTTTACTTCTTTATGTTGTTCTTAGCATGATATCAGTGCTACTTCTTCTAAAGACCCTGAAGCGTTAAACTAATCTCCAGGGCACAGTTTAAACTTAAAAATATCACAGCATGCATTTAGCAGCGGGGTGCTCGATTTTCTAATTATTACAGTCCAAATTAGCATGTTTATTGTATTGCTTTTCCGAGTTATCTATGAAAATAGAGCGTCTCTTTTAATAACGGAGCACACAGAGGCGCTCCCAGATTATGCCACTGTTGCCAAAATTAGCAAGTGCAGCCCAGCCCTGTGCCCTCAGAGCGCAAAGCAAAGAACCCATTCTGGAGGGCTGGAAGTGCTCAGGAGAACAGAAGCTGCATGGCACCCTTGACTGGAGAACGACAACTGGACAATCTGCACGCTTAGAACGGGCCAGTGGGATTGAAACACAAAGCCAAACGTAAATCTGCACAATGAACAGCAAGCCGACTGGGCAAAGAACCTCTGAGTGCCACATGCAGCTTAAATCCTTCAGCGCCGCTCATTTGATATGTAAGTCAACACTAAACTGAGCTTGAAGCAGATGAGATATGGCTAGAAGGAGCCATCGTTTTATTTAGTGCCCTTCTTATCTGTTGGCCTGTATATGGAACTGACATACCATACACAGATAAAGAGGAAATGCAGTATATAATAGATAAATATTAGACAGAAAAGGCACTATATAATTCATAGACAGACATCTACAAATGGCACTCTATGATAGATAGATAGATAGATAGATAGATATATGTGAAAGGCACTAATAGATAGATAGATAGATAGATAGATAGATAGATAGATAGATAGATAGATAGATAGATATGAAAGGCACTATATAATATGTAGATAGATAGATACATATATAGATAGATAGATAGATAGATAGATAGATAGATAGATAGATAACACACTATATCATAGCCCATTCCAGATAATATAGAATATATAAGAAATGTCCCACTCTGTCCCGCTGTGCCCCTGCTGCCAGCTGCCTCCTATCTCTCTGAAGGCCCCATGATACTGTGCTCCAGCCACATCAAGGGTACCCTGGTGTAAGCATTCCTACGATCCAGACTGACATCAACCTCTGGTGTCATATGGGTGGGACTCCAGAGCTTTTTGCTTGTTAGCCCCCCACTACTGACCTGTACTGAAAGGGGACAGATTGGTTGTCCTTCCCAGTAAATCCATTAGGACATAACACATCACTTGCTAGTGTTCTGGGGACCCTCAAACAGTGTAATAGGGCTTGTATTAAGATCTTGGGGTCTTGAAAGACCTCTTGCTGTGAGGGCAGCATCTTCTGCTGGTTAATAAGGGTATAAGATTAACTTCAAAATTCATAGACAGACAGACTGATAGACACATAATCCTAATTTAATCAACTCACTATAAATTTAAATGAAATACAATACCTATCACAAGAACAAATACGCGTTCATCATGCTTTATCAAACAAGAAGAACATCCTAAAAATATGTTACGCAGCATTGTATCATTTATATCCACTTTAAGTGACACTTGTGCCCCTTCTGTACCTCTTCTCAACAATTCAAAATCCATAAACAGTACCAAACACCCACATGACATATCCTTTGACAAAATGATAATGATGTTACAGAGCTCTTTTTAAAACAAATATTTTCACATCAACTACGAGGATGGGGGAGTGGTGGCTATGAGGCTAAGGATCAAATCCCATAACTGCCAGAAGCGATTCCACTCCGTTGGGCCCTTGAGCACAGCCCTTAACCTGCCGTTTATGATGTTAACTTGCGTTCATCTCTGCAAGCAGGTCCTCCAACATGTAGGGAAAACTCGGGCGTTGGTGGCTGGATTAGCACTCCAGTTTACAGTGCCATTAATATGGTGACTTATCCATCCATCTGTCATAGATAGTTGAGAAAGGTAGCATATATCTAGAACTGTGACTTTGTCTATCTATGGAATTAAAATCTTTAATACAGTGTATTTTATATAGCAACTCGATCGCAGGTAAATGTGAAAGGTATTGCATGTCTAGAACTGTCAATTTATATGACTATCATTAAGATATGTTACATAATACCTTTTAGATAATGACTTAAATATATACTGTATCTGTTATATAATGACTTTCATATCTGTTTGTGGCGGCACGGTGGCGCAGTGGTGGCGCTGCTGCCTCGCAATTAGGACACCTGGGTTTGCTTCCCGGGTCCTCCCTGCAGAGAGTTTGCATGTTCTCCCTGTGTCTGCGTGTGTTTCCTCCTCCAAAGGCATGCAGGTTAGGTGGATTGGCAATTCTAAATTGTCCCTAGTGTGTGTGTGTGTGTGTGCCCTGCTGGGGGCTGGCACCCTGCCCGGGGTTTGTTTCCTGCCTTGCACCCTGTGTTGGCTGGGATTGGCTCCAGCAGACCCCTGTGACCCTGTAGTTAGTATATAGCTATGGATAGGACGGATATCTATTTGTCTGTCACAGATAGATGTGAATGGTATTGTATATCTAGAACTGTGACTTATTCTATTTATGGAATTGACGTATTTTATATAGTGTCTTTCCTGTGTATCGCGTCTATTTGTCAAGAGTGACTGCACCCCAGTGAGGGACCTTTTCATGTCACACGTACTAAGACAACATTAAATACCTGCAGAAAAACATGTTGCCTTCCTAAATAAAAATAAACTAAATATAGATCAAAAACCTTTTATTAATATAAATAATTAATATTGAACAACTGTGGGAGGTTATTTTCCTCAAGTACATTTTTTTTTTTACAGAATTTTGACTAAAGCTCGTGCACAAGACAGCCGCATGAACACTGAATACATCCATCCATCCATCCATTATCCAACCCTCTCTATCCTAACTACAGGGTCACGGGGATCTGCTGGAGCCAATCCCAGCCAACACAGGGCGCAAGGCAGGAAAGAAACCCCAGGCAGGGCGCCAGCTCACCGCAGGCACTGATACACTGATCTTCTATTTAAAAGGATGTGGGACTTTTGTTGTAACCTTATGTTGTTACAGACACACAGACAAGGCGCTCTTCCATTAATGATTTAATTTTACTGTCTGCAAACTACCCTTCCATACAGGATATGAGGAGATAAACGGCAGTGGAGCTGAATGGCTGGAAATGATCACCAGAAAATAAACCTGACTTGTAATATTTTTTTTCCAAGTCTTCTTGTAATAAAGGCTGTGTTTTGATGGATGCACAAAGATCTCTGAAGATAAGCTTTCAAAGTGTTATTTTTCAGAAGGTGCTGAAGCCTTCTGGGCTTCTACCTCAGGTCAGCCATCGCATTTAAGAGACTTGTAGCTTTATCCCTTTACACTGTAAAAAAAAAAAAAAATCCTGCTGATCGAGATAAAGAAAAACGGAGAGAATATTGTCTTAGAGGAGCACGCGTATACTTGTGGTCTCGCGTGTGGGCTTGGTGAGTCGATTACGGGGACTGATTTTAAGGCTGCATGGGGAAAGAAATGGGTACTGCACAGTCACAGACTCATTTTGCACTTTCACCCTTAGACTGGAGGAGAAGAGCCCTGAAGAAGACCACTTGACGTGTCACCAAATCCCCTCTGCCAGCCCCACCTGATCCAGTCACTAGCGTAGAATGTCACATTACATCAAATCGAAATGCTTTCCCGCGGCTGAATGAAAGCTTTACCCAACTGACAGTTGTGCCGCCTACTATTATTTTCAAGCACTTCGACTTGGTACGGCTGGCATTCATCATTTAGGGGGCCCATTTTTTGGAGTCTTTAATGTCCTCGGCCTGACACGCCCTACACTGTTGCTGACTTTTGTAAAACGGAGAGGGCCTGCAGCGTTCATAATGAGGATTGCTCAGCTCAGCCCATTGCCGGCTACACAAGTAACACTTAGGGTGTTAATTCACTGACGCTTTTGATTTGACTTGCTATCGCACCTGAAACACTCCAGCCACTTGTCTTTTCTTTTTTTCTTTTCTTTAAATCTTTCAAAGTAGAACAGGATTCCTGGCATGGATTGACTGTGGGAAAATACAATCTGTGACCATTTTATGAGGTTCATTCTTTAGTATGAGGTAGAACCTCCTGATGCTCACCTGCAAGCACTGGCATATAATGTTTTAGAGCATCAGTTCACCTGCAGGCACTGTCATATAATGTTTTAGAGCGTCAGCTCACCTGCAGGCACTGGCATATAATGTTTTAGAGCGTCAGCTCACCTGCAGGCACTGGCATATAATGCTTTAGAGCGTCATCTCACCTGCAGGCACTGGCATATAATGTTTTAGAGCGTCATCTCACCTGCAGGCACTGGCATATAATGTTTTAGAGCGTCAGCTCACCTGCAGGCACTGGCATATAATGTTTTAGAGCGTCAGCTCACCTGCAGGCACTGGCATATAATGTTTTAGAGCGTCATTTTTCCTGTAAAATTGATTTTTTTTGGTGGGTTTTGGGCGTGTTTTTGTCAGTCTGTAAAAGTGGCGTACAACTCGGACAAACTGGCTCCCAGCAGCGACTTGGGAGTCCAAGATGCATTCAGACATCGTCCCCATGCTGTTCCCGATCCATTTGGGTGGTGTTTCTGTCACTTTCTGACCTTTTCCAATGGACCAGGCACCCTCCCCTCTTCAGAGCAGGGGCTGCCTGGTTGTCTCCCATTGACTTACATTATACTCGGGTGCTCGGTAGAGCACACGAACATCGCGATGTGTTCGGATCGAACACCCAAACACCCGAACACTTTGGTGCTCGCTCATCACTAAAGACTAAGGGTAACGTGCAGCCGCAAGCACAGATTCTGTTTGCACTTTTACAATAGAGAAGGAACGCCCGAAAGATGCCTGACATCAATTCTGGTTCACGACTTCAAGCTCCCCACACTTCAGCTTCACTATACTGTATACAATTAGTTGTCATCCTGCATGTTGGTGCTCATTTGGGACATCGATTCTATGGAGGACAGCATGTCTGTCAGTTTAAACGCTTGCGCAGTTCACTCCACGGGCTGAACAGAGAGGAGGTGGACAATGTACAGAGATCACAATATTATTTCTTTTCACCTGCTCTTTTCTGTGCAATGCCTGAAGCGTTCAGCTCATTCAATGGGCCAAATAAATGTGCAGCCTGTACACGTCAATGCTGTATGTATTAGAAAGGAAAATTAAACCACAGATCAGCATACGCTGCTTTTGATCTAAACACTCTAAAACTTTGTAAACAGCACAGGATTTCACATTCAAATCTGACTGAAGCTACCATCTTTACAGGATCTGCTACAGAGTGAGATTACATTTATACCCCAAATTCCCATTATTCCTACTTAATTGCCTGTTTGGGGCGGCACAGTGGCACAGTGGGTAGCGCTGCTGCCTCACAGTTAGGAGACCCGGGTTTTCTTCCTGGGTCCTCCCTGAGTGGAGTTTGCATGTTCTCTCCGTGTCTACGTAAGCACTCTCTGGGTGCTCCGGTTTCCTCCCACAGTCCAAAGACATGCAGGTTAAGTGCATTGGCGATCCTAAATTGTCCCTAGTGTGTGCTTGGTGTGTGCCCTGCAGTAGGCTAGCGCCCTGCCCGGGGTTTGTTTCCTGCCTTTTGTCCTGCGTTGGCTGGAATTGGCTCCAGCAGACCCCCGTGACCCTGTGTTAGGATATAGCAGGTTGGATAATGACTGCAGGGTGGTGCAGTGGTAGCACTGCTGCCTTACAGTTAGGAGACCCGGGTTTGCTTCCCTGGTCCTCCCTGAGTGGAGTTTGCATGTTCTCTCCGTGTCTACATAAGCACCCTCTGGGTGCTCCGGTTTCCTCCCACAGTCCAAAGACATGCAGGTTAAGTGCATTGGCGATCCTAAATTGTCCCTAGTGTGTGTGTGTGTGTGCCCTGCAGGCTAGCGCCCTGCCTGGGGTTTGTTTCCTGCCTTGTGCCCAGTGCTAGCTGGGATTGTCTCCAGCAGACCTCCGTGACCCTGTAGTTAGGATATAGCAGGTTGGATAATGACGGCACGGTGGTGCAGTGGTAGCGCTGCTGCCTTACAGTTAGGAGACCCGGGTTTGCTTCCCGGGTCCTCCCTGCGTGGAGTTTGCATGTTCTCCCCGTGTCTGCGTGGGTTTCCTCCCACAGTCCAAAGACATGCAGGTTAGGTGGATTGGCGATTTTAAATTGCCCCTAGTCTGTGCCCTGCAGTAGGCTGGCGCCCTGCCCGGGGTTTGTTTCCTGCCTTTTGCCCTGTGTTGGCTGGAATTGGCTCCAGCAGACCCCCCTGACCCTGTAGTTAGGATATAGCAGGTTGGATAATGGAAGGATGGATGAATTACCTGTTTGAATTCCAAAATATGCCATTTCCTACCAAATTCTGTTTTGATGACGTTCAAGAAAAGTCATGTCAGTAGGAAAAGTAAGATTTATTTTTATTTTTTAAACATTTTATTGAATTAAATAAAAGCAAGTAACATTCCATACAAGCCAGTCAAATTTGACCAAACTAAATTTAAATCAGCCACCACCCACGAGAAAGAGAGCAAGGCCAACAGCCAGAGTAAAACTTTCTAAGAGTAGGAAAGAAAGGGGGAGAAAGTCCTTTTCCCCAATTTATGTGCTTATTCTAAAATATTATTAATGAGATCCTGCCAGGTTTTAAAAAATGTTTTGTACAGATCCTCTAAGTGAGAATTAGATTTTTTCCAATTACAAATAGTAGATAACATCAGCTACCTACTGACTTAAAGGAGGTGAGTTAGGATTCTTCCACTTGAGAAAGACAAGTCTACGTGCTAAAAGTGTAGTGAAGGCAGCACCAGTTTGTTTGTCCTTCTCCACTTTAATCCCATCTGGGAGCCCACCAAACTGTTAGTGGATTAGGAGGGCTTGTGACACCAAGGCTGTCTGATAGCAATTTAAAGATTTTTATCCAGGATGTTGTTAATTTGTTGCAGGCCCAAAACATGTGGCCCAGTGAGGCTGGAGCTCGATTGCAACGTTCACAGGCTGGATCTTGCCCTGGAAACGTTTTGGACAATTTTAAACGAGAGAGAAGTGCTTGATAAAAGATTTTAAGTTGAATAACTAACAGCAGGAAAGTTTTACTCGTGTGCAATTGTATGTAGCATACAATATAGTACTGCATATTTACTAGGGGGCTCTGGCCACTGCTCGCTTCGCTCAACAACCCCCAGGCAGGCGCTATGTGCTAACCACTTTGCAGTTCTGCCGCTCGCCTATGGGGTACAATTTAAACAGATTGTTATTTACATGGGAATTGTTACATATGCATAATATAACTAACTGTTTTACATTACAGTGAGTAATTAACCATAGTTAAAAAATAGTAAAACGTAAAAAATTGAAAGAAATGATGTTTCATGTTGCTTAAGAGGTATTCGTTGCGTTATACATTTTCGTTGTGTTTGGCTTTGAAATTAAAACGCAAATACTTACACTTTTACTGTAAAACTTCAGTAAAAACAATATGTGGAATTCACTTTTTGTCAATATCGCATTGCATTTTGATTCCGTGCTTGGAGTTACATCGTGACAACGTATAACTGCCCATAAGTGAATATCGTTTCTTTCTCTGTAATAATTAAACCGACTTTTTCGAATGTTTGTGCCTGTGATTTGTTAATTGTCATAGCAAAAGCTATTCTAACGGGAAGCTGTAAACATGTTAATAGGAATGGCATATCAAGATCACCTTTGGTGTCTAATGTTATCAGCAGAAGATGTACTACATTACCTTTCTTGGATACATCCTTCTTCCTACAGTAATTCGGGCGGTGGAAGACCGTATGATGTTAATGATTGTAAATACTCTAGGGATATTGTAAGTTGATGCTTTCATCTTCCGCAACATCACCACCAACTGTTTCAGGATTGACTATTGATACGCATTTAACCAATTTGCCATGTAACTGATTGGCAATTTTCGTGTTAATTTGTTTGACTTCATCGTTTCTCGGTGCTATGATTGCCCGTGTACTTATTTATTCTGTTGATATACCTTCGTGATTAAATTCTACAATAAGATTTGGACATAATAAGTCTTCTTTAATTAGGAACTTAAAGTGAGGAAAATGTAAACATTTATAAGAGCTAAGAGAGCAGGAACTGCGTCTGACAAAAGCATTCACGCGAATGAGAGTCTCACGGGACCGTAAATCTCTTTGAAAAAGTCTTGGTTCAGGATTTACTTTTAGAACGTGTATATACGGTACGTATATAGATATATAGATATATATATATATATATATATATATATATATATATATATATATATATATATATATATATATATATATATGTGTGGTTGAAATAGTTTATACTGTCAAATAATGCAAAGAGTATGCGACACGTGTTTCGCCCTAATTCTGGGCTCATCAGGCGTACACACTCACAGCACTCCCTCTCGGGAATCGAACCTCGGGTGTCAGCGGGCGAAGCCTCTCACGTTGCGCCACGGTGTGTGATTCGTTTATTTGACAGTCTGTACATCGGGGTAATTACATTCAATGCATTCGTAGTATGAATCACAATCTGATCGTGTGGGTGGTTACCTACCAGGTAACGCTTGTGGTTGGTCAGCAAGTCGGCTAACGTCCACCACGGTGCCCTCTTTCAGTTGCGAGAAGCAGATCATAGAATGGTTGAAATAGTTTATATTGTCAAATGATGCAAAGAGTACGCGACATGTGTTTCGCCCTAATTCTGGGCTCATCAGGCGTACACACTCACTGCACTACCTCGAGGTTCGATTCGTGGCGGACGTTAGCCGACTTGCTGACCAACCACAAGCGTTACCTGGTAGGTAACCACCCACACGATCAGATTGTGATTCAGACTATGAATGCATTGAATATATATATATATATATATATATGTGTGTGTGTGTGTGTGTGTGTATGGCTTTTATTTTGTGGGAAACCCACACATCAACACAGCACACCCAGGCACTTGGTAAAAGCATGGAATCCAGAAGCACAGTTCTTTGTCTTCTTCTCTCTCCTTGTCACGCCTGGACAAACTTGTTAAGAAGGCAGGCTCCATTGTAGGATTAAAGTTGGACAGTTTAACATCTGTGGCAGAGCGACGGGCACTAAGCAAACTCCTGTCAATCATGAAGAATCCACTGCATCCACTTAACAGTGTCATCTCCAGACAGAGGAGTAGCTTCAGTGACAGACTTTTGTCACCGTCCTGCTCCACTGACAGACTGAGGAGATCGTTCCTCCCCCAGACTATGCGACTCTTCAATTCCACCCGGGGGAGTAAATGCGAACATTAATTTTATTTTAATTTTTTTCATTTTATTACTATT
Organism: Polypterus senegalus; assembly: GCF_016835505.1. NCBI lineage: Eukaryota > Metazoa > Chordata > Cladistia > Polypteriformes > Polypteridae > Polypterus > Polypterus senegalus. The sequence continues at coordinate 17,494,053 of NC_053166.1, read as the reverse complement.
TAATTTAATATTGTTTCTTTGTATCAGTATACTGCTGCTGGATTATGTGAATTTCCCCTTGGGATTAATAAAGTATCTATCTATCTATCTATCTATCTATCTATCTATCTATCTCTCTCCTTGTCTTTCTCTTCCTCTCTGCCTTCACTCGTCCCAGCATGCTTTGTCTCCTTCCTCCCAACTCTGGCTCCTGGAACTGTGGTAGCAAGCTTCTTTTATGCGACACCCAGGAGTACTTCTGGTGGCCTGTTAGTGTGGTCCAGAAGTACGTCCGGACGAGGTAAGAGCCTGACAAAATAGGACTTCCCGGTACCCGCAGCATCCCCTGGCAGCACCTGCGGGATCCAACAGGGCCGAGTAGCAGGACTCCATCTCACAAGAAGCCCTGAAGGAATCTGTGGCCCTTCAGCAACCCAGGGTGGCTGCCACCTACCATTACTGCCTAAGACAACTTGAAATCTAAGTCATCAATGTCGACCTTGGTGTTTTTGTTTACAGCGCAGAACTACTGGAATGTATTTTACCAACAACCACATTTATTTATATAACACATTTTGATACAAAAAATGTAGCTCAAAGTGCTTTACAAAATGAAGAATAGAAAAATAAGAGACACAGTAAGAAAATAAAATAAGTCAACATTAATTAACATAAAATAAGAGTAAGGTCCGATGGCCAGGGAGGACAGAAAAAACAAACAAAAAAAAAAAACTCCAGACGGCTGGAGAAAAAAATAAAATCTGCAGGGATTCCAGACCATGAGACCACCCAGTCCCCTCTGTATTTTAGTAACTCATATAGCATTAGCAGAATAAAGCAAAATGCATTACTGCAAATGTTTGTAATTCGCCGCCTGTTGGAATGACAAATACAATGCAAATGTGTCTGTTATATGCTTGTTTGGTATGGGATTCATAAAATTGCTGTTAATAACTGTGCTGGACCCTCTGCTTGAATGACAAATACAAACAAAGAAGTGCTACATGCCCAAGATGGGTTGAAATCTAAGTAACCAACGCAGATCACAGCATTAACATTTGCAGTGGACTATCTGTTGGAATGTATTTTATAATGTATACAGCAGACCCCCCATGACTCTGTAGTTAGGATATAGCAGGTTGGATATGCAACGCATTATTATGCAATGATCTTGACCCTGCCGTTCTTTCCAATCTTCGTCCAATCTCCAAACTACCTTTCTTGTCAAAAATACTAGAAAAAGTAGTTTATGAGCAATTAACTCATCACCTACAGGACCATCAGGTAATGGACCTTTTTCAGTCAGGCTTTAGGCCCCAACACAGCACAGAAACTGCGCATTTACGTGTCCTAAATGACGTCCTTTTGGCATTGGACTCAGGACTCCACGTGGTTATGGTTCTTCTCGACTTATCTGCCGCTTTCGACACAATCGACCACGACATCATGATCTCCCGACTCGAATCCTGGGCTGGTGTATCTGGCTTAGCCCTCGACTGGTTCAGGTCATATTTCTGTAACAGGACTCTTAGAGTCATGCTAGACGATTTTTCATCTGAATCAGTCCCACTCCCATGTGGGGTCCCCCAGGGTTCCATTTTAGGGCCACTACTTTTTTCAATCTACATCCTGCCTTTAGGTGCAATTTTTAGAAAGCATGCAATTTCATATCACCTATATGCTGACGACTGCCAAATTTATTTCTCCCTCAAGCCAACTGACTCCACCAAACCTCTCCTCGACTGCCTATCTGACATTAAGGACTGGCTGGCTGTAAACTTCCTTCACCTGAACGATTCAAAACCGAGGTCATTGTTTTAGTCCCGACTGCAAACAGGCTCCACCCCTTGGCCTCGTTTCTCTTCCCATTCCAGTAACTTCGTCTGTCTCCAATCTTGGAATCAAAATGGATACGGTCCTGAAAATGGATGCTCAAGTCAACAGCACAGTAAAATCCTGCTTTTTCCATCTAAGGTGAATCACCAAACTCAAGCCTATTCTTTCTAACCACCTCCTGGAATCAGTAATTCTTGCATTCATTACGTCTCGGCTTGACTACTCTAATTCCTGCCTTTTTGGTATCAGTAAAGCCACTCTTTCTAGACTCCAACTGGCTCAAAATGCGGCTGCAAGGCTTCTAACTGGAAGTAGCAGAATCCAACACATTTCACCAATTTTGAAAACCCTACACTGGCTGCCGGTTAGATTCAGAATCGATTTTAAGATTCTCCTCTTAACCTATAAGGCACTAAACGGTCTAGCCCGCCGCCTATTTGAGTGTCTTGCTCCATTGTCACAATCCCCCTCGTGTTCTTAGATCCACAGATCAGCTGCTCCTCACCGTTCCCAAGGCACGTTTTAAAGCTCGTGGTGAAAGGGCGGAAAAGCCACGTCTGTGCACCCAGGCTCTTAGAGGTTAGGCAAGCCGCTTCAGTCGCCACATTCAAATCTCGCCTAAAAACGCACTTCTTCACATTGGCTTTTAATTCTTAACCTGTCTCATTTTCCACTTACCTTTTGCTATTTTCTCTATTTTATTTGGTCCCCTGACCTGTTTTTAGTATCTCTGTTTTAATTCTCTCTTAATGTCTGTTTTTAATATTTTGCTTTTAGTCCTGCTTGTTGTAACTGTACAGCGCTTTGGTCAGTTGTAATGCTGTGTTTTTAAGCGCTCAACAAATAAATATGGTATGGTATGGTATGGTAATGCATTATTACAAACCGTTTGTTATGCGACATCTGTTGGAATAACAAATACAACACATTTTATCACTATAGACTAGCTGTACAAGTCGCCCAAGACTGCTTGAAGTCAAAGTAATCAATGTAGACCTCAGTGTTAATGTCAGCGGTGGACCACCTATTAGAATGCACTTTGTAATGCCTGTACTAATAAAATGCATCACTACAAACGTCTGTGATGCACCATCTGTTGGAATGACAAATGCAATGAATATATCTCTGTTATGGGGCGGCACGGTGGCGCAGTGGTAGCGCTGCTGCCTCGCAGTTAGGAGACCCGGGTTCACTTCCCGGGTCCTCCCTGCGTGGAGTTTGCATGTTCTCCCGTGTCTGCGTGGGTTTCCTCCGGGCGCTCCGGTTTCCTCCCACAATCCAAAGACATGCAGGTTAGGTGGATTGGCGATTCTAAATTGGCCCTAAAGTGTGTGCTTGGTGTGTGGGTGTGGGTGTGTTTGTGTGTGTCCTGCGGTGGGTTGGCACCCTGCCCAGGATTGGTTCCTGCCTTGTGCCCTGTGTTGGCTGGGATTGGCTCCAGCAGACCCCCGTGACCCTGTATTCGGATTCAGCGGGTTAGCAAATGGATGGATGGATATCTCTGTTATATACCATTTGGCATGCAATTCGTAAAAGCAGTGTTACTGCTTCTAATATGCCGTCTGTTGGAATGACAGAGACATAACAACCAAATGGATACACAGACAGACACTTACTCCTTTATTAAGGTGGATGTTTGGGATGTGCCATCTGTTGGAAAGACAGATACACAGACATCTGTCCTTCCTTTAAGGTGGATTACTCCCATATGACAGGAAAGCGCCATTTACAGCAGCCATTCATTACTCCAATGTCCTGATGGTCAGCTATCTCAGCTCGTCCTTCATTAAGCTTGTTTAAATGCTAATTACTTATTACAGAATGCTCCCTGTATTAACGTTTCACTGACTTCCAATAACTTTTCATTTTTCCCATACCAGATGCTCGATTCATAGCTGGTGCTGCCTGGTGCCCAGTACTGTTAGGGTGGGCTCTGTCTTTCTGTGACCCTTAATTAGAAGAAGCAGATTTCTTAAAATGCAGGATGGCACTTTCCCGTTGTCCAATATGGAGTTGTTTGCCTCGTTACTGTTATTGGCTAATTATAAAACAAGGCAGTCCAATTAAGACACCGACTGGAGTAGAATGTGCCCATTAAAGATCTGTTAGATAGCGGCACCCTGTCCATTTGATGAAATGTACAATAACATTACAACCGGAGCCTAAATAAATAAAAAATGAAAAGCCTTAGTGTGTTAATTCATGGCGAAACAAATGGATCCTCTCTTAATTTTTTTACAAAAATCAGAATAAAAAGCAGCCTGTACAATTACAGTACATATAAAAGAAATGTAAATTGATTCATGAGAAACACTTCATTAATCAAGTTCAATTCTGTGCTTTCTGAGCAAATTTTTATTCAACAGAAGAATGAAAAACAGAAAACGGCCTGATAAAGGGGCTTTCTTTTGCAGGGATGATCTTTTCTCTCATCACACAGACGCCATCCAAAAGCCCGCCATCACCAAGCAGGGGGCCAAGGGTCAAGAAGAAAAAAGTTTGCCGGTAAATGCATTCATTTACTTTTCTGTCAACCAACTAATTATGCGCGGGATCTCCCTTCGTATTCCCAACACTGTTTTTATTATCTGAGGGAGGCAGTAAACAACAGAATCATCAGAAAAAAGAGCTGAGGTGCACAGCTGTGAATTGGATTACTCCCACCTCCTTACCCCGAGTAGGATTCAGGAATAATCAGATTATATGAATATTACGGGCCGCTAAGCATCTTTTTTGCAGCAATTACCAAGCTTTTGAGACATAAAAGAGGCCATTTCTTTATAGCCAACCTAATCCATCAACCATTTAGCTTCAAAGGGAAAGATTCAACCCCTCCCCAAAATAAAATGGAATTTCTGAAGAGGATGCTTATAGAGTAATGGATTTTTTCCCCTTGGTTGTTTGCTTGCAGATGGTGTACACTGCATTAAGATTACAGCTGTTAAAAATGGGAGCAGCACGCCTCAATTCAAAGGGCTCATTTTACCGCTAGTGTCCCATCCACGGCTCACACCTGATGCTAGAAGATGGGCCCAGACTGGAATTCAGCGGAGTGCAGAGTGTTGTTTTGTATACAGTCTGGAAGACACGTGCGAGGACGTGTGTGTGAGTATAAGGTACGCATCGTATACCTCAGCACGAGCAGACGTGGCACCCAATGCGCCTCGCGTCTTTCAGCGTTACAGCTATCAGATACTCAAAAGCTGCCTAGAGTCAGCAGTCATTTACCTCAGGCACACTCCATAGTTATGTTTTTGTTACATCCATCCATCCATTACCCAACCCGCTATATCCTAACTACAGGGTCACGGGGGTCTGCTGGAGCCAATCCCAGCCAACACAGGGCGCAAAGCAGGAAACAAACCCCGAGCAGGGTGCCAGCCCACCACAGGGCACACACCCACACATCAAGCACACACTGGGGACAATTTAGGATCGTCAATGCACCTGACCTGCATGTCTTTGGAAACCCACGCAGACACGGGGAGAACTCCACGCAAGGAGGACCGGGATCCTCCCAACTGTGAGGCAGCAGCGTTACCCACCGTACCGGCCCTTTTGTCACATTTATTTAGGAATTATTTATCATAATTACGGATTTATTTTTTAATTGGTTTGGGAATTACCGTATCTCTTGTCATTTTAATTTTTGTAAGGTGCTTTGCGCTAAACATAACATATAAAAATGTACAAAAAAATAAATAAATAAATAAATAAGGCCCACCCATAAACACAGAGGAGTACCTACATGAACCTTATCACCTTCTCCACCCTCCCTAACATCACCACTGTAAGCAGCCCATACTAGGATTATTTTTAGACATTTTCTTCACAGCTCAGGCTTGATTCATTGATGCTGCTTGCAACACATTTTCAGTTGTGGATTATTCCTACAAACATTATCCTGAAGAAAATCCCAGAAGAATTTGTCTTAGTTGTAACTTCACGTGCATGACATCCACACTCAAGTACGACAAGGTGGAGATCCTAATGACCAACACCCAGACAAGAAAGGCACTACAAGATAGATAGATAGATAGATAGATAGATAGATAGATAGATAGATAGATAGATAGATAGATAGATAGATAGATAGATAGATAGATAGATAGATAGATAGATAGATAGATAGATGTGAAATGCACTATATTATAGATAGAATAATAATGAAATGCAGTTAACTTTAGCAGAAGATGCTCCTTCATAAAGTGCTAAACATTTACACACAGTGGAGACGTCTTCATTAGACTTCACAAGCACCATCTTTAAGGACGGAGGCTCCTTCACCTGGGACACTTGGCTCATCTACAGGTGTATCACCAGCCTCAGCCAGCACAGCTTCATTATTATTTCCATGCTCTTTTTTAGAGTCTACTGCAGCATTACCTTCATCAGCAGACTCCATTTGCTCCTCAGTGTCCTTCTCATCTAATTCACTCACACTATAGTTGGATGGATAATTATGTATTAATTGGTTTGGGAATTATCTCTTGTCATTTTAGTTTTTGTAAGGTGCTTTGCGCTAAACATAACATATAAAAATGTACAAAAAAAAAAAAATAAGGCCCACCCATAAACACAGAGGAGTACCTACATGAACCTTATCACCTTCTCCACCCTCCCTAACATCACCACTGTAAGCAGCCCATACTAGGATTATTTTTAGACATTTTCTTCACAGCTCAGGCTTGATTCATTGATGCTGCTTGCAACACATTTTCAGTTGTGGATTATTCCTACAAACATTATCCTGAAGAAAATCCCAGAAGAATTTGTCTTAGTTGTAACTTCATGTGCATGACATCCACACTCAAGTACGACAAGGTGGAGATCCTAATGACCAACACCCAGACAAGAAAGGCACTACAAGATAGATAGATAGATAGATAGATAGATAGATAGATAGATAGATAGATAGATAGATAGATAGATAGATGTGAAATGCACTATATTATAGATAGATAGATAGATAGATAGATAGATAGATAGATAGATAGATAGATAGATAGATAGATAGATAGATAAGAAACACACTATATCATAGCCCACTCCAGATAATATAGAATATATAAGAAATGTCCCAAATAAAAGATACAGAAGAGACTACATAAGGTACAAGGGGCACAAGGCAGGAGCCAATCCCGGGCATGGTACCAACCCACCGCAGGTACTGTATAACTGAAAGCTAATATTAAAGGCTCTCTAGAAGATTGATCTAATATTCTGAATAAGCACACAAGTTCAGTACTTGAACACTAACACGAATGGTGTTCCTCTGAGACGGCGCCTTATTAGTAACACACTCCGACACGTGCCAATTCTTTCTTTACACACTGGCATGCCTAGTCAGCTCCACCCAGGCATGCCTCGTCACTCTAAAGACACAGATTGTCGAGCACAGTGTACCTTCTGCAGTAAAACCTCAAGTCCTTCCTTCCTTTCATGTCCCCAAATATATAAAGATGCGCCCCTTTGTGTCTCGTGTGTTCGGCGTGTCCCGCTTTCGCACCTGGGTTGCTATTATACAGTATGGCGCTGCCCGTTGGTGCAGCAGCTGGAGGTTAGACTTGAAAATACTGTGTGAGCCACTTAATGAAGTGAAAATGAACAACTCCAGGTAGACTCTGTCAGTCAAAGCAAAATCAGTTCAAAAGACGCACACAGAGGATAAACAGCGCTGACAAAGCGCAGCCATCCAACAGTAAACTGGCGTTTTTCAAATGCCGTTAATCCCTGACGGGGTCGCTGGAGAGGAAATTAACATCAAAGGAAACAAAATTATAAAAAGAGAAACAGAAAGCAAAATTGTGGGGCACCAATTCTTTCAACACGAAACACATAATACAAAAAGAGGATTATCAGAGAAAAAAGGGGGGCAGGAGCGCACTTTTTTTTTTAATTCGTTGGCTTCGTTTCCTCCAAGTGGATCGCCATGCATGTGAATCAGCTGCCTTTTTAAAGTCTAACTGAAAAACATTCACGGCCCGTCTGCCTCCAATTTTATTCTGATTGGATTCTTTCCAGTAAACTTAAATGAGGGCCAACAGCCTTCGCATTTCCATTGAAATGAAGTCCTCAGTCAAACCCTTCGCTTTCTAACGCTTTTCATAATTTAATGTTACATTTTCGATTGTGTGACATTAGGATATTTAAAAAAACAAGAGACCAGGAGCGAAACCTGCTTTACTGAACCTAACCCCATCCAGAAAACCGGTCCCTCGCTCCCCATTGATTAACCAGCCCCCATTCAGAAGCAAGGTTGTTCTTTAACATTTTTATTTTATTAATATTTTATTGTCAATAAAATGATGCGGAAAACGTTAAGTGGGATCAAACCTTAGTTCTATTGTCAGTAGACAGAGCTGTTATAACCATCAAGGGGATGAGAAACGACTTATTGGTTGCCCACCCAGTTTTTTTCCAGGCCCACTGACTTTGGAAATTCTGGCTTTGCGGCTGAAAGAGGTTTAGCCATTCAGCCAGGCAATGACAGATTACACGACCGCGTGGTGACTTTGTGGCCGTTTCACATCTCGCAAGCTCATCCCTTTTCCTGACAGCCAATAAGGTTCCGCCTGATGGCACTAGTGCTGTATCAGTGCTTTCCAGGTACGACGTGTTTTGTCGTAATCTCTGCCGTTTTTTCCATTCGGTCGTGGTACTTGAAACGCAAGACATCAGACATATGAGTCTGTTGTATGTGCAACATCAAGGTTGACAGGTCATTATAAAATTTACAGTCCAAGGCGAGCTCAAAGCCTATTTAGTGTTCAAAAAATCAGAACAATACCGGACATATACAAAGTGACATATTGGAAAGTTGTTTGGGTCGGTGCTAGGCACGATCCCTCTCGGATATTTGAGAGCGATGGATTAGGTAAATACCCTCGAAGAGAGGTGGGAGGAGAGGCCCCACTCTATGAGATTTGAAAGTAATAAAGTAGGTATGAAGGTCTGAAGAGCAGGAGAAGATGAGGTCCCCAATGAAAATAGAGTAGAGAAGGTGTTTGAAAAATAGCCCAAAATACTGTGTTGTTTTTTAAAAAAGAAGTCCAAAAACTACAACCCTAGAAGGATGACTTTTCCTTGCGAACACCAATTAGGAAATAGCCGAGTCGGGCAGGAAAACCGCAAAAGTGGCAACAATGCTTATAGCTCACAGCTGCACTTTGTACTTCTGGGTATGCGCTCATTGGTCACGACCTCTCACATACGCAGAGCCCACCAGAGCAGCTTAAATCTGTCAGTGCGAGCCGAGGAGAGTCACAGACTGGTTGGACTGAGTTGCAAGGGATGTCAGATTACACGACTAGCCATCGCGGGAGTTCACCGCGACTGCCCCTCACTCGCTTATGTAAATGAAATCTAAAAATCTCATATTGTGTCAGTGTAGGACAGTAGACGAGTGGGGTCTGCAATGCACTGGGGCCATGTCCTGGCCATTATCTCTGCTTTTTTTTTTACCCAGTACTGCTGGGAAACAATGTGGCCATCATCAATCCCAAGTTGGATTAAGCAGATTTGAGAATTTTAGGTTATGTTGTGATTTGCCTATAGTACACATCTTCTGGATGTGATAAGTAATTCCGAATGCCTGAAGAGAAATGTAAATGTTACAAGATTCTGAAAAGTTCACACAAGCAAGGAGCCGTACCAGCGTGAGAATTCTGTCTCCTCGAGAGCTGCATTAAAAGTAAGCTCATCTGAAGCTTTGTGCTTCCGGTACACTTTTAAAAATAAAAGTGCCAAAGTGGTCCTTCAGAGTTACGCCATAGGGGAATTGTTTTTGGTTCCCAAAAGAACCATCCACAAGAAAGTTCCGGAAAAAAAACTTTATCTGTTTAAATAAACACATACATATTCATTGCATTTGTCATTCCAACAGGCGGCGAATTACAAACATTTGCAGTAATGCATTCTGCTATATTCTGCTAATGCTATATGAGTTACTAAAATACATTCCAGTAGTTCTGCGCTGTAAACAAAAACACTGAGGTCGACATTGATTACTTAGATTTCAAGTTGTCTTAGGCAGTAATGGTAGGTGGCAGCCACCCTGGGTTGCTGAAGGGCCACAGATTCCTTCAGGGCTTCTTGTGAGATGGAGTCCTGCTACTCGGCCCTGTTGGATCCCGCAGGTGCCGCCAGGGGATGCTGCGGGTACCGGGAAGCCCTACTTTGTCAGGCTCTTACCTCGTCCGGACGTGCTTCTGGACCACAACTAACAGACCACCAGAAGTACTCCCGGGTGTCACATAAAAGAAGCTCGCTACCACAGTTCCAGGAGCCAGAGTTGGGAGGAAGGAGACAAAGCATGCTGGGACGAGTGGAGGCAGAGAGGAAGAGAAAGACAAGGAGAGAGAAGAAGACAAAGAACTGTGCTTCTGGATTCCATGCTTTTACCAAGTGCCTGGGTGTGCTGTGTTGATGTGTGGGTTTCCCACAAAATAAAAGATAAAACATATATATATATATACACTAGGCTGACCCGCCTTTTAAGGCGACCGACTTTTAAGTTGACCACTTCTTAAGGCAATTCAATACGTAGATCAATTTGATATTTTATACAAACTCATTCATTTGGTTATATTGCATTTGAGCGGTATTACTTTAATACGTGTAGTTTCTGTTATTTTTGTGATGAAATTGAAACTTTTTTTCTATATTAAGGTCACCCTTTTGAACCCCCCTGATATTTACTACGCGGTGAGGCATTTGTACTCCATCAACATTAATTATTTCCAGAGACATAATTTTGTCTATTTTTCCAGCGCATCGCACAAAAGCAAGGGAACGATGGGAGCACCAGAACTCTGCTAACATCATGTCGCTTCGTACCGCAAGCTGCAAGTAGTAAGTCTGTGATAAGCGGAATACCGCTACGCTTTCCACTCATGGGACGGAAGGAAAATCCCGACCTCTTTTATATAGTAAGAAAGAAGAAGAAGATATCGCACAGTCTGGAGTAGAAAATCATCTTTTACCTGGAAAAACGAAACTACAATTCCCATCGTGCATTGCAAAATGGACGGGGCGTGTGTGAAACTCCGCACCTGCGTAGCACACACGGGACGGAAGGACAATCCCGACCGCTTTTATATAGAAGGATATATATATATATATATATATATATATATATATATATATATATATATATATATATATATATATATATATATATATATACTGCGGTGGGTTGGCACCTTGCCCAGGATTGGTTCCTGCCTTGTGCCCTGTGTTGGCTGGGATTGGCTCCAGCAGACCCCGTGACCCTGTATTCGGATTCAGCGGGTTAGCAATTGGATGGATATATATATATATATATATATATATATATATATATATATATATATATATATATATATATATATATATATATATATCTGCGGTGGGTTGGCACCCTGCCCAGGATTGGTTCCTGCCTTGTGCCCTCGTTGGCTGGGATTGGCTCCAGCAGACCCCGTGACCCTGTATTCGGATTCAGCGGGTTAGAAAATGGATGGTTGGATATATATATATATATATATATATATATATATATATATATATATATATATATATATATCTGCGGTTGGCTGGCGCCCTGCCCAGGGTTTGTTCCTGCCTTGCGCACTGTGCTGGCTGGGATTGGCTCCAGCAGACCCCCATGACCCTATGTTAGGATATAGCGGGGTAGACACTGACTGACTGACTGACACTATATGATAGATAGTGGTGCCTATAGGGCTTATAGCACAAACACCAATCCAGATACTATAAGATAGATTAAAAAATGTCCCAAATAAAAGATACACAAGGTATTATATAACAGAAATGAAAGGCACTATATAGTCTTTGGTTCAGAGTCAAGCAATGGCACTACACAGAACCACACTGGCCAGTAAAATACCATTAAGGATTATATTTTGGAGTGTAAGGTCTCCCTTGATGAACAGGTTTGGGCTGGAAGGTCAAACGATGGCCCCCATGACGGTACAAATCAGATGTTAGTGTATCTTTAATGGGATAGGGCTGTTGGGACTAGCCAAGCTAGGGAATGCCATGCAGATGGTGGTTGGGCAACCCACATAAATCAGCCTGAAATGGTGACATGGAGACAGTGCTTTGGCTCACCACCTGCAAGATGAAGGGTGAGGGTTGGGTATGACACCAGTTTAGTTATAGGTGGGAAAGACCTGTTATGTTATTATCCTTTGTTTTATAATTTTGCGCTGCAGCTGGGATTGATTTATATAGCTCCTTTTGTTACAGAATGTTACCATGTGGGCGGCACAGTGGCACAGTGGTAGCGCTGCTGCCTCGTAGTTAGGAGACTTGGGTTCGCATCCCAGGTCCTCCCTGCGTGGAGTTTGCATGTTCTCCCCGTGTCTGCGTGGGTTTCCTCTGGGCACTCCGGTTTCCTCCCACAATCTAAAGACATGCAGGTTAGGTGCATTGGTGATTCTAAATTGGCCCTAGTGTGTGTTTGTGTGTGTCCTGCAATGGGTTGGCACCCTGCCCAGGATTGGTTCCTGCCCTGTGTTGGCTGGGATTGGCTCCAGCAGACCCCCGTGACCCTGTGTTCGGATTCAGTGGGTTGGAAAATGGATGGATGGATGTTACCTTGTCTAGCGCTGTTGTCACAAACGTAGTCTGCAGCCGTCCAGAACTTGCAGAACTCCTTTTGATGCTTGATGGTGGAGACATTCAGTGAAGTGTTTCTTGTATCTGTCGTGTTTTGGTCTCTTTCATTGAATAATTGTTCATTTTTTCATGTTAGATATTATGTTTTGATCTGCTTAGTCCTGTGAAACACCTTATGAGACTGCATGTTGTAAAATAGCACCACGCAAAACACTGATTTAAACGAATGAGCTTGAAAGGAATCCTCCTGTACTGCCAACCCCATCCTGGTCTACGCAGCCATTTCCTTTGCTGTGAGCTGCTTCACATTCAAGGATGTACTTGGAGGCTAAGCAAAGTATCTGTGCCAAGAACATCAATTAAATCAGAATTAGGAGAAACTTCAAATTGGACAATCCGCGTCCCAATGCACTGAAAACGCAAATCTTCTATGCAGAGAAAAGCATACTCAACAAATGTATTAAATAAGCTTGTTTTTGAGAGTGCTGTCTGGGAAACATGCTACATAAGTGATTGTATTTTATATTGGTAGTGTGACTTCTAAACTAAAAACAATAGGTTTTGTAGCAAACAGTGTAAGAACAAGAAGGTCTTAGCTTGTTCATAGCTTGTTCTCGTAAGTTTTGTACAAATGCGGTGGTATATTGCCAGCTCCGTTATTTGGGTCACCGAGTACAACTTAAAACACAAAAAATAACATCCAAGTCTTTGACTATTAAAGATTATCCATCCCGTTATATCCTAACACAGGGTCACGGGAGCCAATCCCAGCCAGCACAGGGTGCAAGGCAGGAACAAACCCCAGGCAGGGCGCCAGCCCACCGCAGGACACACACACCAAGCACACACTGGGGACAATTTACAATCGCCAATGCACCTAACCCAGGGGTCATCAATCCCAGTCCTGGAGAGCCGCAGTGGCTGCAGGTTTTTGTTCTGACCTGGTTGCTTAATTAGAAAGCAATTCTTGCCAATAAAGCACCAACAAGCTATGAAATTAAATTAACTCTGCTATGTCAGGTCATTCTCATATCCTAGATTTTCTTTCCCTTTCTATCATGCAAATGATTTGAAGGCTAAAATGGACGAGTAATTCTCAGTCCTTCACTTTTTTCTCTTCATTTTTCTTCCAAGTATTTAATTAAACCCAATAGTGCAGATAAATACACACAGGTGTAAATGTAAATAAGCTAAATGGAGAAATGCTGCTCTCTCTTGTCCTTTGCATGTTATTGTTAATAAGGAGCAATTAAAATAGCTGTTTAAGACAAAATTAAGCAATAAGGGCTCAAAATCACTAAAGTGAAGCAGAAGTGTTACTTTAGCAATAAGTGCTTTTTATTAAGCAACTGGGTTGGAGCAAAAACCTGCAGCCACTGTGGCTCTCCAGGACCGTGATTGAGGACCCCTGACCTAACCTGCATGTCTTTGGTGGGAAACCGGAGGACCCTTTGAAAACCCGAGGAAAACATGCAAAGTCCATGCAAGGAGGCAGCAGCGCTACCACTATTGAAGATTATTCGTGCCAAAATTAAAATAAATCCAACGTGTTAACTACACCGCAATGCAATCCATATGCACGAGTTTCATAACATTTTGGCACGATTTCATCGTGTCAGAGTTAAAAAAAACGCATCAAGTAAATGGTTGCAACAGTTGAAAATGCAATTTAAAAGCGTATTATATTTTAAATCATGTCCACAGATCTCGTGTCATAACTAAAAGCAATGCACATTCACTGCACTCCACGTGGCGTCTACTCTGAGTGTATTGCATTGCACGTGTAAAGCATGCCAAAGTAATCAAAGGGCCAATCAGCGTCAAGGGGCGTCAACAGTTGGGGTAAGAGGCGTTCCAATTACGAGTGTGTTCATCCCGCGCTAAAGCAGACGAACGAGGAGTGAATAAGCCTAGGGACCCGTCGTCTCATTGAACAGTTGGAAACCGCCAATGTAAAGGACAATTTCATTCCCTTCTGTGTCGACTGGTTGACGGAAAATGACTGGGTAATAGATGCAGCAACTGATGAATTTCCAACTGCAATAGTAACATCATAAGAACGCATACATGGGTTAATGTCCCGAAGAGTTACAGCATACGATTATGGAGATCATCAGCCGGAGAGTCCGTACACCGATATTCCACTAAATTTGGTTTGTAAATACTTGCAGATAGGAATGACAGCACCAGCTTTTGCTAAATTTCTTAACGCATCGGTGAGGACTATCAAAAGAAGAATGGGCAATATCCATCCATCCATCATCCAACCCGCTATAGCCGAACTACTGGGTCACGAGGGTCTGCTGGAGCCAATCCCAGCCAACATAGGGCGCAAGGCAGGAAATAAACCCCGGGCGGGGCGCCAGCCCACCGCAGATGGGATAATATGATATAACATAAGGAGGAGGCTGAGAGTATGCGCTGATTACATAAGCATACCTATTATTTTTATACAACTTAACACAGGAGTCCTATTTTTCAGTGACAACTAAAACAGACTTCTCACCGTTTCAGCTAATCATTCCACATTGTATTTACATACACACACATAATCGGTGTAAGGTAAATAACCGGGTTAAGGCAGAAACCTGGTTTCCTAAATGTCTCCATTTACATGAGCTAGCAATCTTCTGCATTGTCAGAACGTTCTGATGTCAATAAACTGCGCAAAAAAAGAGTTAAATGTCATCATCGGCCACCGTGATATTCGAAAATAAGTATGACGCATGTTATATTTTCTTGTGTTTTATATAAATGTTTAGTCTAATTGAATTTATTTATAGGAGTCCGCTACTTGTTCGCACTTAGCAAATTCCTTTCTGCTTAGCTGTGCAATTGGGCCTTACAAAGCACCTGGTACATGTGCTTATGCCCTTACACCCAGTGCTCCAGTAGAAACAATAACTTAGATACAGTGACCAGATTTTTCTGGAGGCAACCTGGGACACCAGGCGGGAGGAGAGGGGGGCGGAGCCCACCAGAAGCCAGATAGACTTTAATAATAATTCGTGTTCCCTGCATCTTATTCTGTACGAGTTTCTTCCATTTGAAACGCTCATATTATTAAACGACAAACATATACCCATTTTCAAAGTAGGGTTATACCATTGTATGATATTTTTCGTGAAATTACAGGCTAGATCTTGCCAAAAACAGTTCGTGAAAATTGACTGAAAGACACGCTTTCCGTCCGTCCATCCATCCATTTTCCAACCCGCTGAATCCTAACTACAGGGTCACGGGGGTCTGCTGGAGCCAATCCCAGCCAACACAGGGCACAAGGCAGGAACCAATCCTGGGCAGGGTGCCAACCCACCGCAGGACACACACAAACACACCAAGCACACACTAGGGTCAATTTAGAATTGCCAATCCACCTAATGTCTTTGGACTGCAGGAGAGCCCGGAGAAAACCCACGCAGACACGGGGAGAACATGCAAACTCCACGCAGGGAGGACCCGGGAAGCGAACCCGGGTCTCCTAACTGCGAGGCAGCAGCGCTACCCACCGCGGCCGACACGCTTTCCTGAAGAGCAAATAAACTTAACATTATTAGGTCAGTTACACTTGCAGGATAAACGTGCCTAATTCACAATATTGCATCCCACGTACATGTGCTACTGCTAGTGCGTGTCCCGACTTCAAAAGAAGAAACAGTAAACCAAATTCCAAAGAGGCAAAGGAAGAAGCAATGTCACTCTGTTCTCTAAACTAAAGGAAAACAAAGTCAAATACAGCTGTAAGTGTAAGGAACAGGCAAGCATTCGCAAATGGTGTCGTGACTTGTGTCAAATATTCATTAACTATTAATATATAAATTAAAATTATCAGATTCACAACTATGACGAAATTTACAGAGAGTACAGTCTGCAGAATTGAGACTATACAGTAAATTAGTGTGTACAGCAGTACTTACTTAAAGAATAAAGAGCTAAAATTAAAGTTAAAAAATAAACTTTGTCAGCACTTTCAATTTTGTCCTACAAAATATATTGGCAAGTTCAACTCTTTTAAGTTTAAGCTTTAACTTCAGTGAAAACGGCTCACCTCGAACGCCGTATTGACGAGTGAATGACTGAATCAGGCATCAGCTCTTAATACAGGCTCAGAGCGTAGCATAGCCAAAACGTGTCGTATCACAAGGCACGGCCGATACCATCGAAGATGCGTCCGCATCCGCCTTCTCGCCTTCAGTGTGTTTCCATACTGCAAACGATGGCCACCAGCAGGCATCAGACTCAGAAGGTCGACTAACCGTCTGACGTCATGATGGGTCGAAAGTATGATTTGGAATCAGAAAGACTGAATGGGGTCTAGGCCTCTAGGGAAAAGTACGCATTTTGTCGGAAAAAACGCCACAGGCTGGGACATTTCCTGATCTTTCGGGGACGCCGGGACGGGTGATCCAAAAATAGGGACTGTCCGGGGTAAACCGGGACTTCTGGTCACTGTAATTGTTTACTCCATTAAGGTAAGTATAACGTGTTACCCTCCTGCCCTGAGTTTAGCATCGTGCGTTCAGCTCATCAACATAAAGATTATCTTAAATACTGAGATAGATTATTTCAAACAGTAAACGGAATAATGTGATCACCTGATGATTTGCCCATTGTGTGGATGCTTCCTCCCGTGACTGCTGAAAGCGAGAACGAAGCAAATCCATGCGCAGACTATGCACTCTTTAACCCAGTTAAGGTCAGACACGGCGACATACACGGGTCATTCACGGAGAAATCTACCTGTGTTAATCTGGTTTTTCAGCATCTCAGCTCCTGAAATCAGAATAGATGTTTACGTGACATTGAAGAAACCAGGTTTCTGCGAATAACCGGGTTATTGAGGTGCATGTCAACCTGTTGATGAAACACTGTATTTATAATAAAAAAATGTTTATAAGTGGAACACCTCTTACCCCACCTGTTGACGCTGAGTGGCCATTTAATCACATTTAGCTTTGGCATGATTAATTTGTGGTCTAGCGAAATGCAATACGTCTGTCTTGCTTTTAGTTATGATACGCGCTCTATGGACATGAATCAAAATGCACTACGCTTTTGTATTCCATTTTAAACTGACACAAAAATTGTGTGCCATATTGAAAAATCAATCGATCACTCGGTTGATATATTTTAGTTATGACGCGAAAATGAAATGCACCTCGTGCATATGCATTGTAAGTTGACATATTGGACTGAGGTGCTGATGCATTGCAATGTAGTTAAAATGTTGGGTTGCATTTCATTTGGGCACGAATAATCTGCCATATTAATGTTCTGTTAACTTGCCTTGAGCCGGCTCCTGCGAGATATCAACCAGTTTCGCTTGTCACCACTGCCTGTAGCACCTTGCGCTTAACCCCATCAGTCTTACCCTTGTTGGTGTGTCCGCTCCTTACAATTAGCATCTCCTCATCCCAGTCCACTCATTACCACCCAAACAAAGGCGGGCATGTCACTGCCTCCACGTCACAATACACTTGCTGTTCCAGGTGTCAGCTTTGGCTCCCGGCATGGTCATCAGTTACAATTACCTTGGTCATCCATGCAATTTTTTTTTTAAATAAAATCACAGAAAAGTAAAGATAGGTAAGAGTGCTTTAAAATGTTGACTATAATAAGTATTTTTATATACGTAAACGCACTTCACTTTCTAATCAGGGAATTGGGTAAAGTCAGGTAAATGAAAGTGGGTAGGGAAATATTACACGACACGTGCCTTCTCTTGGCCACATCCCCTTTTCTCAGGAACCACTGCTTTCTCCCCTAGCAATTAAGCCACGCCCCCATGCGCACGTTTACTAACTCGGATTGCTATTTTGCCGGGCTGTGTCAGTCCGCTTCCTGCCGCTCCGTCTTCCAGTCCTGTTGGATTTGCAGGATCCTCTCCCTCTCTGACATCTCGAGTTTCTGACACCTTTGCTTTCTTTACAACGATCTTTTTTCTTTCTTGCCCTTCTTTTTTATAGTTCTGCTCCCTCACGTCTTACTTACTTTTATTCATTCTCAATTTGCCTTTGGGATTGTTTGCCTGCTGCACAGAATTTATACAACACGTACGGCACTCAGGGACTGTTTGATGGTCATCCATGATTTAAGCCTTGATGCCCACGCAGCTGTCCGGAGCTGAAATGTTGGTAAAGTGTGGGTGTCACAGATAAAGATCTTCTGTGCCTGCCAGCGAGCAGCACTTAATTCAAGTGTGCCGTTACATCTTGTACTATAATCTACTACAGCACTACTTACAGAAATTTGGAAAAAATATGTTATGTGCTTATGATATGTAAGTCATTTTGGATAAACGACTCAGGCATTGAATAGTAAATCACACTTTACGTCAGTTTTAAACTACATCTTTCATACTGGTTAGGCATCGGTCTTATCAGAACAGGCTTAAAGCAGAAATCTGTTCATAGCAAAAATGAACCGACTGCATTTTATACAGCATCCTTTACAGTGATCACAGCTGCACACACTGTACCAGTCGGCATGCAGGCAAAAAATTGTTTTAATGTAATTCCAGAATGAAAGGCACCACATAAAGTCACATCCATTCATTCATTTTCTTAACCATTTCATCCAGGGCAGGGTCATGGGGATGCTGTTGTTTATCCCTGGCAAAAAGCTGGGCGTAATGCAGGGAAAACACCCTGATATGGCACGGCCTATCTCAGGGTGAACAAACAAACACAGAGACACCAATCCATCCAACCTGCATGTTTTTGGACTGTGGGAGGAAACCAGTGTAAACCCACATGTACATCGGGAGAACATGCAAACTTCTTTTAGGGACCACCTGGGACATGACCCCTGGTCACCCTATTGTGAGGAAGCAATGTGCCACCATGATGCCCTAACGTCAAACATTTGCAAGTTCAACCCTAACACTGTTATCACAAGATCCTATGTGAGTCACTTCACTCGCCAGTGCTCACTTTTTAAGGATTAAGAAAGGATACTGTGTGGCACTTGTGATGGTGGCCACCATGAACGAGACTAATATAAGGTCTCGCAGCTGTTTAATCAGTCCTCATGAGTGACTACTGAATGCCCCCTGAAGAAGCCACTTCATTTACAGCTCGTCATGTGGTGGAATAGATTGAAGCAATGGTATGTAGCCAGTGTGACAAATTAGGGACACTCTCGCTCTCTTGAACCCTCAGACCACACGTCAGAAACCAGGTAAAAGTCCAAAGATGAATATTTATTATAATAATAAAGTGCACAAAGCACCCTCCTCTGCACCATACTCCAATAACAATAATCAAATAAACAATAACCAATCCTCCACTCTCCCAGACGCTTAGCCACCCTGCCTCCTAACTCAGCACATCCCACAGTCCTTTATAGTCCTCGACCCGGAAGTGTTTGTCCCTCAGTCCATGTGACTTTCTATCACTTCCGGGTCAGGTAAAAAAAAAAAACTCCTTTTCTTCATCCCGGAAGCTCGTCATTTCTTCTGTCCATGTGACTGGGACGTACGTCCGGGGTGTAGGGAAAATAGTCCCTGGGCCTCCCTGCAGCGACTCCTGGTGGCTACCATGGTATCCAGCAGGGCTTTGCATTAAACTTCCACTGTCCATAATTCCCTGCTGGCATTCGGGGCGTCTCCATGCTGCAAGGAGGGCTCCATTTGGCGGCCTGGGGGTGTTGGCTGGAATGAATGGTGTGGACGAAATCTCAGACCCGACAGCAGGTGTGGTTATAAAGCAGCTTTATTTTTAGAGTCACGGTGAGACGAGTTTCAGAAAAGCAGACAATCAAATATACATGACAGCGTCAGGGCTCTTCTGAACCCCGTCTGTTGGGTGGGGTCCAGTTTTATACCCCTAGAATGCGTAATTTAATATCATTATAAAATGTAAGAGTCAACACTTTATTATACACAATCCTTGAGCCCCTTCAATGTCCCTTATGCAACTTGATTTCTTGGCCCCTTTTGTTATGGCGTTCAGATGTAAGCTAAGGGACAACGTGATAAGGCAGACTCATGTGTGGAATGCTCAGACCTTGAGTCCTTTGCACAAATATTTTTCTGTATGCTAAAACAAAGCATGCTGTTACTTGGTTTCGTAAAGCTTACTTCTCAGACATGAATTAGTACAAGGGAACGAAGAGAACATTCGTCTTCCACAATGGCCGGCCATATCTCACACCAGTAAGGTGCACCAGAGTGAAAGGAGCTACATAAAGACCAGAATGATGCTAGAAACTTAGAAAGTCCATCGTTTCAGGTTCAGCCCCATGAGTGATGTGCTGTTTGATCCTGTGCGAGTCACTTCATTTGCCAGTGTTCACTTTTCAGGGATACAGAAGCAATGGCATGCCACGTGTGATGATGGCCACTATGAAAGGTGCCGCATAAAGTCACACAGTTGCTTAATCTATTCCCTTAACTTACTCGCTGAACACCCCTGAGCAAATCATTTCACTTGCAGCTTCTCACACTGTGGATAGCTGTAGAAAGAAAGCCATGTAGCCTGGAAGGTGCATCATGTGAAAGGAACAACTATATATACTGTAAAGACAATAATTACTTTTGTGAAATGAGCAGCCTTGATATGAACAAAAAAGGTTTGGGGCAGCCATCCATATATTGTCCCCTGGCTGCAAAAGGGCTTCGAAAGAGCACTCGCGTGTATGGTTTTGAGTCCTGAACTGAACTGAAGAGGTTAGAAAAAGATGGCGGCTTTATAAGCCGAAAGGCGGAAGTGATGTCATTTGGCCAGAACCAGAAGTGATGTCAGTCGGAGACCCTGGAACCGGAAGTCATTTTGAATCAGGCAGGTTTTCCTGTATTTGGGCTGCAAAGATAACAGAGGTAGATTAAGTGCGCCCTGTCATCCCCTCTGGCCCGCCGCCAGGGGAGGACAAACGGGACTCTGGTCCGGGGCCCTAATGGAAGGGGGCCCCTTCACGCTTGAATTTTTTTATGCTGATGTTGTGCTTGTAGATATATATTCAGACAATTATTCAAGTTACACGTAATAGAAAGGTGAAATCATTTAGCTTACAACAATACAAGTGAGTGTTTTAATAGCCGCACGCTCCACGCAAGTAGATATCGTGCTTGTGTCGTGTGAAGCACGCTTGTCAAAGGGGGCCACCAGCGGCGCGCTTCTCAAAGACAAAGGAGAGCCGACGCCGACGTCCTTGAGCTTGACGTTGAGTCGTATGTTTCTTGTACAGGGTACGTGGGTAATGGATTGACTTCGCCGCTGTAATTGAATACTTCCATTTCACACACACAGGCGCTGTTCTGTCTCAGACGACAGCGATATTGTTGTGCACTGTCGTGGGTGTTGACGTGTATGGTGTAGCAGAAGTCCGTCTCTATAGTTTGAAAATTCATTCGCTTGGGTGTTTATTGTTGATTTAAAAGCAGTGACGAGTGTGCGTTGGTTTTGTGTGTATCACTAAAGATTCTGGATCACCCGGATATTTGGAAAACTTTGAAGTTTGATACAGCAAGTTACCATACTGATTGTACACCATGTAGATAACCCTAAGCGTTAGTATATATTAAAATGTTCAGATGTTACTCCTATTCATTGCATTGGTATAATTGTACCGTTACACGTTAGATAATACAGAGGCCTATCTCATTAATGTATTGTTTCAATTCCGCTACGAGCTTCCGTTACCACTGGCTTTCCTTCTCGCAGTCAGACTTTGATGTGCGAGAAGGCTTAACTCATCAAGTATGGAATTCATAAATGCAGCATTGTCGCTGTCGGATTAACTACATTTCGATCATTTTGTATACATATTTGAAGGTTTTGGCATATGGGGACCCGGGGGAAGGCAGAGGGGCCCACACGTACCCAGTTGTCTGGGGCCCAAATATTTCTGGTGGCGGGCCTGATCCCCTGGCCTGGCGAGTAGTTACCTCGACTTGGCCCACTCAGCTCCCTCCTAGTCGCACATGTCTGACACTTTATAAACTTAAATAGCCATTCATTTGGAGGCTCAATACCACCATTGACTTATCACAAGATCCAGCATGAGTCACTTCACCTGCCAGTCCACACATTTCAGGGATAAAGAACTGATGGTAAGCCATCTGTGACCGCGGCCAATATGAAGGATGATGTATAAAGTCTCACAGTTACTAAATCATTTCTCATAATTCACTCACTGAACTCCCCTAAGCAAATTATTTAATTTGCAGCTGCACACTTTATGGAGCACTAGAAACAATGGTATGTAGCCATTCAAGGTCCATCAAGTGAAAGGACACCAATGTCCCTTTAAACCTATATAGTCACTTACTTGCTGGCTCAGTTGCACCACCCACTTACTGCATGGCCCTGTATGAGTCACTCTCCAGTACTCACATTTGGATGGCAAACATATAGTAGCATGCCACCTGTGGAATGCATTGTAATGGTGAGGTGCACTGGAGTTGAAGGAGCTATATAAGGGCAATAATGACGTTATAAACCTTTATAGACATTCATTTGCAGACTCAACTCCATCACTGACTTCTTGTATGACCATGTGGGAATCACTTGCTAGAATTCACCTTTGGAGGGTTAAGAAAGAGTAACATGCCACTGGCTGAGCACCTAAGGGTGATGCCCAATATGAAAGGTGCTATATAAAAAATTCAAGATTTCTTAATCACTTAATTTTTATGTTAGTCTGGATAAAATTGTGAGATAAATACATAATATAAACGGCACACACCCTTATGAATAAACAATGTCTATTTAATTTTTGTATGAAAATATAAAAGTGGAGCAAGTTGGTGTAATTCTGACGCAGCCTTAAAAATGTGATATTGAGGCAGCTCACGACGTGCCACACAATTTCGTGAGTCACTGCCTGGGAAGACTGATCCCAATCCATTACCCTCTGGGTTTTTGATAGTTGATGTTATGACAGATTTTATCATCTTGCCGCTACCCCGTGGCTGCCTTCCCCACCGAGCCGCTCAGCGTGTGGTTCCTGAGGTTTTCATTGCTGCCGCAGCGCCCTGCTGACTGTAAAATGCCAGCTGCATCCTCTACATGTAGCACGACGACTCCAACATTTATGCCTCTCACTGGGGCTCCTCAGTTTCAGAAAGTTATAAAGATTACAGCTAAAAGACGAGATTCAAGAAGATAAAACTCTCCCCAAGAGTACAAAAAGAAAAGCACTTGATGCGGTCAAAGAGCTTCTGTCAAAAACGGGCAGTCTCTAAAAAGTGCGCGCGCGCGCGCACAAACGTTCCTCTTCGATCTGAGAACAATGAGGGACAAAAATACTGAGGACGAAGGACAATGGAAACTTAATATTCAGAAAATAGTGACGGCCACGCCAATTGTGCTTAAATGCGTCTCAACCGAGCGCCCTGCCGAGACTCGAAGTCTCAACGGTGTCTGGCCGACCCTTTCGAGCGGCTTGTCAGCGCCGCTTCTGATTTGTCAGGCGGTGCGCAGGCTCCGCCCACAGATCCCTGTCATTTAGCTTCACTCTCTCTTTTTCTCACAGTGGCAAGAACTGTTTGCAAATTACCGCAGGTATGTATATAATTCTCTTAAAATATGGCCCAGTCTTCATTTAAACTACAATAATGTGCGAGCACAATCTGTTTTAACTAATGACACTCTTAAAAATAAAGGCGCCAGAGTGTTTTTTCAGAGCGATGCCATTGGGAAACCATTTTTGTTTCCGAAACGAACCATCCACATGAAGGTTCCAGAAAGAGTCTTTAGATCCGTAACAAGGGCTATAAATAAGTTATGAATAAATTAAAATAGACTGGTAAAATTTAGTTTCATAATTTTAAAATGAGAATTGTCTTGGTGTGGCAAATCTTCCACACTGTTTATATAAAAATTGTAATTATTTTGCTCAAACAAACCAGGATGAACTGAATTTATAGGACTTTAATTAACAGGCATTGCAAGCATCCTTTTGTATTGTACTAGTAACGTAGGCATTTGTTCCAGTCAGTTTCTTTCCCATCTAGTTTTTGACCTGGGAAAGGGAAATACTGTAGGGGAGGATACCCGTTTTAATTAATTTATATCCTGAGAACAGATGGACGCCATAGGGTTAGGAATAACAGAACAAATTTACAGCTTGAGAAAGGAAAGGAGTGTGGAGGTATTTAGAGGATCAAACACTCTGATCAGAGACGTTCGTCACCAGGGCAAGACAGCTAATCAAATGTGTGCAATGTCACACGTCCCAAAACACTCAGTGTACATTTGAACATAAATATGGCTCGTCCGGAGGACTAAAATAAAGAAACCAACAGAAGAGAACATAAGAAACAACATCGGAGATCAAGAGACATGAGACCATCTGATCTGGATGTCAGTAAATGCAACCTATGAATAACACCTATCACTAAATCAAAAGTCGCACACTACAACATTACAGCTGGAATAAGTGGGTCTGAAAAGTGGGTGACTGGATGGACTGGTTTAGTATGTGGGTGAATGTGCCCTTATGTTAGTATTATAAAGTTAAATAACTCGGCTATTTTTGGTGAAATGAACAGGATGAGCATTTTTAATTTCTAACACACGCATCTGTTACAGTATATACATGTAAGAAAGTAAGATGTAGGGTGGTTTAAATTAAAATTAAAACTATACTATTTCAAAAAACACATTTTTGTCATTATGGGTGGTACGGTGGCCTCTGGGTCATCCCTCTGCGTGGAGTCTGCATGTTCTCCCCGTGTCTTTGTGTGTTTCCTCCCACAGTCCAAAGACATGCAGGTTAGGTGCATTGGCGATCCTAAATTGTCCCTAGTGTGTGTGTGTGTGTGCATGCCCTGTGGTGGGCTGGCGCTCTGCCCAGGGTATGTTTCCTGCCTGGCACCCTGTGTTGGCTGGGATTGGCTCCAGCAGACCCCCATGACCCTGTAGTTAGGATATAGTGGGTTGGATAATGGATGGATGGATTTTTGTCATTATGCATTAAACAGACATATGAAGACTTGAATTGATTAAATACACTATAGTGACCCTACATTTGCCCTATGTGGACCTGTGCATGAGTATGCCCTGCTAAGCAAAGGTGCCCCCTGCTGGTTTGATTCCTAACTTGTGGATAATAGTGTAGGGATGGACTTCATCCAGGGCCATCTTAACGCATGGGCACGCTGGGCAGGTGCCCGGGGACCCCACGCTAATCTATGTATGTTGTGATGTGCTGAGTGGTTGTGTAGTTAGGGGCCCCAGTGCACTGCTTTGCCTGTAATGCTGTTGAGACGGCCCTGACTTCATCTCCTGCAATCCTGAAAAGGATTTGAACAGTTTGGGAATGGAGGGATGGTTGGAAGAATACCTACTACCCCTGTAAACACACACCTATATATATATATATATATATATATATATATATATATATATATATATATATATATATATATATATATATATATATATATATATGAAGTATTCATACTGTATATTCACAACTAATCATGGTACCAGAATCAGAAAAAATGACCCTACCTACATACATTATATGTGTACAAATTAATATTTTGTACATATAGGAGAGACTATGTAGTAAAACAAGATCTTTAATTCACTTTGGACAGCACTGCTCTACAGGTCCCTGTATCCATTTGCCAACATCAGGCAGCAATGGTGGTGGCAGCTAATAAAGCTGACCAATCACGACACCTTTGTCAGATGCCAAAATGCCACCTCGTCCATGACTGGTTTGTGCCATGTCCCCAATGTCATCAGGATGGGCTCCACCCCACTACAACAATACAATTAGATTAAGTGGGTTTTATAAAGTGGGTGACTGGGCAGATTGGTTCAGTAAATGGGTGGATCTGCCCTTATCTTAGTATTCAAAAAGATAAAAGAAATGGGCCATCTTTTTTGAAGGTGAACGGGATGAGCATTTTTGTTAATTTATTTTTTTTTCCCAACTGTTCTGTTTAAAAACATCAATACATTTTCATAGATCAAGACAGAGATTTCACAAACAGTTCTATGCGTACAACGTGCCGTGAAATGTCAACCTGGTTTGCTACACAGGTGATGCAAAAGATAAGAAAAATAGAAAAACAGAGAAGCAAGTAAAACTAAATAGAATTACTTAAACAAAACTTATATGTTAAATATAAACTAACAATATATGATATGCGGTACAGAGTGTAATAGATAGATAGATAGATAGATAGATAGATACTATATGATAGATAGATAGATAGATAGATAGATAGATAGATGAGAAAGGCACTATATAATAGATAGATAGATAGATAGATAGATAGATAGATAGATAGATAGATAGATAGATAGATAGATAGATAGATACTTTATCTGTCTATCTATCTATTACACTCTGTACTGTATACAGAGGCAAAAGAAGACCTACTCATTGAGAAGCCTTATGGCCTGAGGATTGACGCTCCTCCTGAGCCTCCCCATTTTGGCTATAAGACTCCGGAGCCTTTTGCCCGATTTGGGCAGTTGGAAGATCCGTCCCAGAGGTGGAGGGAGACCTTGTTCATTCTGGTTGCTTTGGCCCTAAACCCCTTGGTATAAATGACCTGCAGGGTGCCCTCCGCTGCTCCCACCAGCCTTTACAGGACTTTGCAGCCTTGGGCAGAGCAGTTGCCAAGCCAGGATATGATGTTTGGTGGTAAGATGCTCTGTATAGCGCCCTTATAGAAAGATTTTAAGATTGCTGTGAAAACCCTAAATTTCTCCAGTTGTCATAGATGGTATAAACCCGGCATAGTCTTTTTGATGTGTGCTTGGAGTCCAGATCAGGTTCGAATCCAAGGTCCCTGAAGCTGCCTGCTCATTCTACTGTTGCCCATTGATAAGGACTGGTGTGAAGGACCGCTGCTGCTTCCTGCTGAGATTTACAACCAGCTCAGCTCCTTAGTTTTGCTGACATTATTTTCTCAGCACCACGATGCCAGGTTCTTCACTTCCTCCAGATAGGCTGTCTCACTATTGTTAGAGTAGAGACCTGCCACCACCATGTTGTCAGTAAACTTCACAATGGAACTGGAGCTGCGTGTGGCCATTTAATTGTAGGTGTAAAGGAAATACAGCAGTGGGCCCAAAAAACATCAGTGAGAGGCTCCTGTATTGAGGACTGTAGTAATAAAGGATAAACTCCATATGGAGTTTGTATGTTCTCCCTAAGCCTTTGTATCTTCTTCCTCCCACATCTCTAAAGACATATGTGTTAGGTTGACTGGTGATTCTAAACTCACCACAAGTGAGCTTTTTGTTGACATGTCCAGAGGTGTTTGCTACCTTGTGCCCATTGCTGCTGGGACAGGCTCTCGCTGCTGTAAACTCTGAACTAGGTTTGAGAATGTTGTATTTCACTGATTTGTTTCAAATTCTTCTTTGTTCATAAATCACCTTATTATGCACCCCTGTGTGCAAGTACTGCAATAAAATACAGACTGATGATTTATATTTTCAAAATAAAACTTAAGCTCCCGCATATAATATTTTACTGTTCCTCACATTTATGTTCTGGCAGTGATGGCTACTCACAGACTCATTTGAGAACTCAAAGTTCCCTTGCAGTCTGTACAGCTTGTTTGTATCTTCTAATTTTCACACCGTACACATGTCACAACAGCTCATCTACATAACAAAAAGTCGAGCAATGGAAGACTCTGAACACTGGGACACGCTCATTAAGGCGAACTGCTAAGGAGTAGGGGATCTGCTCTGCAGGCCTCTCGGCTAACTGGCCAGACAAATTGATGGGCGCTATATAGAAAAACTCCATTGACACTCATTTAAGATGGGGGCAAGGAGGCAGTCATGTGTTAGTCAAAAAGGTGTAATCCCACATTACAGTTACTTCTTATCCCAGGAAACTTACAACATCTGAGGCGCAACTGAGTACAATTGGAACACATGTGGGAGAAATGATAGATAGATAGATAGATAGATAGATAGATAGATAGATAGATAGATAGATAGATAGATAGATAGATAGATAGATAGATAGATAGATAGATAGATAGATAGATAGGAAAGTCATTATATAATAGATAGATAGATAGATAGACAGATTTGAAAGGCACTATATAATAGATAGATTTATCTATCTATCTATCTATCTATCTATCTATCTATCTATCTATCTATCTATCTATCTATCATATAGTGCCTTTCATATCTATCTATCTATCTATCTATCTATCTATTATATAGTGCCTTTCATATCTATCTATCTATCTATCTATCTATCTATCTATCTATCTAGTAAAAACAAGTTAATTCTATTTCGATAGCACTGCTGTAAATGTTCCTGAAAGCCTTTGCCAACATTAGGCAGGAGTGGTGGCAGTTAATAAAGAAGGCCAATGATGAGACCTGTGAAAGATCAACATGCCTTAATATGATAAAAGGAACACAGGTTTCTATACAAGATGCTCACATCAGACAGACACAAAGTCATTTTGCAGTGCATCATCTATTGGAATATATTTTATAATGCATGTAGTTATAAAATTCTCTGCATTTTTCACAGCAACAGATGCTGAATCATAAACATTAGCACTGCTTTTACAAATCCCATAGCAAATGGCATATAACAGAGACATAGCAACTGGACATTGGTAGAGTAGTACGGTGGCACATTGACACCACTGCTGCCCTGCAAGAAGGTAACCAGGGTTTACATCCCAGGTGTGCCTTGCATGAACGTTGCACATTCACGTCAGATACAGTACTTCAGTTTCCTCTCACGGTCCAAAGACATGCAGGTTAGGTGGATTGCTTCTCCTAAATTGTTTCTTGATGTGTGTTCGGTCAACCTGCATTAGACTGGAGCCCATCCATGACTGTTCCTGCCTAGTGTCAAGTGTTTGCTGGGATAGGCTCCTGTAACCCTACCCACACACACACACACACACACACACACACACACATAGTATTCTGTAAGTGTGTGCATATATGTGTCCTTGCAAATGGACAAGCACATAACCTTTTATTACGTAACTTCTGTGTGAACTCACAATCATGCATAATCTCTTATATTTATTTCTCTTCTGGTTCGTCCTGCTTCCACTACCCGGTCCCACCCACACGTGGCCGACATGGCATTACTTGATTCCTATTCATCCTCTTCCACAGATAATTCAACCTCCTGGCCATGGACCATACTGTTTTAAAATACGCGGTCAAATTTATCACCAAATCTCTCCACTATACGCTAACACTTCAACCTCTCCAGGATATGGACAGTTCTATGTTTTTGACACAGCGCAAGCTACTGAAGAGCAAACTGCATGCAGCGAAAATTTGCTTGTCCAGCTAGATTCCATGCTCAGAACCATCAACCCCTTCGGTAAATCATACAAACACATGCATGAAATCACTCAGTCCAATCCAACAGCATCTGCACGAATGGTTTTCAAGGGAAACCCTGGGCAGGATTTACGACGATACAGTGCCCTGACATTGTCAACATTTAGTACTTTGCACTCTAGCGGCAAACTATTCCAACAGTACGTCGTAGATGCGTATGTTAAAACGGAGGGCGCGCGTCTCAACTATCTCAGATTACATCAACAAGATCTGCGCGTGGAACAATACAAATGACTGTCAGACAGATATATTTCAGCAAAGGCTGAAAATAACAACGCACACGTGGGCAAAATGATCATACCGTCCACATTTCCAGGAAGTCCAAGATACATGCAACAAAACTATTGTTCTCTGTGGCCTTTTCTAGGGTTAGATCTTTCGACTCAACAAAACACCGATTCACAACAGCGTCTTTCAAGAAGTATTTCTTACTTCTTGATTTCTGAATTCCTTTCTCGCCGTTTTCCGTTCCTATTCTTACACCGCTGTATGCTACGGCGGGCGTCGGCTAGTATATCAATAATAGCTGTTATCACACATGACATTGTATGGACCAAGTAAAGGTAATTCCACGCCAGGCCAGGGGGTGGCGGGGTGCACTAAACCTTCTCCTGTTATCTCTACAGACCAGCCGCAGAAAAACCTATCTGATTCAATGCTGCTGATGACGGTCCTGGCACCCAGAAGAATGGCACTTCCGGTTCCGAGGCCCAGAAGAACATCACTTCCGGCGCACAGGCTGATGCCAGAAGGAGATCACTGCCAGTTCCCCTACATCACTTCCGGTCTTCTCCCTCAAAGCCGCCATTTTTTCCAACCCCTGTCAGTTCTGTTTTGGACTCAGTATTGTCAACAGCTCTGTGCTATTTCAAAAAGCCATTAGCAGCCAGGAATGTTACACGGGTGGCTGTGCCAAACGTTTTTACGTGTGTCAAGTCTGTTCTTTTTTACGCTGTGTTTCAGACATGGGTTGACTTCATTTCATTTCCTTTCAACCATTTTGCAAAGAGCTTAACTTTACAGCAATTTGAGAGAATCAACTGTTGGTTACGGGGCTGGTCCCCTGTAGGACACACTGGCGCTCATACTGGGCCAATTATCCTAATCTGCACATCTCTGGACTGTCTCAGGAAACTGGAATACCGAGAGAAATCCCATGTGGATGTGCAAGGAACGTGCAGACTCTACAAAATAACCAGACTGGCAGGGGAAAGTGCTGTGCATATGCCGAAAATTATTAATGTGAATGTACACTGAAATGACTATTTTTTTACTATCTGCATTGTAACTTTACTTATGGATTTAAAAGGCAACCTTTCTTTGAATTATTTTTCAATGTATTCTTTTTTTTTTCCACCTTAAAATCAGAAGAGATTGGTGCTCAGTCTGCTAACAGAAGCTGTGAAACGTTTCCATCAAAAGCCAAACCCCTCATATATCTCTGTCAGGAAACTGCCAAGGTACAATGGATGAGCTTGTCACCAGTCTGTTGTTAGTATGAAAATCCATCCTTATATCAGACTAAAGTCCTTCAGCTGAAATGTGACAAGATAGTAAATACGAAGAAAAAAAAAAGAGAAAGAAAAGAAGAAAGAAATAGATCTGCTAAAAATAGAGGGATTAAAAAATGAAAGTGAACAAAGAGAAGATATCACCATGGGACAGTTCCATTAGATACACACAAAAGTCGGAAAATTGAACTTAAGAAAAGTACGTGCGACAACAATGGCGCTCAACTATTGATCAACTGAAAGACTAATGTCAATGATCCCGACACGTCACACGGAGGGAAATTAAAAGTTTCACTCTGGCATCTCGATACAAAGAACGGCCGTTCAATCCAAAATTAAACAAGATTGATTTTTTTTTTTAATACACGGTAAGCTCTATTATTTTTGTTGAAAGGCAAGGATGATGACATATTCCTGTATCAATTTAGCTCCAAACACGACAAAGCAGACAACACTAAACCTCTAAGGATCTCGATGAATTTTAAATGAATTTGGGAGACTATTGTGAAAGTCTGCTGTGATCAGGAACACGAATCGAACAGGTATTTAATTACTGATCTCCGATTAGTGGGGCCATTCAAAACGTTTTAAAAATAAGCAATACAGTTTTAGAATCAGCATTTATATCAGGATAAAAGGACATTTTTCCATCTTTCCACTACTTTTGCTGTTGGCTGTCTTCTCTTTCTCTTGGGTGGATGTAGAATTTGGTTTTGTCATTTTCCTTTTTTGAAACTTTCTGATGTATATGTTTGTCTTTTCATTTTTTTTCCTAGTTTTAGCTTAGGGTGTGGTATAGCGGGTCCACGGCTCACTGAGCAAAGGCCATTTTTAAATCACCGCACCCGAGGCGGCTTCGTGAGGGGGGGGCGATGTTGTAGCGAGCCGCAGGGCAGTCGTCGATGTGGGCGTTTCTCACCGTGTGCACAGGTGAGGAACTGCCCACATTCGTGATTGCTCCCGTGGCTAATGCTACAGCTGGGATGGCCCCTCACGTTATAAAAAAGAAGCGCAAGTCGGTTGAAGGGGGTGAAAAAGAAACGATCGGAGAGGGAAAGGAAAGGAAAGGAAAGGAAAGGAAAGAGGACGGAGGTTACCGGGAGCAGATGAGGAGGCAGGTCGGTGAAAGAGAGAACGATCGAGCGAACGAACGAGCGTTCACGGGCAGCTGCGAGGGCCTGGGGTGTTGGGCCTACACCCAGGCGTTTGAGTTGGATGTCGCTCCCGCTGAGTGATTATGTAGCGGGAGTGACCAAGGGAAGGCGACTGGCCGCAGAAAGGCAGCGGAAGTCGGGAGACTTGGTGGTTGGAATCCCCAACGTGGGCGACCTGGCCGTTGGTGGAAACCAAGTTCTCCGAGGCTGGGATGAGTGCCATACCGGAGCCAGGGATCGGGAGGTCTCCAGTCTCGAATGTGTGTTGTAGGAGGGCAGCTGCATAGAGAGTGTGACTCCTCTGTTGCGAAGCCTGGACAGGGAGATGCAGGGGAGTCACGTGTTAAAAGAAGCACCGAGCTTGTTTGTTGTTTTAAGACTAAGATTTTTAACCTCTCGTTTTAAAGGATTGTTTTTTCTATTTATTGATTTTAACCTCCACGTTCTTTTATTGGATTATTTATTGAATGAACTGCACTATTTATTGGAACACAGTTTTGTTTTGATGGACAATTTTAAATAAAAGCCCTATTTACTTTTTGCACCACCCCTTGCTCAATTGTTTGCTTGCCTCCATTGACTAGCTCATCGGTAACATTACCGACGGTGTTGGGTTCAAGGGTTCCCAAAATCAGATGGGAGTGTGGAGCTAGAACCCACATCATCAGATAGGGTGGCACGGTGGTGCAGTGAGTAGTGCTGCTGCCTTGCAGTAAGGAGACCCGGGTTCGCTTGGAGTTTGTATGATCTCCCCGTGTCTGCTCCGGTTTCCTCCCACAGTCCAAAGACATGCAGGTTAGGTGCATTGGCGATTCTATATTGTCCCTAGTGTGTGTGTGTGCGCCCTGTGGTGGGCTGGCGCCCTGCCCGGGGTTTGTTTTCTGTGTTGGCTGGGATTGGCACCAGCAAACCCCCCGTGACCCTGTAGTTAGGATATAGCGGGTTGGATAATGGATGGATAGTTTCAGCTTTCTTGCGTTCATCATGTAGTCATTTGTTGTATCAGTTTAACTAGATTGTATACAAATACATTTTTCAAATTAAAATTAGATACAGTATAAATAACTTACATATATATATATATATATAGATCCTTTCAAATCTGTCTATAATATAGTGCCTTTAATATCTGTCTCTCCTCAAGAGCATAATACACAGCTTTCAAATACTGTACATCTATCTACTATCTATATTTTATATAGTGCCTTTGACATCTATTCATCTACATATCTATATTTTATTAGGGCCCTTCATTTCTATCTACATATTGTGGAAAGACAACCCACAGACAGACAGACAGACACCAGAATGTCCAAAACACACTCCTTTATTAACTCTTTGAGGGCTGAATATTTTTTTCCAAAAAAACAATGGTTTCACACAGAAATCAACATAAAACGTCTGTTGCTGCATGCTGTGGCTGCCAGTTTGCCAAGAATGTACGGCAGGCGTGCTGCCAGGCTGTCTTCACGTGGCTGGGACAGCAGCAGTGGCGGTCACGGTCGCAGTGCATTACAATCTCTTTTCATTGTTAAGTGTCAGTCCTCCCTGGCGAAAACATTGTCAGTACCACGACTAGCTGGGGACTGATCAGCTGAAGCTGGAACCTCACATTCGTTTTCGATCACTTGTATCAAAAACTGAGTCTGACAAGTCATAGTCCAGTTCAGAAATAATAATAAGCAAAACGCCATCCATGGAGTATAGTGCTTTAAGTATTCGCTTTCATCTCTCGCCAGATGTCACTGCCATTTTTGCCGTTGTGTGCGCCTTGCTACTTACACGAGTGCAGGAAATCTCGGTCAAACCAATGAATCTAACTTTCCTTCTAGCAATGAGAGTCCAACTACAATGTAACGGTTGGGTTTGTCACAGTTTACAGTTGATTATCATTGTCAGCACCTCCTTTTGGCAAAAGTCGACATCAGCCCTGAAAGAGTTAATCCACAGCACCACAATGCCTTATTCTCCAACAGTCTCTTTCTCTTCTCTCTCTGACCTCCACTCCTCTCCTCACAAGCTTCATCTCCTTCCTCCCAACTCCGGCTCCTTTTCCCCTTTTATAATAACCCGGATGGGCTCCAGGTGCTCCGTCCGACAACACTTCCTGGCATGGCGGAAGTGTCAGATGAGCACCCGGAAGCACTCCGGTTGCCCCTGGGATTTCTTCCGGCAGCACTTCTTGGTGGCCATCCAGGGTTCCATAACCGTCTGGGCGCCCACTGGCGGTGGCTACGTCCTCCCATAGGGATGAGCTTCCCAGCTCTGTTCTACTGGCCCCCAAGCAGACCAGGGCGGCTGCCCACTCATGGCCCAGGGAAGGTATCGTCCCTCACGTGGACCATCCAGGCGTTCCAGATGGGTAGGGTCCCCAGCTGTCTGGGACAGCATCTATTTCTCAGATCTCTAATATCATGCTTTCATATCTATTCATCTACCTGTCTATCTGTGTCTATTTTATATGCTCTAGTGTCTTTTTCACATCCATTGTATAGGATGGTCCAGATCTAATTATGCAATTTTCATTACGCTATAACTTATTATGTTTATTACATAGAAAATCACCCAAAAAATCCCAGACCATCGAGAAGTGTGCAAATTGACGACATGTAGAATCGTATTTTTGCCAAGCTGGAATCGTCCCCACATAAATCAAAGTAATCCAAGCGATCTGGAGCTGCATAATTAGATCCGGACCACCCTGTACATGGTGCCATTCATATTTATTAATCTTTTCAGCCCAGCATGCCATCTCTATATCTGTCTATCTTATAGCACATTTCATATTTATCTATCGGTCTATCACAGCACCTTTCACCTCCATGTGATCCCCTATAAAAGACACATCACGGCTCTTGCAGCAAAAACAAAGAAGCTGCTGTCCCGTTCTTGTAAAGTATCTCAGGCTGGTATTTATCCTCCCTGTTAATTTGGTGGTACCCATCTTGAATGGGGGGCACGAGGTGTCTGCTTATGGGTCTGAAATAAAATCACAAGGATGACTGTCCACTGCTGACCTGCTGAGTGACCCCAAGGAGGTCACTTCACTTGCCAGTTCCCAAACTTTCATATGGACACATTTACAACATGCACTGGTGACCTAACGACGCTTGCCATGAACATGTCAGCTAAGGAGATAAATGGAAATGTGCACGGATTTGCTGATTTTGCAAAGAGCCGCCTGTGTAATGAGACAGGTGTAAATGTGCAGCTTTATAGTTCTCTGCTTTAGGGATGCCTGATCCCAGCCTGGGCACACACTCAAGTGAAACTGCGGCGATAACAGCAGAATAAACAACACAATGGAAAAGGAATGAAACAATAAAAGGCACCTAACACGTCAAGTTCTGTCCAATTAACTAACTATTTCTGTCAGATTCCCAAGACCGAGATCACACAGTCCAGAATGAATGAATGAATTAATTTTGTTTTCTTCCCCTGCTGCCATTTTGCATCTCAGAAAGGCCTCTCAGTTCTGGCAGGATTCACAAGACGGTGTGCCAAGCACAGGGGTGAATGCGACAAGCTCGGCAAAAGCGGCCTCTCGCACATTCACACTCCACTCCAGTGGCTGTGCCAACACCTGAGCTCGCGGGCAACCAGATCATCACAGCCTTCAAAGCACAATCTATATCTACGACCTTCCTGGCCAAGGAAAACACAAAGCAATTATTTAGAGAGCCATTAAGCAGTTCAGGCCTGTTGTCCTTCAGCTCTTGTTTAATTCAATTTGATTACACATGTAAAGATGCACAATAGTTGGATAAGTGAGATCAGTACCCTGCCGGCTTTTATTTATTTATTAATGACTGTCCGCAGACACAGACAAAGAAATACTGAAAAGACAATCTTGTAAACCCCTGTAATGGCACTAACAATGTCATATGTACAGAGTACAGTGAAATGCATCATGCTGCCCCCCACGATCTCCTGGATCACGGACCACCTGACCAACAGACAGCAGTTTGTGAAGCTTAAGGTCCGAGTGTCGGAAATGGTGGTGTGTAACACAGGGGCACGTCAGAGATCTGTTCTGCCTCCCTTCTTGTTTACCCTTCACACCATGGACATCTAGTAGAATACCAGCCCCTGCCATCTATGGAAGTTCTCAGACGGTTCCATACTGATAAAGGATAGATAGAGATATGTGAAAGGCACTATATAATAGACAGACAGACAGACAGATAGATAGATAGATAGATAGATAGATAGATAGATAGATGTGAAAGGCACTATATGATAGATAGATAGATAGATAGATAGATAGACGTGAAAGGCACTATATGATAGATAGATAGATGTGAAAGGCACTATATGATAGATAGATAGATAGATAGATAGATAGATAGATAGATAGATATGAAAGGCACTATATGATAGATAGATAGATAGATAGATAGATAGATAGATAGATAGATAGATAGATGTGAAAGGCACTATATGATAGATAGATAGATAGATAGATAGATAGATATGAAAGGCACTATATGATAGATAGATAGATATGAAAGGCACTATATGATAGATAGATAGATAGATAGATAGATAGATATGTGAAAGGCACTACAGTATATAATAGATAGATGGATAAGAAAAGCAGTATATAACACACAGATATAAAAGACAGGATCCCGAAAAAAGATGGCAAATATGAAAAGTTCTATATCGTATATACTCACATATAAGTCGGGTCTTGAAACCTGAAAAATTGATCATAAAATCAGAACCTGACTTATACACCTATTCAAAAATATAACACTTAAATTTATTTATTTTTTTAAATCTTCTTGCTTTCTCCAATCTTGCACCAGTTTCACAGACACATCGAATTTTATTGCAGCAGCGCAGTTACCAATTTCTTTCTCCAGTTCAATGATGTTTAATTTAAAACCTGCTTCATATTTTCTTCTGATCGAACGCTCCATCGTAGATAAGGGATGCTCTTACGATAAAGGTGTATGAGGGTGTGAGATACAGTACAAAAAATACAAAACAATGCAAATGTCGCTTCAGAATAGTTTGGGTATTACTGCGCGGTCACGTAGGCACAATACGTAGAAAAAAAAGGCAGTGTGCTCCGTGGTTACTCTCTCAGGTGGGTGTTAGCATATTGTAATCTCTTGGGCCAATCCAATACAACCAACATTATAAAATACCGGAAATTATACGGTAAAATCAAGCCCCAACTTATAAGCAGGAGAACTTAAACGCGAGTATAGACAGTAATTGGAAAGATAAATTGGAAAGGCACAATAGATTGCTTCGTATGACAGATAGATAAAAGACTGTGTAAGCTGCCTCTCTCTTGAAGTGCATTATATAAAATTTTGGAGCATTAAAATATATTTTGAAACTTCTAAACTCAGTACTTAATTTTATGCCTGAGTAGGCCAAAGCCTGCCATGTGAGTTTGGGGTCAGACTGCCATGGGTGAGGACTGGTGGATGAGTCTTTTAAAGGCTTCACATCCGGTTTGTTGTTGGGAATATACTTGACTCATGATGGATATGCAATATGGGCATTTTATATGCAATATGGGCCCAACGGCAGGTGTGATGATGTAAGGTGCTGTTGAATTCCACTCCTGTTCCAGTCAGCATTACATCCCAGAGGTGGTATCCTATCTTCAGAGGTTCCCTGGTGCCATATTCTAGCAGGACAATGCTCGACTACATAAGCCATATGCTCATGACCATAGGTGAGGGTAGGAAGGTAGATCGACTGGTAAATTGAGAGCTTTGCCTTACGGCTCAGCTCCTTTTTCACCACGACAGACCGATGCAGAGCCCGCATCACTGTGGACGCCGCACCGATCCGCCTGTCAATCTTACGCTCCATTCTTCCCTCACTCGTGAACAAGACCCCGAGATACTTGAACTCCTCCACTTGGGGCAGGATCTCACCCCCAACCCTGAGAGGGCACTCCACCCTTTTCCGGCTGAGGACCATGGTCTCGGATTTGGAGGTGCTGATTCTCATCCCAGCCGCTTCACACTCAGCTGCGAACCGATCCAGAGAGCTGAAGATCACGGCCTGATGAAGCAAACAGGACAACATCATCTGCAAAAAGCAGTGACCCAATCCTGAGTCCACCAAACCGGACCCCTTCAACACCCTGGCTGTGCCTAGAAATTCTATCCATAAAAGTTATGAACAGAATCGGTGACAAAGGGCAGCCCTGGCGGAGTATTTTGGTAAAGTTATGAATGAATATCATTTTTAACTCATTATGAAATACTTGCAGTCCACTAATAACAATTACTAATCACCAAGCACTTTAATTATACAAACTGTGGGATGTGTATAAGGAAATCATCAGAAATATGCAGAAGGTGTATACCCACAATCATAACTGAAGGTTTAACGTCAGTCTCATGAGTTTCAAGGGAAGGCTGACACGGATACTTTGCATCACATCAAAAACGGACACAATTTGGTATCAAGTTCTACACGCTGTGCCGAGTAAGCTCTGATGACATCTGGAACTTGACGCTTTACACAGGTAGAGGGGCCAGGTGGGATGGCAAGTACAGACAATATGATTGTGTGGGTTAGGCACTAACAGTCTACTCTATCTGCACAAGCAACAGAAAACAAATATTACAAAAAGATCTTTCAACATCTGCTTGAAGAGTGGCTACGCGTGTTGGTGACTGTTTCAAAACAATAGATTTCTGACTAGGTTTAGGTTTTAGTATTTGCATGTTGCTGTTACACATGCTTTTTTGATGTTGAAAGAAATTCAACTCTCTTGGCTCATTTTTCTGGTAACCATAAGTACCAAGAAAGGTTAGGGGTAGGGTTGGGGTACGAAAAAATAATCAAAAAAGCAAGACTAAAAGGAACGGACAACAATGCAATCCTAAGAAAATGTGACCCAAAAACACTATCCAGAAATCAGATTCCCAAAAACTGAATCAAAAGAGTCAAAAAGCCAGTAAATAACAAAGAAATTACAACAGAAAATAAAGGAAAAAACTCACCAACCACTAAGCGCATATAATGTACCACAGAGGCACTAGAAGTCTTTATGGGGTTAAAACTGGCATACAGTATCTATTGCCAATACAGTCCAAATACTATAAGCATAAAGTATAATCTTCAACAATCTTGAGATAATACGATAGTAAACCCAGGGAATGGTGTTAAAAAGTGGCCCTGGATAAGCATAGTAAACCCTAATACAATAATAACAATATCAATAAACCAAGAGTATGATATTGAACAGTCTCCTTTAGAAGAGAGAAAAAAAAAATGTATTCCTCATACGCCGCTGCTGGGGGGCTTGTTTTGTTTTGGACGTGCTCGGTCTCTAGGTATGTCAAAGGACTGGGACTTTGTGAAGTGTGGTATAGCCTTACATGGGGAGGCAAAATGGGGGGGGGCTAGAAAGAGAGCAAGCTCTCTCTAATCTATCCTTTTAATCCTTATAATTATAAGTGCCAACGTAATAATACTTTTCATGGCAATAACTCCTGGGAGAATTGGAAATTAAGGTCAAAGCTGTCTTATTTTCAGTTAAGACTACAAAATGGCACCAAAAGTTCAGAAGCAACATCTCTAAGACCGGGCAGTTAACTTTGTGAGCTGGAATGTTAAAGGCCTGAATCACGAATTCAAGAGAAAGAAAGTATTCTCTCACTTAACAGGTCTAAACGCTAAGATTAGGAGACCCACTTATTAAGCAAGGATCAGTTTTGGCGGCACAAAGACAGGACTGGCCAAATGTTCTATTCCAGCTTTACAAAGAAAACTAGAGGTGTGGGAATTCTCATACATAGAACAGTCTCATTTGTTGCATCAGATGTAGTATCCGATCCTGAAAGGAGATATGTGATGGTCATACAGTAGGTAGCATATTTAACTGTAAAGAGATTTTGATTAATATTTTTGCACCCAATATCGATGATAGAATTCATGCAACATGTATTTGCATCCATTCCCAATGTGAACACTCATACCGTAATATATAAAACCATTAACTTCTGTTCAAAGATCCAAGAGTACAGTGGGAAAAGGATCTCTCACGCGACATCTCAGAAAAGGTGTGGAAGGTAGCAATGCACAGAATTCACTCGAGCTCCACATTCAGTTCAATTCAATTCTTTATTGTGTGGCAGTAGGGGGCGCTAGTGCTACCTTGAACCCTCAGGTACAACTCCAGACACCAGGTAAAAGTCCAAGACCTTTTATTTTGGTTCACAGTGCACCAAGCACCTTCCACACTACTCATATATTAAACCACAAAAAAAACTACCAAATATTCTCTCCTCCTTGCCCAGACACTTGCTCCGTTACCTCCCAGCTCAGCTCATTGTCTGGAGCGAGGCACCGCCCTTTTATAGCTCCTGACCCGGAGGTGTTTCTGTCTCAACAGTCCACAGTTCCTTATTCCTTCCGGGTCAGGGCAATTACAATACAATACAATACAATACAATACAATACAATTAGTCCTTTACTTCAACCCAGGAGCACGACATTTCTTCCTGTCACGTGACTGTGACGTACTCCCGGGTCATACGGCATCACAGAGCCTATAAGCCCCCCCCACAGCGACTCCTGGTGGTCCCCAAGGTATCCAGCAGGGCTGTGTATAAACACTACAAAGTCCATAAGGCCCTGCTGGACCTCGGGGCACGATCCTGCTGTCGGGAGAGCTCCTCCTGGCGGCCTGGGGGTGCGAACCGGCATGGGAAGCTGGCAGTCCTCCATAATTGTCAAGTGTACAAGTACCACGTACAATGAAATGCTTGCTTGCATGTGCCCCCGCAGACAGTGAACATAGACAAAAAAAAAACACACACACACAATAAATAAATGAATACAAATAAGTAAATAAATAAAACCAGAATCCGAGGAATAAATAGAGACAGTGGCAGAAGTATATGTGCAGGTAGCAGTGGAGGTGACACAAGGTTACTGATTGTTCATGAGTCTGATTGCAGTTGGGTAGAAACTGTTCCTGAGCCTGGAGGTGTGCGTCCGAATGGACTTTAGGCATATGTGCAAAGCATTGTATTATTCAACTCAAAATTATATATCGAGCGCATCTCTCTTCATCTTTTAAAATTGTCCAAAATGTTTCCAGGGCAAGATCCAACCTGCAAACACTGCAATCGAGCTCCAACCTCACTGGGCCACATGTTCTGGGTGTGCACCAGATTAACATCATTTTGGACCAAAATCTTGAAATGCCTTTCAGACAGCCTCAGGGTCCCAATCCCTCCTAATCCACTAACAGCTGTGTGTGGTGGGCTCATACAGGGGGCATAAAGTGGAGAAGGACAAACAAACTGTAGTTGCCTTTACTACACTATTGGCACAGAGACTTATCTTACTCAACTGGAAGAATTCTAACTCACCTCTTCTAAGTCAGTAGGTAACTGATGTTATATGTTATCTGAAACTGGAAAAAAATCAAATTCTCACTTAGAGGATCTGTACAAAACGTTTTTCAAAACCTGGCCGGATCTAATTAATAACATTTTAGAATAAGCATTTAAATTGAGGAAGCAGGTTCTCTCCCCTGTTTTACTCCATTTATCTTTATTCATTTGTTTATTTATCGATTTACTTATTTTTACTAGCTTAAAGTTTTACTCTGCTGGCCTAAGACTACCAACCAGTTGTGTTCGTTCTGACTATCATCTTGTGTATGTGAGTGCCAACTCCATTCGCATACCAGGCAAAAAAAATTGTTGAGATGTCAACCCATGTCGTGTCCTCACTGACTACCTGTCTCGTTTTTCATGTTTCTAGATCCCACTGTTCGGTTGTATTAAGTAAACGATTTCGCTGCTTTAGCTTAAGCACTTATTGTACCGTAAGAGCTTGAAGTCCATCAGAAGGCGTCGTTTGGACACTTGTTTTTGTGCCTGGTTTACTTAAAAAGTCCATTCTTTGTACAGTTAAGCTAATATTGTTTCTTGTATGTGAAGTGTAAACATATGTTTCTGCCTTACTAGTTTTTAGATGACAGATTCATTTTATGAAGTATTGTATCAACTGTAGACTTGAATGAAATCCTAGCCATGTTTTAATACGTTTGGACCATCTAAAATATGATGAGTTTTCATATCTGGTGGATATTTGGTTATGCTCTCAGTTATGTTGTAACCTCTGTTTTGTTCTGGATAATTACACTGGCATATGAATACTTCCCCTCAGTCAATATGATTTTGTTAAATAACAGAATGACAGTTACAGTCATGGCCTGGAACCCCTGCAGATTTTACTTTGCTTTTTTCTGACCTCCCTGGCCATCGGACCTTACTTTTATTCTATGTTAATTAGTGTTCTCTGATTTTAATTCTTACTTTGTGTTTTTGTCTCTTTCTTCATCATGTTATTACATGTTATTACATTATTTGTATGAAAATGTGCTATAGAAATAAATGTTACTAACCAACCCGCGCGTACCATACGCCGCATAATCAGGCCGGTTTTTTAATCATTTTTAAGCACAGGGAGAAAATTGAACATTTGCAAAATCGGTAATGTAATAAATCAGCAAGAAAAGCAACATTGTAACAATGCACGGAACGAACCAACACACAATCGTCCATGCGTAGCGAGGTGGGAGGGGGGTGTGTACAAAGTGCAGGAGCATCTAAGAAGACGCATGTTTGTCGCGGATGCGAATTGCTGTATGTAGCGTGTACAACACTTTGCTATTCTGCACGCGGTCGTGCGTCGTAACTCGTTTTTTAAAGACTGCTTACTTCATTGTGTTTTAACCTCAGTTGTAAAGGAATGTTTTAAGGATCCCATGGGATACCCCTCGCAAACAGTTTCACACGCTGCATATGGCGATTCACCTCCGCGAGAAACATGCCTCTATGAACAGTCAGCGTGTGGGAGGGGGGTGTGTACAAAGGGTAGTGACGTAACCAGTGGGAGCGTATGAGTCGCACTTAGTGGCAATTCCACGGTTTGCAGCCCGAATGGAGTTCAACGGCTTACCCACGCCGGGTAGACACACGCTCAATCTCATGCATAATTATTTATTGAATGGTAAACACTTCTGAAAAGACACAGTTGTCTAAAACGGGTTGGTGTGAGAATACAACAGGAAGTGAATGAAAAGATGGAACTCTGGAGAGAGCAAAATACAACACAATAGTGAACCCGCGGCATAACAAACGCCGCATAATTATTTATTGATGGTTGAACACTTCTGGAAAGACACAGGGACACCCCGCAAACTGTTCTACGCCGCATACAGCGATTCACATCTGCGACAAACAAACTGTTTTACACACTGCATACAGCGAATCACATCCGCGACATGATTTTTCCTAGATGGTCCTGTCGCGTCCACCCTCGCACTCGAAGCATACACACTGCCTGCTCATGTGCCCGGTCGCAAGCCGTCCAGCCTCGTTCTCGAAGCATACACACCGCCTGGTCATGTGTCCGCTGGCAAGAGAAACTCACGGAGAGCCACCCACCAGCTGCCTGTGTGTGTGCCTCTGTCTGTCTCTGGTGTGAACCGGTCAGCCACAGAGAAGGTCAGCTGCTGACAGAGGGTCTCGACTGTTGCAGGGCCTGCATTGGTGAAGCAGGTGAGGCGGTAATGAAACAGAGGCACAGGGCTTATTGGTTTTTAAAGGCTGATTCCTTCATTGTGCTTTAACCTCAGTTTTAAAGGATTGTTTTAAGGATCCCATGGGATACCCCTCGCAAACCGTTTCACACGCTGCATATGGCGATTCACCTCCGCGAGAAACATTACTCTATGAACAGTCAACGTAGCTCGGAGGTACATGACATTAACCTGACCTGCACTGCATGTGGCCTCTACGACAGACGAACATAAATGACGCCATTTTTCTGTGTCGTCGCGTCCGAGTTGGTGGGCGTGGCCCTGCGAGTTGTCGTCGTATCCAATGGTCTTGGAGTTGGTGGGCGTGGCTCCTTCCTGTGTGCGCCATAGGTGTCTCACTTGTCGGCGGCTTAGTGAATCCACGCCCCTTCCGCCGTGCTTTTCATGGGTGTCTTGCCTTAGTGAATTATATATATATAGATTGTTGTTGTTTCTCAGGGGTGGGGATGATTTGTTTCAAACCTATTTTTGTAAAACTTGAGTCATTTGTATGGAATGTTATTTAATTGTAATAAAATTAATAAAATTAAAAAAAAAGTCTTTATGGGGTTGGTTGGGAGATGTCACTCAACTGAGATTGACAAGTGGCCCTGCCTCTTGGGGAACCTCCCACAAAACACAAAAGACATGGCAGAACAAGCATCCACACATAGAAACCAAACATTGATGCCAAACATGTTACAACCAAAGGTCCAAAAAAAGGATTTTAAACAAAAGCCAAGGTTAAACATAACAATTAGGAATTCAAAGATTCAGCCCCATTACTGATTCCCTTACATACCCAGTAGTTCTAACCACTGCGC
The DNA here is from genome assembly GCF_016835505.1 of Polypterus senegalus. Taxonomy (NCBI): domain Eukaryota; kingdom Metazoa; phylum Chordata; class Cladistia; order Polypteriformes; family Polypteridae; genus Polypterus; species Polypterus senegalus. Next base: position 17,449,227 of record NC_053166.1, on the reverse strand, counting down.
TCCTATGCTACTCAGCAAGTAAATGTGAGTACCCTATAAAAACTAGACAGCAATATGACTAACAATAGACCTGGACATGGAAAGTACAATCCACTCCAGACGTGTACAAGGATTTACATTCCAGAAGCACATATATGAAATCTAAATACAAGATGGGAGGTGCAGAGCTACAAAAAGCGAAAAACTGAAGAGGACTTACTGTCGGTTTTAATTGCAGCATGGTGCTCTCCTCCTCAAGGCAATGTGCAGAAGCAATTAAAAAGGCTAATAAAATGCCAGGCTATAATGTTAACAATAAAGAATATAAATCAAGGGAGTATCTGCTAAAGCACTACACCACACCACAAAGACGCCATTGACCCTGCACTGGAGGGCCCTTTACTGGGTGCTGGACCTCACTGAGCCTCCAGAAGATTCTGGCATAGAATGTGCCAGTAGCTGAAATTCACCTTCATTCTCCCTTTTTAAGGTCTGTCACTGGTGGAAGTACAAAAAAGAAATGCCATGCATAATGCCATAGAGGGAACAATTTCAACATCCTGTTTTTTTAGCTCATTGGGGCTGGCCAAGTGGTAACCATAGCTCTAGAGATCATCCATCCATACTTCCATCCATCCACCTTCAAAACCTGTTTGTCTTGAGAAGGGTTGTGGGGAAACAGGAGTCTATACCTGCAAAAATCGGATGCAAGGCACCACTGCGAACAGACACACACACATCAGGGGCCAATTTAGTACGGTCAGATATGGAAGAAGATGATCCGTTGTGGCAACCACTAACAGGAGTACCCGAAAGATGAAGAAGTCTACCCAACCTACATGTCACTGAATTTCTGGGAGGGAACTGGATGACCCAAAGGGAACCTACACTGACATGGAAACAATATGCAAACAAGTAGCGAGCACCCGGGACAAGAACCGAGTTCTCCTTGTTGACATCATTGTACCATCACAATCCAGAGACATGGTTTTGAATTCCATTCTATGTGGCGTTTGCATGTTCTCCCCCTGTCTCTGTGTTCTCCAAGAACTTCAAAGTGTCTTCAAAGACATGCAGACTAAGCTAAATGGCAAGTCCACAATTTCCTAATGTGTGCAAGTGCGCCCTGTGATGGACTGGCTTCCGATCCAGGGACTGTCCCTACTTTCTATCAGATGCTGCCAATACATGCTCCAGCTTGCCACAGTCCTGAAATCAAGTTCAAGTGCATCTTAAATATCTGTACATCCATTTTCATTCTTGGTTAATGCAGGTAAGGGTCACAGGGGTCCCAAAATCTTCATGGGCAGCACTGGATGAGAGGCAGATACTAATTCTGTATTGGGGGCCAGTCAATTGTGTGGCATATTCATAAATATTCACATTCGCAAACTGCCTTTCAAATCTATCTATCTATCTATCTATCTATCTATCTATCTATCTATCTATCTATAGCCCCTTTCACATCTATCTATCTATCTATCTATCTATCTATCTATCTATCTATCTATCTATCTATCTATCTATCTATCTATCTATCTATCTATCTATCTATAGCCCCTTTCACATCTATCTATCTATCTATCTATCTATCTATCTATCTATCTATCTATCTATCTATCTATCTATAGCCCCTTTGACATCTATCTATCTATCTATCTATCTATCTATCTATCTATCTATCTATCTATCTATCTATCTGATATATAGCCCCTTTCACATCTATCTATCTATCTATCTATCTATCTATCTATCTATCTATCTATCTATCTATCTATCTACTGATATAGTGTCTTTTCTGTCTGTTTATTTCAATAGTTGCTGTCCTGTCTATCTATTCGTCTATTACACAGTGCATTTCTTGTCTATCTACTCATCTTGGAAGACAGTCCAGCATAGTGGGTGAGGCTTTGGACTTAAAACCTTGAGGATGTCGGCTCAGATTCCACTACTAAAACTGTGTGACCCTGAGCAAGTCACTTCACCTGCCTTTGTTCCAATTGGAAAAACAAAAGAAATGTAACCAATTGTATCCCCCGGATGTGCCAAGATACCTTGGATAAAGGTGCCAGCCAAATAATGAATGTGTTTTTTATCTATTTACCTTTCCAATGCATAACGTTTTTTGTTTATTTATCTATTATTATATAGCATCTTTCCTTATGGACAGTGTATTCGCCACACCCGGAAGTGCAGCCTGGAACTCAGCAGTCAACCACCTGGAGCACTTCTGGGTGGACTATAAAAGGGGCCAACAGCCACCACTCAATGGCCAGAGTCGGGAGGAGGAAGACGAAGCTTGACGGATAGGCGTGGTGCTTAAAGGAGAAGAGTGTGGCGTTTTGTGTGGTGCTTTGGGACTGTGTTGTGCCTGTGAGACACGGGGAAGATGTGCCCCACAGGTGAAGAAAAATAAAAGTTCTTTGGTTTTTATACGTGCCTCCGGTGTGAGTCTGTGTCGGGTCAGGTGCGTCGTTGTTACAACATTTATTAAAAACAGGTTAGCCTGTCGAGAACAGAACTTGAAAAGATAGGCGCCTTTTGATTTGGAGCAGAACTGATCCCTTTAGATTAAACAATCTTGCATTTTCTGTGCACATGTGTGCCCTGGTATCAGTTTTATAATGCCATTCCTATCTATCTATCTATCTATCTATTATATAGCCCCTTTCACATCTATCTATCTATCTATTAATTATATAGTGCCTTTTATATCTATCTATCTATCTATCTATCTATCTATCTATCTATCTATCTATCTATCTATCTATCTGCTGATATAGTGTCTTTTCTGTCTGTTTATTTCAATAGTTGCTGTCCTGTCTATCTATTCGTCTATTACACAGTGCATTTCTTGTCTATCTACTCATCTTGGAAGACAGTCCAGCATAGTGGGTGAGGCTTTGGACTTAAAACCTTGAGGATGTCGGCTCAGATTCCACTACTAAAACTGTGTGACCCTGAGCAAGTCACTTCACCTGCCTTTGTTCCAATTGGAAAAACAAAAGAAATGTAACCAATTGTATCCCCCGGATGTGCCAAGATACCTTGGATAAAGGTGACAGCCAAATAATTAATCTGCTTTTTATCTATCTACCTTTCTAATATATAACGTTTTTTCTTGTTTATTTATCCATTATTATATAGTATCTTTCCTGTTTACAAAAAAAGTTCAGTTGCAACCTAAATACACATACTGTACAGTGTATATCCACTTTAAACCTTGGTTAATGGAGGTAAGGGGCAATGGGCCAAGATCGATGCAGGACCATTGGGGGGTGAGGTTGAAACCAACCTTATATGTGGTGCCAGTCCATTGCATGGCATAATCATAAATGCCAATGCTTAGTCATCCAAAGCAAATGCAAATCAGAAGTCTTTGGGATGTGGCAGAGACACAGTGAGAACATGCAAAGTCCACACAAGGCTGGGATTTGAACCCAGTCTTCTAGAGCTGTGAGGTTGGGGTGGTGCTCTGGTATTGCACAGTTTAGGTGGTAATAACGCCACAAAGGGAGTCAGCATTTGGATTTGAACCCATCACCTTAGCTTTGCAGGGCCTACTTCTGCCCTTAATTAGCAGTCCACATTGCCTGTCGTCTCTTTGCGCCATGCTCTGTGAGTGTGTGTGTGTGTTTACTCATGCATGAAAATGTCTTCTGTATCTGCTTTTTTAGGTTGCTGTGGGCTAAACACTAATTAAATTAGGTCCCTTCTCACAGGAAACACATGGACAAATGAAATGTCAGAGATGACAGAAAAGACGTGCACCTGTAAATGGGTTTAATCACCTGTCAAGGCCTTTCCAACATTTATTTGCCTTTTTTAATAACCCATCTTGTTTATACTTGAAATTACTAGAAGAAAAAAAGTCAGAAAAAAGAAGACATTTGTCAATTTATATTATAATTAGGAAGTTCTTAATACCAAAGTGGCAGATTTTGTTAGAAAGCAATTTTCACCACTTTGCTCACTGTCTTTGCACAACACACATTAGCAATTACATCTCATTCAGACGACTGCCCTTCAGAAATTTGCAGTGTCAATGAAAAGGCCCTCGACTTGGCTCAGCTCAGCTCAATTTGAGTCGACAGGCCCACACATGAACAGCTCAGCTTCTTGAGGTATGCGGGGCTCCCTCAGCTGTCTGGGGTCTACTCATAGACCAGCGGGACTTCACTGCACCAGACACATTCACTCCACTCTGCTTGAATTGTGTACTAACCCATCACCGCTCATGGGACTGAATGTAATATAGGTGTGACCACGCGCGTGACCTCAAACGGACTGGCATCCCAGCCCAGGTTGGCACCTGCTGCCATAATAGATGGATGAACAGAAGGACGGCTGGATCTGCTGGTTGTCAAGCAGCAGTAAAAGCGTGCCACAAAACACGGGGAAGTATGCAGTATAGCACCTTTCAGGTTCAAATACCTGGCAGTGTTCTAAGAAGTAACTTTATTATAAAAAGTAGAGCAAGCATAACTTCATCAGTCGTGTAGAATAAAAGGTACTTATATGGTATATGCCTCAGATATACAGCGTTGTCAATATCAATTTATAATGTCGCACATTTTACAACTCTCTGCCTACTTATTCACTAAATAGCACCATTCACAATAATCATATAGTTCTATCTTTTATTACTCTCTATTTGTTAAACAGGATCTTTCACATTTATACAGTACCTTTCATATCGGTCTATTGGTCTATCTATGTATGTACTGTAAATAGTGCCTTTCCTATCTATCTATCTATTATATAGTGCCTTTCATATCTATCTATCTATTATATAGTGCCTTTCATATCTATCTATCTATCTATTATATAGTGCCTTTCATATCTATCTATCTATCTAGTGTCATTCATATCCATATGTTAAAATGTCTTTCATGTCTATATCTCTGCCTATGACTGACTTCCATTTCTTTTTTATATAGTGTTTTTCAAATGTGTCCATCTTTCTATATAGTGACATACACACACACATATATATATATATATATATATATATACACATATAAACATATATATATATACACATATAAACATATATATATATTATATATATATATATACAGTATATATATATATATATATATATATATATATATATATATATATATGTATCTGTCTATGTATTATGTAATGATTTTCATATCCTATCTGTCTATCTGAATATTTATATGGTATTTTATGCCAATCTATTTATTCATCTGTACATAGTGCTCACCCATTCTGTCACTCAGTTATATAATGCCTTTCATATCTATTGTACACAGTGCCTTATATATCAGTCTCTCTGCGCATGTGCTGCATATAGTGTCTTTCATTTCAGTTTATCTATAAACTACATTTCTGTCTATATATTACATAGTGAGTTCACATCTTTCTACTGTATAGAATGCCTTTAAAATTAATTTATTGGTTTATTTATGTATTGCATATAGTGCATTTCATATCAGTCTACCTACTTTATATAGCACCTTTCAAATCAAATTATTGTTCTATGTATTTACTAAATACAGTGCCTTTCTTGACATTCTATCTATAAACTCCTGTCTGTGTCTTGTCTGTTACATAGCGTCTTTCACATCTATCTATGGAGTGCCTTTGAATGTATTGGTCTATTTAGGTACTATATATGCCTTTCAGATCAACCTATCTATGAACTACCCTTTGTGTCTATCTATTATATAGTAAATTCACATCTACCAATTAAATAGTGCCTTTCACATCTACATCATTTATAAAAATGTCCGGCTTTGTATTATATAGTACCTTTTTATAATGAACACCATTCCAAGCTACCATCCAGACTCAATTCAGTAGAAATCAAGTAATGTCAAATAGTGCCATTCATATCTATATATGAATATTGATCTCAGACAGAGCCTTTTAATATCTTAATATTTGTTCATCTCTAATGTAGTGCTTACCACATTAAGCCATTACATACATCCTCTCTTGTCTATCTATCTATCTATCGATCTATCCATCCATCCACTATCCAACTCGCTATATCCTAACTACTCTGGTTACGGGGGTCTGCTGGAGCCAATCCCAACACAGGGCGCACGGCAGGAAACAAACCCCGGGCAGGGTGCCAGCCCACCGCAGGGCACACACACACCAAGCACTCACTAGGGACAATTTAGAATCACCTGTCTATCTATCTATCTATCTATCATATAGTGCCTTTCATATCTATCTATCTATCTATCATATAGTGCCTTTCATATCTATCTATCTATCTATCTATCTATCTATCATATAGTGCCTTTCATATCTATCTATCTATCTATCTATCTATCTATCTATCTATCATATAGTGCCTTTCATATCTATCTATCTATCTATCTATTATATAGTGCCTTTCATATCTATCTATCTATCTATCTATCTATCTATCTATCTATCTATCTATCTATTATATAGTGCCTTTCCTATCTATCTATCTATCTATCTATCTATCTATCTATCTATCTATCTATCTATCTATCATATAATGCCTTTCCTACCTATCTATCTATTATATATTGCCTTTCATATCTATTTATGTCATATTTTGCCCTCCACCTATTGATCTCAAACCATTATTGTCTATCTCACTGCGACCTTTCTCGTTGAACATATGAAATCTTTGCTATCCAGCACTCATACTCTCTGCTTTTCCTATCTGCCATATGTTTCAGTGCCTCTTCCTCAAATGTATTCATTTCATTTCAGTTTTTCTTAATATTTATGTACAAACAGCACCTCTTCTCTCTGGATGCCATCAGACTTAAGTGTAAAGAAGTCAACCTGATAATTGCACAAAAGCAGTTAACACTAAATATTCAGAATCCATGCCTGAGAGTGAAGGGGTCTCCTCGTCTCCATAGTCCGATACGTATCTATTTGTGTTCCAGAAGCATACGGACTGTTCTGCTGTTTATTAGCAGGCTGAGCCCTTCCCGTGTAATAAGTGGGTCCTTCACTGACCAAGAGGCTCTGCTGCCCTGCTTCCATGGGTGCCCCTCTCTGATTCATATATTCAGCGGTGGAGGCGATGTCAATGCCGGAGAACACTCTCCCGTTGTAGTGTCTCACATTCATATTTGTCTGTAGCTTTATTTGTATTTTTTTTTTTTGCAGTCTGGTATTTTTGTTTTTTTCAGAAACACGTCTGCTGATCAGGTCGGTAAGCAATCCCATTATTTCTTCTGGTAATAATAATCTAAAAACAAGCTGTGTAATAATGAACTGTTTAAACAAAGCACACCGAGTAATGAAGTGTAAGCAGTTGTGGTATTCCCCACCCATCCCAATGTGCGCCATCTCCAGAAGCACCTTGTCATAAAACAGTGTGCCTGCAATTGCAGTGACAGGTAGAAATGATTCCTTTAACAGCGTATAAAATGCTAATCATGCACTGAACCATGGCCACATGTTTGCTGACACCTGTAATTGCCTGCTTTTAGGAAGCGCTGCCTATAGGGAAATGGAAATGGCATGGCTCTGTTTACTGGACTGGCTTCCTCTTGTCTTTAACTTCAATAGACCTCAGCAGGATTCCTGTTTTTACGAAAGGCTAAGCAAAGTCAAATAAGCCGAACAGACAAGAGAGTGAAGCTTGATGTCCGCCTGCCTTCTGGAATCCTCTGGCCGTTTATTTTACCTTCGGCGTTAATGAAATAAAGACCAAAGGAGACAGGAGATGCATCTGGGAAGGGTTAGACTCAATCAAACTGTGCTATCCAAGTCTGGTCATCTATTTTAGTCATTCACAAAGTGTGGTCCATGGACCACTGGTAGTCACTGAGCAGATCTTAGGTGGTCCTTGGACTGACCTAGTCATCTTTTTGCTGATAAAGCCACATGAAACGGTTCTAACACACCGACCATGGAGTGATCTGTCTGAACTTCTTGCAGATGATAACATCTTCTACGTCTACAAAACTTCTTCCTGCTCTGATCCTGTATGGTCGCAGCGATTGTTTCCACTCTTTCAAAAGTTCTTCACACTCACAGTTTCTCTCTCTCTCATGTCCAACCTAACTGGTCTTCACAAGTCTCCAGATGATACTAAAATTGGAGCAACGACAAACACTGAGGAGGCAGCAAAAACAACTCATAAACAAAAACTCCAGAACTGGGCGGACACATGGAAAGTGAAGTTTAACGTAGAAAAGTGTAAAGTGCTACACGTGAGCAAAAGGAACGTCAATTAGAAATACAAGATGAGAGACACTGAGCTATGGGAGGCCACCTCTGAAAAGGATTTAGGGGCTTATGCTGACACGACATTTTGATCAACTAAGCAACGCAAAGACGACAATTAAAAAGTCAAATAAAATGTTAGGTTATATCATAAAAACAGTTGAATATAAATCACAGATCATGACCGACTATATAATGCACTTGTAAGACCACACCAGAGCAGCACTTGAAGCTGTGAAGCGGAGAACAACCAAGTGCTTCCCAGGACTTCAGGACATGCCCTACTGTGACAGACTCGGACAATTAAACCTCCTGAGTCGTGAGCTGAGGAGACAGCGTGGGGACCTCATCCAGGTCTTCAAAAAATGATAAAGTGTATCCGGCAGAATTTTTTTCTGCTTAACGGTGAATAAGGACATCAGTGGAAATTAAAGGGAACTGCATTTAGAACTGAAGCCAGGAAGCACTTCTTTACTGAAACAGTCAAATCTGGCCGGGCTTCAAATTGCTCTTATATATCTGTGTTGTTCATTTTTGATACTTTCATGTCAATAATTTTGATCATTTAATTTCTCTGTATTTATACACTCACCGGCCACTTTATTAGGTACACCTGTGACCCGACATTTGCGCGACAGACATATGAGCGCCGACAAAATAGCGCCGCGTTTTAAAATCACGAAAGTTTCATTAAATATGAATTACTAGTTTAAAGCATATATAATAATGTTTATTTTAGAAGTCAATATTATGAGACACGGCACGCAGATTGTCCTTAAGATCACGCACTGCATATGTAGGAACAATTGCAGCAAGACGTCTTGATATTTGAGCGCATATAAGACTTGCTGGCTGCCTGACTGCTGGTAATTCCGCTTTGCATACGGCGCGTTATGCCAACCCTCGACTGAGTTATTTGTTCTCGGCATGCCATCAGCACTTATAACAGTTATAACAGCACATAATGTGTACATAATGCGCACGTACGCGTCCCACTCTCTTGGCCTCTCTCGCGATTTTGTTGGCACGCATTTGTCGAAAACCAGTTAGCGGGTTTATCGCCACTCATTTGTCCGTCGTGGTTTTGTCGGGGCGCATACACTCACCTAAAGGATTATTAGGAACAGCATACTAATACGGTGTTTGACCCCCTTTCGCCTTCGGATTCATTCTACGTGGCATTGATTCAACAAGGTGCTGAAAGCATTCTTTAGAAATGTTGGCCCATATTGATAGGATAGCATCTTGCAGTTGATGGAGATTTGTGGGATGCACATCCAGGGCACGAAGCTCCCGTTCCACCACATCCCAAAGATGCTCTATTGGGTTGAGATCTGGTGACTGTGGGGGCCATTTTAGTACAGTGAACTCATTGTCATGTTCAAGAAACCAATTTGAAATGATTCGAGCTTTGTGACATGGTGCATTATCCTGCTGGAAGTAGCCATCAGAGGATGGGTACATGGTCAGAAACAATGCTCAGGTAGCCCGTGGCATTTAAACGATGCCCAATTGGCACTAAGGGGCCTAAAGTGTGCCAAGAAAACCCCCACACCATTACACCACCACCACCAGCCTGCACAGTGGTAACAAGGCATGATGGATCCATGTTCTCATTCTGTTTATGCCAAATTCTGACTCTACCATTTGAATGTCTCAACAGAAATCGAGACTCATCAGACCAGGCAACATTTTTCCAGTCTTCAACTGTCCAATTTTGGTGAGCTCATGCAAATTGTAGCCTCTTCTTCCTATTTGTAGTGGAGATGAGTGGTACCCGGTGGGGTCTCCTGCTGTTGTAGCCCATCCGCCTCAAGGTTGTGCGTGTTGTGGCTTCACAAATGCTTTGCTGCGTACCTTGGTTGTAACGAGTGGTTATTTCAGTCAAAGTTGCTCTTCTATCAGCTTGAATCAGTCGGCCCATTCATTCTCCTCTGACCTTTAGCATCAACAAGGCATTTTCACCCACAGGACTGCCGCACACTGGATGTTTTTCCCTTTTCCCACCATTCTTTGTAAACCCTAGAAATGGTTGTGCGTGAAAATCCCAGTAACTGAGCAGATTGTGAAATACTCAGACCGGCCCGTCTGGCACCAACAACCATGCCACGCTCCAAATTTCTTAAATCACCTTTCTTTCCCATTCTGGCACTCAGTTTGGAGTTCAGGAGATTGTCTTGACCAGGACCACACCCCTAAATGCATTGAAGCAACTGCCATGTGATTGGTTGATTAGATAATTGCATTAATGAGAAATCGAACAGGTGTTCCTAATAATCCTTTAGGTGAGTGTATGTCCATCGCGCTTTTGTCGGTGAACCGGTACACCTGCTTGTTAATGCAAATATCACATGGCAGCATTTCGGCATGTAGACCTTGTCAAGACAACCTGCTGAAGTTCAAACCGAGCATCAGAATGGGGAAGAAAGGGGACTGAAGTGACTTTGAATGTGGCATAGCTATTGGCACCAGGTGGGCTGCTCTACGTATTTCAGAAACTGCTGATTTACTGGCATTTTTACACACAACCATCTTTAGGGTTTACAGAGAATGGTACGAAAAAGGGAAAATATCAGTGAGCGGCAGTTCTCTAGGCAAAAATGCCTCATTGATGCCAGAGTTCAGAGGAGAATAGCAGGACTGGTCTGACCTGATAGAAAAGCAACAGGAACTCAAATAAGCACTCGTTACAATTGAGGTATGAAGAAGAGCACCTCTGAATGCACAACACGTCAAACCTTGAAGCAGGTGGGATACGGCAGCAGGAGCAGACCACAGAAGGTGCCACTTCTCTCAGCTAAGAACAGGCAACTGAGGCTACAATTCACACAACTCACCAATACTGGACAACAGAAGACTGGAAAAACTTTGCCTGGTCTGATGAGTCTTGATTTCTGCTGCAACATTTGGCATCAATAACATGAAAGCATTGACCTCTCCTGCCTTGTATCAACAGTTCAGGGTGATGGTGGTGGTGTAACCTTGTCGGGGATATTTTCTTGGCAGACGTTTTACCAATTGAGATCCAAAGACATGCAGGTTAAGTGCATTGGCGATTCTAAATTGTCCCTTGTGTGTGCTTGGTGTGTGAGTGTGTATGTGTGTGTGCCCTGCGGTGGGCTGGCGCCCTGCCCGGGGTTTGTTTCCTGCCTTGCACCCTGTGTTGGCTGGGATTGGCACCAGCAGACCCCCATGACCCTGTAGTTAGGATATAGCGGGTTGGATAATGGATGGATGGAGATTCGTTTAAATGCCACAGCCTACCTGAGTATCGTTGCTGGCCATGTCCATCCCTTTATGACCACAGTGTACTCATCTTCTGATGGCTACTTCCAGCGAGATAACCCGCCATGTTAAAAAGCTCAAATCACCTCAAACTAGTTTCTTAAACATGACATTGAGTTCAATGGACTCAAATGGCTTCCACAGTCACCAGATCTCAATCCAACAGAGCACCTTTGGGATGTGGTAGAACGGGAGATTGGCATCTTTGGATGGGCAGCTGACAAATCTGCAGCAGCTGTGTGATGCTATCATGCCAACATGGACCACAATCCCTGAGGAATGTTTCTGTGCCATGACGATTATGGCAAATCTGAAGGCAACAGTGAGTCCAACCTGATACTAGCAAGGTGTACGTAATACAGTGGGTGGTGAGTGTATATCTTTTACTGTGTTTCATGTGTTTTGTGAGTGATACCCCAGGAGGGTAAGTGGCTAAGTAAGACTTACAGTCCTTTGCGATTCATTAAATGTGCAGACCCTGGTGAGTTCTCTGATGCTTCTTTCTGTGCTCATTGACTTTCTGGATTTTTGACCATTTCCTCCGGATGGCTTTGTTGTTTCAGGCAGCACCATTTGTCTTAATGCACCTCTGAGCTCATTTTTGTTCCGCCTGTTTGTGATAATAAAACTTTTTTATTCATAAAGATTCCATATTTGCCCTTTAAGTGACTAGTTGTGTTTTGATGGTTCTCTCCCCTCTAGTGGGCATTTTGAGTCATCTTTGGGACTCTTTTGCTTAGGAACTGTCTAGTTCAAGACAACAGAGACATGAAGTTGAAGCAGGAACCTTGACAACATTTAAGAAGTGTCTGGATAAGACATTAGGACATCTTAACTATTGCCGCAACAAATGGGCTTGATGGACTGAACGGTCTCCTCTCATTTGTCAAACGTCTTATTGTTGAGAATTTGAAGTCCCAAAGCACACAAGTTCCAATAAGCACCAAAAGCAGTTCTAATAATACCGACTAGAGGGGGATATCAGCATCAAACCCTGGCTGGTAATAAGGGTAAGCCCTGAATCTTTATTATAAAAAAGGGTTTATTCAACAAAAATAGTGTTGTATATACATGAAGCTCCTTAGAGCACACTAAGCAAAAAGAAGATGCCAGCATGAGCAACAATGTGAACAAATCCCAAAATCATATTCAAAAACTGGGCAAACGGGCCACACTTTCATAAAAAGCACAGAAAGTGGCACAAGAACTCACCAACACCAGAGCACATTCACAATGAACTGCCAGGAACTGTGGAAGACCCTCCAGATTTATAGTGCGGATGGGGCAGTCCCTTGTGCTGACTGGCAGGTGGCCCCTCCTTTTGGGGGACCACCCAAAAAACACTTGTATTCATAGTGTGAGATATGGCCGGCTGTTCGTCCCGGCCAATACTCCCATGCCGCTAGATGGAGCCCTTCCAGCAGCATGGAGGTGCCCCGAATTCCAGCAGGGCATCATGGATATTGGAGTTTTCCTTCACAGACCTTCTGGATACCACAGGGGCCGCAAGGGGACGCTGCAGGGAGGCTCACAGACTTGTATTTGCCCTATAAGCAGGAAGTACGTCCTTCATCCTTCTGGGATGAAGAAGAACCCGATCTGATCTGATCTGACCCGGAAATGATAAGAATCACACGGACTAAGAGGATCAGAAACACTTCCGGGTCAGGGACTATAAAAGGATTGTGGGAAATCCCAGACAGACGAGCTGAGTCAGGTGGCAGAGGAACGACGCGTCTGGGAGTAGGAGGATTGATTATTGTGTATTGGTTATTATATGAGTATTGTGGAGTGGAGGGTGCTTTGTGCACTTTATTATGATAATAAATTCAACATTTGGACTTTTAACTGGTGTCTGACGTTTGATCCGATGGTTCAAGGGGACGACAGCACCCCCTATCTGTCACAATAGACAAAACCAAACATAAAGAAAGATACACAGGAGCATAAATAAAAGAATCAAAAATGAATGAAAAAAGACATAAAACGTTAAGTGGCATGTCACTCACGTTCAAAAACATTTCAGTAATTGAAGACTGAAGATTGAAATCCCGGCTGAAGACTCACTACTTCAGTTTAGCACACCCTGACTAGAGCTGCTGATTCACTGTACAGACTGCATCTCTGTTGTCAGTCATTAGCACTAAAACATAAGTAACATGATAGTTAGAATTTGATACTAACCCTCACCTATTCTGTTTCTCTTCTCGGTACTCAAATGTGACACTTGGTGCCACGGCCCACCTGCTAAGATGTTTTGCCTGCCTGTGGTAAGTTATCTCAGATGGAGGATCGCAGGAATCATGGGAAAGAGGGATCCTTTCATCGGATTGGCTGGCCCAGCGCTGTTTCAGCCATGGAATGGCCAAATGGGAGAGGCAGCTTGATGGATGAGGTCTGCAGGACTCTGAAAATATCCAAATCTTATTATGTGATATCATCTACTGTTAAATAGGATCAAAAGTTAAGACGGAAGTAAAAAATTTAGGGGTAACCGTTGACTGTAATCTGAATTTTAAATCGCATATTCATCAGACCACTAGGACAGCATTTTTTCACTTAAGAAACATAGCTAAAGTTAGACCTCTTATATCATTGAAAGATGCGGAGAAATTAATTCACGCTTTTGTTTTCAGTCGACTAGATTACTGTAACGCACTCGTCTCAGGACCAACAAAAAAAGACATAAATTGTTTGTAACGAGTGCAGAATGCAGCTGCTAGAATCCTAACTGGGAAAAGAAAATCTGAACACATTTCTCCAGTTTTGATGTCACTACACTGGTTGCCTGTGTCATTCAGGATTGACTTTAAAATACTGCTTATGGTTTATAAAGCCTTAAATAATCTCGCCCCATCTTATATATCGGAATGTCTGACATCTTATATTCCAAATCGTAACCTTAGATCCTCAAATGAGTGTCTCCTTAGAATTCCAAGAGCAAAACTTAAAAGAAGTGGTGAGGCGGCCTTCTGCTGTTATGCACCTAAAATCTGGAATAGCCTGCCAATAGGAATTCGCCAGGCTGATACAGTAGAGCACTTTAAAACACTGCTGAAAACACATTACTTTAACATGGCCTTCTCCTAACTTCACTTTAACTTAATCCTGATACTCTGTATGTTCAATTCATCATAATAACTATTCATGGTGGCTCTAAAATCCGTACTGACCCCTACTCTCTTTTCTGTTTCTTTTTCCTGACCTGCGCCACCACCACCTACTCAAAGCATCATGATGCTCCAACATTGATGGACTGAAAGCCAGAAGTCTACGTGACCATCATCATCAGGTCCTTCCATGAAAACCCTAAATACAAAGAGGACTGTTTGACTTATGTTAGGTAGATTGCCCAGAGGGGACTGGGTGGTCTCGTGGTCTGGAATCCCTGCAGATTTTATTTTTTTTCTCCAGCCTTTGGAGTTTTTTTTTGTTTTTTCTGTCCACCCTGGCCATCGGACCTTACTTATTCTATGTTAATTAATGTTGACTTATGTTTATTTTTTATTGTGTCTTCTATTTTTCTATTCATTTTGTAAAGCACTTTGAGCTACATTTTTTTGTATGAATATGTGCTATATAAATAAATGTTGATTGATTGATTGATAAATTCTGCTCGGTACTTCTAAAATCTTTTATTTTTATGCTGTATTGAGGATTTGTTTTGTTCTGTGTATTGTATTGTATTGTATTGACCCCCTTCTTTTGACACCCACTGCACGCCCAACCTACCTGGAAAGGGGTCTCTCTTTGAACTGCCTTTCCCAAGGTTTCTTCCATTTTATTTTATTTTATCTTACAGAGTCAAGGCTGGGGGGCTGTCAAGAGGCAGGGCCTGTTAAAGCCCATTGCGGCACTTCCTGTGTGATTTTGGGCTATACAAAATTAAACTGTATTGTATTGTAAGAGAACTCACCGGCACCCTGGGCATACAATGAACCACAAGGATCTGTGTGCTCCCTCAGCTTTTACAGGGTTGGAGGCAGTCTGTCAATGGTGATGGACACCCCACTTAGGGGTTACACCCACAAAACAAATGATACACGACGAAAAACAGTAACACAAACAAAAGAATCAAAAAGGAACAAAACAGACATAAAGGAGAAATCTGAGCCTTAACCGGGTGGGTGGGGGGGGAACCCTAACTGAAACATAACATTTTCTCTCAAAACTTTCTTCCTTGGCATCCTTTTGAATGTTTAAAGAAATCAAAGAGAATGATAACCAAAACGCGCTTTCAGAAATTTAAACAGAAGTGTGCCGCATTACTAACCGAGACGGCGCTTGCTCACGCATTGAGGAGCCGAGGGGCTTTTTGACGGCGAAATCTCCATTTCCCATCATCTCACACTGTAGGGCCTGCAAAAAGATTGATGGAAATGGAGAGCATCCCACTCCGCTCATGTGTATAATTTTACTGCGCCCATTAACAGATATCCTTTGGCTGTCTTCCCCATTCTGTGAATTATCTCCCATCCCCACCTAAGTGATTGCCTTCCCCTGCTTATTATGTAAAGTGCTTTGTAATGCTGTTCTCCTTGAAAGGAGCTACATATAATAAAGACTGATTGACGAAGGCCGTGACACTGAATGAAGTCCGCCTGCCTACCCGAGACGCCTCATTCAGTTTCGCTTTCTCCTTCAGCTTCTCTGGAAAGAATGTACAGCCGCCCTCTACATAACTTATGGATATTTTCATGCCCTGTCCAGGGACTCTTTCTGCCTTGTGTCCTATGCTTGCTGGTATAAAGCTGGTTTGGAAGATAAATGGATGGATGGATAGATATCTTCAGCCAGTGTGAGTCTGGACATCCTTGTGAGGCTATGAGGACCTTACAGTAAAATAAGGTGACACGGGCAATGCAAACATTAATATTTGTGAAGATAGTCTGATCTTGCCCTGTAGTGGGCTGGCACCCTGCCTGGGGTTTGTGTTTCCTGCCTTGTGCCCTGTGTTGGCTCCAGCAGACCCCCGTGACCCTGTGGTTAGGATATAGCGGGTTGGATAATGGATGGATGGATATGTGTTTATTGTTATTTGTTAATGTGTGTCATTCAAGGGAAAATATTGGCTACTTTACATTAAAATTACTGCCATCAAGTGTAATCACAGAACAGTAACAAATAAAACTGTCAAAGTGTCAAAACTAAAAAGGTTGAGAACCACTGGGCTAGAGGACAGGCAACTGGATGAACACAAAAGAGCTCACCTTTCTAAAATACATGATGATAGACCTTAATAAGGAGGGTGATCCCCAGTGACGGAAATCCCACCTCTTGCTGTGTGTCCCTAGTGTGTGCTTGGTGTGTGGGTGTGTGTGTGCCCTGCGGTGGGGGTGGCACCCTGCCCGGGGTTTGTTTCCTGCCTTGCACCCTGTGTTGACTGGGATTGGCTCCAGCAGACCCCCGTGACCCTATAGTTAGGATATAGCGGGTTGGATAATGGATGGATGGATAGTCTGATCCGTTTTGTCATTTGTGTCAAAAAGTGAGACAGGAACCTTCAAACAGAATTAAATTATTGTGTTTAATCTTATGCTAGGTTTATTTTCCAGAGATTATCAAAGAAACAGATACATCTCCACATCCCTGGCACCAGTTTATGGGGAGGCTGACTTTTAAGGAGTTATGCCTCGATTCCTTGCATTATACAGGACAGAAGAGGAGTTTAGTGGTCTCTCTATGGCTTCCTAACTATGCTGTCTTCATGTGCCTCAGCAGAGCTGTTAGCGGGCTGGCAGTGCCCTGGACAATTATGTGCTGTGCCTGGGCCTGAATCCCATTAACAGCGTAAATTGGTTTGTGGCACAAGTTTGACCAGCAGCGAGGTGCCAGACAGGAGTTCTATTCACTCCACTATAAAGTGCTCTCATATTTTATGGAAACTGGCACACAGTGTTGACTGAAGGCATAATCCAGATTTGGAGCAGGACAGCGGGACATCACACTGACTGGATCAGGCACAGGGTATACGATAACAGAGAGGATGCCAGGCCACTGCAAGGCACGATCATTCACCCGTCTTGCCTATTTTTTGAATCTGAGTTTTTTTTTACATTATAGGGTCGTGGGTGTCAAAATTCAGTCCTGGCAGCATTTGGCACAGAGGCTTGATCCATATCTTCAATGGTAAGGCTTATACATCCATATGCCCATTTTCAAAAATTCAATCATGAAAGCAGGATGAAGCACAGGGTAGATTCCAAGAGTTGGCACTCACACTCATCCATCCTTGGGTTACTTTTCTGAGCTCACTTTTTCCATTATGGGATCAGAAGCCAGTCCTAGCAGTAGCGGGTACAAGGCATGATGCAGATCTGGAGCGCACTCTCTCATCCATCCATTCATTTTCCAAAATCCATTGCCGTCTTAACAGAAAGAGAAAGTCATAAGTGACAGAATGAAGCACAAGGTGGGTACCTACAAGAGGACCACCAGACCATTGTAGGACACATTTGCTGCTCTCTACTTCTTGAAATAGATTCTTTTTTGTTCATTCGTGAAATCTTGGGCAGGAGAAGCCTATCCAGTCGGAGTTGGTGCAAGTCAGGATAAAATCCAGCAAAGGGTGCCAGTTCACTGCTGGGCACGATCATTTATATCATTTATATATCATTTTACAGTCATTGGCAGTAGGAGCCAATACTGGCAGCACTGGGCACAACTCTTGATCCAGACCTGGAACAGACACACTCATACATCCATCCGCCCATTTTCTTCAATCTTTCACACTGGAAGGAGGAGGTACAGGCTGGGATTGAAGAGGGGGCACCAAACCATTGCAGCTCCCAGTCAATCACCTTTCTGTTAATTTTCTGAACTAACCTTTAACATTCTAAGGTTCATGGACAGCAGCAGCCAAACCAGGCAGGATTTTTCACAAGGAATGATCCAGATCCGGAATGGGTGAGAAGCAGCCATCTGCCCATTTTCTCAAATCCACTGCACTTGGAATGATGGGGGATCAAAAAAGGGGGCACCAGACGATCATAGCTCACAGCCATTCACCTTTCTGTTTCCTGAACTTTCTTAATTATTAAAGACATATTGAAGAACAGCAGCCTGTCCAAACTACATCTGTCACAACGCAGGGTTAAGCATCAGAGTGGTGCCAGCCCATCGCAGGGCGTACACTTACAATTTCCCAGACTCACTTTTTTCCATGACAAGATCACTTTGATGACATAACCAAAATAACGTTGTGCATCAGCACCCAGTGTGAGCTCCATCCATCCATCCATCCTCTTCCGCTTATCTGAGGTCGGGTCACGAGGGCAGCAGCTTAAGCAGAGAGGCCCAGACTTTCCCTCTCCTCGGCCACTTCTTCCAGCTCTTCCGGGAGAATCCCAAGGCGTTCCCAGGCCAGCTGGGAGACATAGTCCCTCCAGCGTGTCCTGGGTCTTCCCCGGGGCCTCCTCCCGGTTGGACGTGCCCGGAACACCTCACCAGGGAGGCGTCCAGGAGGCATCCTGATCAGATGCCCGAGCCACCTCATCTGACTCCTCTCGATGCGGAGGAGCAGCGGCTCTACTCTGAGCCCCTCCCGGATGACTGAGCTCCTCACCCTATCTTTAAGGGAAAGCCCAGACACCCTGCGGAGGAAACTCATTTCAGCTGCTTGTATTCGCGATCTCGTTCTTTCAGTCACTACCCATAGCTCATGACCATAGGTGAGGGTAGGAACGTAGATCGCGAATACAAGCGGCTGAAATGAGTTTCCTCTCAGAGCTACAGGTCAGACTTAAACTGTCCTTATTCTGGTCACAACCTTGGGACTTCCACTTCACACTTGTTGAACACTTGCTGCGTGAAGTTAGCATGTTCTTATTATGTTCTTGTAGATTATTATACCAGACATATGGTGGTGCTAGACTGTATACCACATAAAGCTGTCCAAGTATGAGTGTGCCATGTAATGGACTGGCACCTTCTCCAGATGTGACTCCTGCCATGTACCTCTTGCTCCTGTTTCTGGGTCACAGTAGCTGAAACCCATTCGGACATCACTGGGTGCAAGGAAGGAACCAAATCTGGAGAGCATGGAATTCCAATCATAGGGCACACTTCCGTCCACCGGTCCAATTAAATGAACACATTTATTTTTGAGAATGAACTAAACAACCCAAAGGGAAAACAAGCAAACTGCACAGAGCCGGAGACTCCCCTAGTATTGAAACCCAGGAGATGTGAGGCTACAGCAGCCCAGCATGCCAGTGCCTCCCTCGCTCTGACCCTAAACAGGGGAAAAGACCATTGGATGGATAGATAGACCCTAGAATCTGATAAATTCCCAAAGAAATTGGATAAGGAGATTGAAATGCGACTCATCCTGTGAGCCGTGGCGTCTGCTTTATTGCTCCTCGCTTACCGTACATAATGTGCCGCATATTTTATGCAGACTCACGTCTGCCGGGAATTAGTTGAGAACCACTCCAGGCAAGTCACTTTACTTGTACTCACTCTCTTCACTGTGGCTTTTGTAGAGTGTGATGTTTTGGTGGGAATCACATATTAGGTGGAGAACGCTTCAACTAGGATTTGTAAATTAATTTACTTTGTGGCATAAAGCAGCATTTATAACTTAATATTCTATTCCCTCAAGTTACAGAAACAATACTGAACATCATGCAGCCACTCATCATTCAATCTTGAACTAGTTTAGCACCTTTCAAAAAAGCAATAAATTATAACTTATTCAAAATCCATAAATAAAAAACAAAAAGTGTCAACGGAGCCTAATTTCTCAGCATGACAGTCTGGAGACATGAACAGTTAGTGACACACAGGCCTCCATGACCTTCAATTAGAATAAAACAGATTTGGAAATGTTCCTCTATGGAGCGACAAAACACACCTGATGGAGCAACTGACCTCCTCTTGATTGTTGAACTTCTCCAGTTATTTGAGTATATCTTACAGCGTTACAGGGCTGACCTGATGGAAAAGGGGATGAGGGCAAAGACAGAGGCCATCGTGGCTACCGCTGCCCAGTCTCTCCATCAGATGTACTCCTTGATCTCCATATATGAATCATATATACAGTATATATATATATATATATATATATATATATATATATATTGTCACACACTGAGGCATGCCGGGATGTGGCAGAGTACACTGACTCTTTGTCTCCCTTTCCTGTAGTCCATTCCACCTGGCTCTCTTGACATCACTTCCGGGACCGAGCCAATGGAAGGAGACCTTACCAGCTCCGGCCCCTCTTAAGTCACGTCGGGGCTCGATCCAATGAATGAGGAACACGTGCCCGATCCTTATGACCTCACTTCCTGTCTTCCCCTTTAAAAGCCTGCCCTTTTCCCTTTTCCCTCAGTCTTGTTCTGGACTCAGTTGGATGCACATTAGTGCTGTGTATTTGATAAAAACAACTTTGCAGCCAGGATACCATATTATACGGGTGGCTGCCCCAAACCTTTATCTGTTTATGTCTTGTTCTTATGACAATATATATATATATATATATATATATATATTGCATTCGTAGTCTGAGTCCCGACCTGAATGTATGGGTGGATGTGGTTGGTCTGCCATTTGGTTGTGAGAAGCAGATCATGGAATGTTGCATAGTTTACTGTCAAATAATGCAAAGAGTACGCGACACGTGTTTCGCCCTTATTTTGGGCTCATCAGGCGTACACACTCCACTGCTCCCCTTGCGGGGATCGAACCTTGGACGTCAGCGTCAGAGACGAAGCCCCTTTACGGAATGTGGTTCGTTTATTTGACAGCCTGTAGATCGGAGTAATTACATTCATTGCGTTCGTAGTCCGAGTCCCGACCTGATTGTGTAGGTGGTTACCTACCAGGTAACGCATGTGGTTGGTCTGCCATTCGGCAAACATTCACCACGAGGCCCTTTTTCAGTTCCGAGAAGCACAATCAGGGATTTTTTAACCCATGTATTCTGATGGCACTTTTGCAGACTTTGTTGTAGACTGGTGTTGTCACCTACTGTATAGCACCAAAAGTAATTTATTCCCTCTTTGGGCTTGTCCCTTTATAACCTAGCTGTGCTATCCGTCTAAGACAAATTGAAATCTATCAAAATCTGTAAACCTCAGCATTAGCATTTGCAATGCACCATCTATAGAAATGTATTGTGTAATGCATGTAAAAATAAAATGCATTGTACTTTTCATTCCAACAAATGGCACATCACAATCATTTGCAGTAATAAAATGCTTTACAACAAATGTTTGTGATGTGCCATCTGTTGGAATGAAAAATGCAATGCATGTGTCTCTGTTATATGCCATATGGTATGGGATTTGTCAGATCAGTAGTAATGTTTATGATACACCATCTGTTGGAATGACAAATGTAATGCATTTTATTACAACAAATGTTTATGAAGCACCATTTGCTGGAATGACAAATATAATGTATATGTCTCTGTTATATGCCATTTGGTAGGGGATTGGTTAAAGTAGTGGTAATGTTTGTCATGCGCCATCTGTTGCAAAGACAACTGCAATGTGTATGTCTCTGTTATGTCCCATTTGGAAAGGGACTAATAAAAGAAGTTTTAAAGTTTGTCATATGCCATGATTTGGAAAGACAAATGAAATGCATTACTATAAATGTTTGTGATGCACCATCTATTAGAATGATAAATGCAATGTATATGTCTCTGTGATATGCCATTTGGTAAGGGATTCATAAAAGCAGTGTTAATGCTTAAAATGCCTCATTTCTTGGAATGACAAATGCAATGCGTATGTCTCTGTTATATACCATCTAGTATGGGATTTGTAAAAGCAGTGTTAATGTTTGTGATGCACCATCTGTTGGAATAACAAAGACATAGCAACCAGATGGACACGCAGACATTTTTCCTTTTACTGAGGTGAGTTTAAATCCTTGGTTTATTCCTGTAATTCCTCAGCATGTATTACACCTCCTTAAACTGCTGTTATCTAGTGGCTCTGATGTTTCTCTTTAATAACTTGTGATCCGTAACTCATTTTGGACAAAATGCATTTTCCCGATAAATACATCTAAATATAAAGTGGATAATGAATTACAACATTAGAAGAAATTTGACTAAAATGGCCTACTCAGCAAAGCAAAGCTCGTTAATTTTCCGCAGCTAATTTTTCCAACATGACGTCAAGTGTTAAAGGACCCTGAAGTCTGACTGTCTATGACGCTGCTTGGAACAAATGGCTCTCTTGTTTGTACGAGTAAACATCCATGATGACTATAAAAAAGCCTTTAAATTACAATTCTATATCAACTCATTTAAAAATGTATGATTCCTACGGATCAAAGAGCAGTGCCCACACAACAAAGCACACAATATAAATTAGGCGGACCACAAATTGACTGGAAAATCAATAGTTGTCAGCCTATAGATCTCTATCTATCCTTATTAAACTCGGCTCAAATCAATTTCTGTCCTGAACCTCTAAGGAAAAATGTAACAGCTGCCATCAGCGTGATTCCCCAAGAAAGGGGGTGGAATTTCGACTCCAAAAACCTAATCAAGTGCCATGAGAGTTTGTGCAATGAAGTTAATTTGCATATTTAGCTATCAGTGGATATATTTCTCCAAAGGGATTTACAAATTCCTTGGTGGACAGTGTGCTCATCATTCTATATGTCAGGCGTAACGGTTAAGGCTTTGCACTTCAAACTGTGTGGTTGTGTTTCATACCCTGCTACTGATGCAGTGTGACCATGAGCAAAACCCTGCACAAATAATTATTCTATAAAACAGGGGAGGGGAAAAGAAATTGAAGCGCCAACCTTATCCTTTATATAGCACCGTTCCAAACACAATGTAACCCCTGGTGCACTATGCCGGTTTCCGCACTGTGACAGCACTGTAGTATTCACCAACTCACACTTTATATTCATTCTCAGGCGCCGCCGCGAGTGGCAGCCTATCCAGCAGCTCCGTGTATGACTTTATTTTTCTACTTTTTTCTCTATTTTACTGATCACTTGTATCTCTTTCTTTTATGTGGACTCGTTCCCTGGACACTTTTTACTACTTTTTAGTATTTGTGAATTTCCTCTTAGGATTAATAAAATATCTATCTATCTATCTATCTATCTATTATATAGTGCCTTTCACATCTATCTATTATACAGTGCCTTTCATATCTATCTATTATACAGTGCCTTTCATATCTATCTATCTATCTATTATATAGTGCCTTTCCTATCTATCTATTTATCAAACTAATCCTGCCTACTATACTATAAATGAATATCTGTCTATCTATCTATTATACAGTGCCTTTCACATCTATCTATCTATCTATTATACAGTGCCTTTCATATCTATCTATCTATTATACAGTGCCTTTTATATCTATCTATCTATTATATAGTGCCTTTCCTATCTATCTATTTATCAAACTAATCCTGCCTACTATACTATAAATGAATATCTATCTATCTATCTATCTGTCTATTATATAGTGCCTATCCTATCTATCTATCTATCTATTATATAGTGCCTTTCCTATCTATCTATCTATCTATCTATCTATCTATCTATCTATCTATCTATCTATCTATCTATCTATCTATCTATCTATCTATCTATTATATAGTGCCTTTCCTATCTGTCTATCTATCCATCACTGCTAGCACTGAATGCTTTCCTCTCATTTTACTCACTCCTCCTGTACTGCAGTGTTGTTTCCATCATGTTTGCCTTCTTTATATTTTATATTGTAGACATATTTCATATTTAAAGGTCCTTGACTGTGTGGCCTTTGCACATGACGCATTTCAGGTACAAATCCAAAAGAAAGGAATCATTCTGTACAGCTGGCAATCTTGGCACAAGTACTTGCCAGTCTGGACATGGATAAGAAACTGGGGTCTGGTCACTGGCAGGTGAGTAAAAAAGAACAAGCCAACCTATTCAGGCTTCTCCTCTCGTACATGCTGATCATACATAAAATAATGAGTGACTATTCGTTCCTGCTTTGCTCCCAATACTTGATGTGACTGGCTCCATCTTCCCTGTGACTCTGCACAGGATAAGCAGGTTTGTAAATGGATGGATGGATGGATAGGTGACTGGCAGATGATGTCATTAATGAAGCACGCTGAAGCAGAAGCTCGGTTGTTTCAAATAGTGCCATTCCTTACAGGGCCAGATTAAGCTGATCTCTGGTTCCCTATGCTCTAAACATCATTCACCTTCCAAAGACCCCCAGTAGAACAGCCACCCCATACTGTACATACACAGAATAGCAAATCAAATACAATACACTATCCAATACTTCATCATGTCTAAGAGAAGAACTCTCAACTTCTGACACATTTTATAATGTGGCTGCATTTCTAGACCCTCTTATTTTTTACATTTAGCACAACCATGCAGGGCCGGCGTACGATTTTAGCTCAATGTCTGAGCTTCAAAATGTTTCTGCAAATTGGTACAAAATCATGAGAAAGCCACTAAAGATCCTCTGCTTAAAAGGTATGAGATATGTATCATCCTGATCCGAGTGGTTCACGGGACATCATAAAATTCAAGCACAGTTAGCTTGAGTTCGTCAGGTGTGAGAAGTCATGTGATCCAATTCTGCATTTTAATTTTTATTGCCCAATTACGAACTGCAGCAGACCAACAAAATATACCCTTGTGTGTTTTAGTGTTTCTGTGTGAACGTATTCTGGGTGTAGCTGTGCTGTGCATTCTGTGACTTCTTGTTTGTTGCACATCAGGCTTACTAACTTAGGTTGCTGATCTCGTCAGCGGGCCATGTCAGTTTACAGGGCTGAAAATCACTGGGCATGCCACCTTTAGTGACGGAACGCCAACCTTCCAGCCCAGACATGGTCGCCCCGCCCCCTTTTTGTGTCAGCCAATAACATTCTGTCTGACGGAGCTGGTGCTGTACAGAGAGTTAACAGGTATGGTGAGTTCAGCCACAATCTCTGCTCTTTTTTTTCCCTTTTTCCTAATTCAGACATAAAATATGAGACATTAGACAGATGAGCTTATCTTCTTCTGGTGAGGTCCAAAATATTACATAGAGCGAATTTTAAAAAGTCTGGTTTTACCTGTTCATATTACAACACCAAGCCGGCATTTACAGAAGTGTACAGCCTTATTTATAAAATGTTGCATGGATTTAAATGTGGCGGCACAGTAGTAGCACTGCTGCCTCGCAGTTAGGAGACCAGGGTTCGCTTCCCGGGTCCTCCCTGCGTGGAATTTGTATGTTCTCCCACAGTCCAAAGACATGCAGGTTAGGTGGATTGGCGATTCTAAATTGGCCCTAGTGTGTGCTTGGTGTGCGTGTTTTCCTGCCTGGGATTGGTTCCTGCCTTGTGCCCTGTGTTGGCTGGGATTGGCTCCAGCAGACCCCCGTGACCCACTGTTCAGATTCAGCGGGTTGGAGAATGGATGGGTGGATGGAATTTGTCCCTAGTGTGTGTGTGTGCCCTGCAGTGGGCTGGCACCCTGCCCAGGGTTTGTTTCTTGCCTTGCGCCCTGTGTTGGCTGGGATTGGCTCCAGCAGATCCCCATGACCCTGTAGTTAGGATGTAGATGGATGGACGGATTTAAATGTGAAAATATGCAGAGAAAAAAAAACAGGAAAATGCATACAGCACAATAAAGATCATGCAATGATCAAGAAGTATGCAATTTATCCTTTATAAATCACAATTTGCTTGTAAATATGCATACATCCCTGAAACACCCCGAATACCGTCCTGAGACTTCCATATATGGCGCATGCTAATCAAGCTTATACATATTCAGTCACGGTGCTGCAGCATTTCATTGGCTGGTAGAGCAGCCAGCCACCTGATGCGTCGAGACCCCGCCTCCTGCATTCAACAGTATCTGGTTGTGCTCCACAACTGGGAGGACAAGATCATGTGAGGCACTATAGTGCCAGTCCTCTGTGCTGTGGGGAGTCCAAGAAAGGTGTAAGGCACCATCGGGCACCTGATTGGGCAGCCTCAATTACCTGGCCCTTATGATGATGTGATTCACTGTTACAATGAATACTACAAGCCACATGAAACACTGGGGGGGGTCAGCCAGTTGCCTTAACAACAAGCCAGCCATCACGTACAGCACCATCACTTCTCCCAAAGCTTCTTTGCCTCAAAAATAAATGACTCGTATGTTGGCCCAGGCCACTGAGACACAACGTTTTTCAGCCAGCCACATCTTGGATGACTTGTGCGTTAGTGGAATGTTACTGCTCATGGCTAATGAAAGCAGCTTCATTCTCGCTACGCACCCATATTGCAATATGAGTGCAGTCAATTGCTTTGATTATGTTAGGAGAACTGGACACTGCTGCAAATTGACTTTTTATGTTGAAAAAGACCTGTTATTGTTTTATGCAGGTGAACCCACACCATACAAAAACTGAATGTAGCACACTCGCTGGACGTTAATGGCTTTCAGCACAGCAGGCATGATGGAGCAACGTTTGATCAAGATATTCCTGACCTGCTGGCCAGCTCCCTGAGAAGTGACAACATGTAGCCAATATAAATGGACAAAAAAACAAAAACGTTCTTCAGTGCAAGTACGCAGCATCTGCCTTCTTAAAAGGGAACTGAAATACTGTACATCATATGCATCACTTTTGAGGCATAATATATTCGTCACATCAACACACATTATAGTAACAGCTTGGTGATATGAATTATTATGACGTGAGTTGTCATTTAGCTGGTTTGACCGCATTTCCCTGCTTGATCAAGAGTGTCGTCATTTCCCAGGTTCGCACGGCTCAGAATTGCCGTAAATGTACTCACGGTCCCCCATCATGTTTTCTTCAATAAATCCCAACGTTTGTATTGCAAGTTGCGTAGGCCACTTTTTTGTGCGTATGCAAGCTTTATAAATAAAGCCCCTGAAGACCATTTTCAAAAGTCTCCATTTTTATCTGGTTAAAAAAAACGACAGGGTAGTGTGGATGAAAGGAAAACAAAGGAGACTAATGTAATAACCTTTTTAAATGAAAATGTGGTAGCGGGAACAAAGTCTTGACATGATGAACTGACCTGTTCACAACACGGGCTCCCTCAAGCTTGTTGTAATAAAGGACGTCCATCTTGGAGGCAATCATAACGGTGATCTCGACTCTTCTTAATCTAAGATTGCAGTTTCCCTGACAGAAACGTTTCACACATAGTCAGTGTGGCCGTGAACGACATGTGTGGGCTCCACCTCAACTTTTCACGATAACATCTTGTGATGATCCTGCAGATGGCTGGTGAGGTCCACTAACCTAAAGACACAATTCAGCCATGTCACCATCTGACTGCCAGTCAGCCTACTGCTGTCCACCGAGATGTCTTCAGTACAGTTGTAAATGAAAGTACAGGATTAAATGGAAGCGGAAAAGCAGGCTCTTTTCAAATAACACCTGGAAATGAAATAATTCTAAGAATAAATAACAGAAAATGACAAAAAAAAAATTGGATGGAAGTAGTACTGTCATGGAGGCCAGAGAGCATCCTCAGTCAAGTCGTCTTTATTTTATGCGGCATGATGCTGTTCCTAGTTAGCACGATCATAAAGCACTTTACAAGCAATTAACAGCGTCAGAGTGCCAGATGAATCAAACTGAGCGCCAGGCGTAAAAAAAAAAAGAAAAAGAAATGGCTCCGCTATTGTGTCATTCCCAGTTTTCTCACAAAATGGTAATAAACAGGCAAAAACAGAGACCTGCAGATTTAGGATCTTGAATTTGGAGCCAGCCCCTGCCTAATGTGGGGAATAAATCGAGGCCGTCACACCAACGAGGGGCTCCGCTCTTCCAGATGGACTTTCAGTGCCGAGCTCTGCACGTCCTGCTCATGCTGCCGTAGCTTTACTCCGGGGAGCCGCGATTCCTCCCACCGGTTCAACATGTGATATTAGACTAATGGTCTGTGGCAAATTACCAGGTGTGTGTGCGAGTCTAAGTGCTTTGTGAAAATCTGGCATTTACCGCCCCACTTAGAAAAAGACAATGGACTGATCTAGGGGGCACATACTGTCGTTTTCAGTTGTTAAATGTGGAATCTTGAGACGGTGATGCGACTTGATATGAAGTAAAATAACATGTTGCAATATAAAATAACAACATAACCTTCCAAGAACTTACTCAAGAAAGCTTCATTGATTCTGGGCTGCCTTAAGCCTACAGCATCTCAGACATCAACCCTGGATGAGGCTGCTCTTAACACTAGAATGACCAGAGCCTACGAGAAAACTCATAAATCCGGCCCACCTTAAATCCGTTCGCACCTCTCCCTCAGCGTCTTTTGTCCTGTAAATGTGCCGATTAAGACAGGCAGCAAGCAGTCGGCTATTTCATCCCCCCAGCCACCTCTGCAGTTCAATTTGCAAAGTGTTTATCTTCGAGTGAAGTGCTGGAGCTTTATTAGGTAAAAAAGTACATCGTCATTTAGAACACATACATTTCAGGTGTGTTCAGTGTCATCAACAATCTCTGTAAAAACGTTGTTAACATAGAAATGTTTTCATGTATTACTAATAATTGACAAAATGTAGACATGAAATGTATAATGTGTGAAACCTATAATACAAATATGAAATAAACATTTTCACAAAAGGTACAAGTATAACAAAACAAGTGCACTTTTATTCAAGAATTTAACCAAAGAAAAAAGAAAGCAGGATACGGTAGGCGGTTGATACGACGGCTTGCGTGATGCAATGCTAAGAACTGCTGACTCTCAATCAAGAGGTTGCGGTTTCTATATCAGCTGCTTCCCAAATTTACCATTTTGAGTAGTGAGCCGCTCTTATCGTTTATATCATACAATAAAAACATACATTTGATTTGTGTCTGTAAATTTATAGTACTTGGCGATTTTGTCAATTTTCAGTTTTATTCTCTCACTCACGTTCAAGCTTCCACACCAAATTGTGACGCCTTTTTCAGATAAAGACATGATAGGTACAAACTGGTGACGCCATATAACACGTACATTAAGACCATAAGAAATCTGAGAAACGAGAGGAGACCACTCAGTCCATCAGGCACGTCAGTAAAGTTTAGAACTAAACTCTTCTCGAAATCTCATCCAGATACATCTTAAAGGCTGGCAAGGTTTCTACTTCGACTCCACGTCTCTGTAGTTTGTTCCCGTTTCTTCCTTAAATTCCACTGATCTTCTTGAGTATGGGATTCATCGATTAAGTTGAAAGAATTCTGCTTGGTCCACTTTGTTAAAGCCTTTGAGGATTTTGAAGCCCTCGATTAGGTCCCCACACTGTCTCCTCTGCTCAGACTTGGTAGGTTTAATTCTCCAAGTCTGTCACAGTAGGACATGTCATTTAGTCCCAGGATGCACTTGATTGTTCTCCTCTGCGCAGCTTCAAGTGCTGCTATGTGTTTCTTGTAGCGTGGTGACCAGAGCTGCACACAGTATTCCAGATGTGGTTGGCCTAGCACGTTACATAGTTTGAGCATGACGTCACTTGATTCGTATTCAACAGTTTTAATGATAGAACCTAACATTTTATTTGCCTTTTAATTAAATCTTTTCTGCACATTGTGTAGATGTACGTAAGCCCTTAAATCCTTTTCAGAGGTCACTACCTGTAGGGCAATGTCTCCCATCTTGTTTTTATAAGCCTGCAGCATCTCAGACATCAACCCTGGATGAGGCTGCACTAAATGGTGACGCCATATAACACATACATTAAGACCATAAGAAATCTGAGAAACAAGAGGAGACCACTCAGTCCATCAGGCACGTCTGTATAGCTTAAAACTAAACTCTTCCCGATATCTCATCCAGATACATCTTAAAGGCTGGCAAGGTTTCTACTTCAACTCCACGTCTCTGTAGTTTGTTCCCGTTTCTCCCTTAAATTCCACTGATCTTCTTGAGTATGGGATTCATCGATTAAGTTGAAAGAATTCTGCTTGGTCCACTTTGTCAATGCCTTTGAGGATTTTGAAGCCCTCGATTAGGTCCCCACACTGTCTCCTCTGCTCAGACTTGGTAGGTTTAATTCTCCAAGTCTGTCACAGTAGGACATGTCATTTAGTCCCGGGATGCACTTGATTGTTCTCCTCTGCGCAGCTTCAAGTGCTGCTATGTGTTTCTTGTAGCGTGGTGACCAGAGCTGCACACAGTACTCCAGATGTGGTCGGCCTAGCACGTTACATAGTCTGAGCATGACGTCACTTGATTCATATTCAACAGTTTTAATGATAGAACCTAACATTTTATTTGCCTTTTAAATCTCTTCTGCACATTGTGTAGATGTACGTAAGCCCTTAAATCCTTTTCAGAGGTCACTACCTGTAGGGCAATGTCTCCCATCTTGTTTTAATAATTAATGTCCCTTGTCCCCACGTGTAGCACGTTGCACTTTTCTACTTTAAACTGCATTTTCCAAGTGTTTGCCCAGTTCTGAAAGCTTGTCCATGTTTTTCTAAATTGTGTTCACTGTTTCCTCAGTATCTACCATTGCTCCAATTTCAGTGTTACCTGCAGATTTTACAACGTTACTGACAATACCAGAATCAATGTCATTAATGTAAATCAGAACAAGTCACGGTCCGAGGACAGACCCCATGGATGATTAATACAGACCGCCCTGGGGTTAGTAATCGATGTATAGATGGAGACGGTATGAATTATATTAGTAAAGAATAAATGAGAGTGGATGTGTCCATGAATGTACCCTGCAATGGCTTGGCAGCCTTCACCCGGCATTGTCAGTATAAACTGTACCTTAATGGATTAAACAGGTTCAAAAGTCGAACAATAAATGGATCTGGCACCGTTTAGATTAGCCCATTATGAATGACAGCGCATCTGCGGATGACTGTGCCCTACAAAGGACTGGCACATTGTATCTGATGCAGCCAGCAAAGACCTGTTGGATTGACTGAGCGTAAAAATGGATCAAAAAGTAGATATTGGCAAAGTTTAAATTAAACTCAGGTTCTAGTTACGAAAAACAGAAACAATGAGGGGATCTGAATCTTAAAAAGCATCTTAAAAGTCTCTAACTGCTTACTAATTCAGAAAGCATCTAAAATGAAAACCTGCTGCCACCGTAGCCCACCAAGATCTGTGTTTGACAATCGTGGATTCATCCAAAATCATTTTATGTGTGTGAGTGTGCTCTGCAGTGAAGTTAGTGCCATGCCAATGTGTTAGTCCAGTTTAGCTTAACTGGCACATCTAAGTCAGCTCGGTAAGAATGAGTCTGAGCGTATGAGTGCCCTTTAATGGGCTGGCTCCTGCATCTAATGATCCCTATTCAATTAAATGGGATAAAAATTGAAGACTTAATGGATTTGGCACTGTTTCTAATGGTCTACTTTTTAGTGACTATGGGTGTGTGTGAATGAATGTGCCATGAAATTGACTGGCACCCTGTATCAAATGCCATCTATTCAACTAAATGGGTTAAAATGGATGAAGCAGATAAACTGGTGCCATATCAATGTGTTAGTCCAGTTTAGTTTAACTGGCAACTCTATGTCAGCCCAGTATGTATGAGTCTGGGTGTGTGTATGCCCTTTAATGGGTTGGCACCTGCATTTAAATCTAGCTGTTCAATTCAATTGACAAAAATGGATGAATCAATGAATCTGGCCCTGAACTGGCCCAATGTGTCAAATGCCGCCTATTCAATTAAACTAGTTAAAAATGGATGAATGAATACACAGACCAGTTGGTGCCATGTCAATGTGTTAGTTCAGTTAACTTAACTTGCAACTCTAAGTTAGCCCAGCACGTGTATGTGTGCCCTGCAATAGGCTGGCAACTGCATCTAATGGCACTTCTTCTTCTTTTTCTTTCGGCTGCTCCTGTTAGGGGTTGCCACAGCAGACCATCTTGTTCCATATCTTAACTGCATCTAATGGCACTAATTCAATTAAATGTGTTAAAAATGGCTGAATGAATGGATTTGGCACGGCTTGTATTGGTCCAATTTTAATGACTGTTGGTGTTTGTGAGTGAAAGTTCCCTGAAATTGTCTGGTAGCCTGTGTCAAATGGTGCCTACTGAGTTAAATGGGTTAAAGGGATGAGCAGACACATTGGTGTCATGTCAACACGTTACTCGAGTTTAGATAAGTCAGCTCAGTATAAATTAGTCTGGGTGTACGTGTGTCCTACAATGGATGGCACTCTGCGTCAAATGGTGCCTATTTAATTAAATGGGTTAAAACTGATGAGCATTTAAAATGTTAAAATGGAGGAGCAGAAAAGATGGTGCCATGTCAATGTGCTATTACGGTTTAAATAAACATGGATGTGTCCAAGTGATGTCTGCAACTGCTGATTAATTAAGAAAGTGGCTGAAATGAAAACTAGCAGCCATAGCAGCCCACTCCTTGGAGTTGGTCATATATGAATGTGTGCCCTGTAATGGACTGGCACCAATTAGAATAACTTAAGTGGCACATCTTTACTAGTTGGCGGAAAACACAAAAGAAGACATGCAACTTCTACTCAGACAATGCAGGCAGCAGTGTAATCAGAACAGCATTTTTATATCATAACATATATTTATTTCTTTACATTATCTATACTAATAAAAGGCAAAGCCCTCACTCACTTACTGACTCATCACTAATTCTCCAACGTCCCGTGTAGGTAGAAGGCTGAAATTTGGCAGGCTCATTCCTTACAGCTTACTTACAAAAGTTAGGCAGGTTTCATTTTGAAATTCCACACGTAACGGTCATAACTGGAACCTACTTATGTACATATATGCGGCCATAGCCTGCAGCTCGGTCGCCGTGTGAGGCGGAGTTGCGTCCCCCATCAGCACGCCTCCCACGTAATTGACTGCCTGCCCATATAAGGCCATCCGTCGCTCCGGTCTCTTGATTCCCTTCCTTCGATGCATGTACTCCTAGCGGCTCACGTGAACTGACTGTGAACGCAGTATACAGACAACAAGCAAGAGCTCCAAAGAGCGCTGAACAAAAAACGCATTACACAATTGAGAAGGCAGCAAAAGAATATGAAGCGAGTGACGCATACAAGCATATTCATAAGTGCAGCTACTGTGGAAACAAAGCACACGGTGGAAAAACAATAAATAAAGCCGTGGACATCGCAAGATCGCACGAGATATTCACGAGATACAAGTTTAATGAGAAGACGCAGGGCATAAACGAGACTTTTGATCACTTTGTAACGGAGTTAAAATTGCTGGTGAAGGACTGTGCTTATGCAAACGAAGATGAGATGGTCAGGGACAGACTGGTGTTTGGCACAAACTCAGCGAAAGTGCGAGAGAAACTTTTAAGTGCCGGGTCTTAGCTAACATTAAATAAAGCCGTGGACATCGCAAGATCGCACGAGATAGCACAAGCACAGCTTGTACTCCGAGCGGCTCACGTGAACTGACTGTGAACGCAGTATGCAGAGAACACGCAAGAGCTCCAATGAGCACTGAACAAAAAACGCATTACACAATTGAGAAGGCAGCAAAAGAATATGAAGCGAGTGACGCATACAAGCATATTCATAAGTGCAGCTACTGTGGAAACAAAGCACACGGTGGAAAAAGTCAAATGTCCAGCTAAAGGAAGACGGTGTAAAAAATTAGGTAAATTGAAGCACTTCGCTAAAGTTTGCAGGACTTGGAAAGGTAAACCCGTGCATGCAGTGTGTGATGTCTCAGATAAAGAGGAAGACGAGCTGTTTATTGATGCAGTAGGACAGAAACAACCCTCTGAAGCTGAACAAGCCTTTGTAGACATATCAATAGGAAAGCAAGGTGTAAAGCTTAAGTTGACATTAAGTTCATAGACACGCTGGCACTAAATATTCGCAGGCAAATCCACAACTTAATACTGGGAATGCCGGTTGAACATCTTAGATTCACGAGTACCGATTTGGGTAGTGAACACTTCGATGAATGAAACCTGATATCTTTACAACGGTTGACAAACACGGAATGTAACTTGAACACAACACGTCCTCCAAATACGAACCTGATTGAAAGAAATAATGAGAATCAAATCCTCGATGACAGCATCACTCAGTGACACTCACAAAACAATTACATTGACAATCATATTACGTTATTTTCAAAATGTTTCCTTTTCTTTTTCATAACTTCTTTAACACACTACTTCTCCAATGCGAAGCGCGGGTATTTTGCTAGTAAAATAATAAAACACACATCAAACAAGGCTGACGCTAGCTTTTTTACTGCCCTAGGTGAAGAAAATGACGCAGCCAAATCATGGAGTCTTGAAAATAATTGTCACTGATATGGGGCATGGAAGAGCGTTGATTTAGATTGGATTGCTTGAGTGTGCTTTTACACAGATATCATAAAGCGAGGGGGTGGTGAGTAGCCAGGTAGTCCCTTGGTGTAGCACTCCTAATGTTTCTATAGTGGAGTTTACGTGGATGTGGAGCCATCCCTGGTATCAAGTACCTAATTTAAACACTGCCTTTAAAATCTGCATGAAAAGTTTTTATTTTAGAAGTTTCAAAGATCCAAAACTGCAGAGCTTCAGTGTGCATTTTGACGTTACATGTCTGACTGCAACTGGCGTGGACTTTCCTGATTCTTCACGTGACGTGTGCTGTATATGCTGATTGTCATTTGGTCCAGTTTTTTTTTTATTTTCCATTTCCAGAATGTTATTAAAGTGCCAGGCCTGGATATCATGAGTGTTAGATGAACATATTTAGTTAAAAATGCAAGCGCCTGGTATGGCAGGACAGAGGTCTAAACCTTGCGGGGTGTTTAGAGAAGTGTATGGGATGAGCCGAAGAGCGGAGTTAAACTCAAATTAAATTTCACAGTCGCAAATCTAACAGTATATCTGGGTAACAAAGAGAAGGGTTGTAAAATGAATACATTTGTATTGTTTTTAATACCTATTTCATGTGTTTTTGTTGATTTTAAGCCAGGGGTCGGAAACCTACGGCACGTTTTTCAATGGCACTCTGATTGAAGTGAAATATAGTAAAAAAAATATATATATATACTTTAATTTCTGCGCACGCGTTCGTGCCGTCACCTACGTTTTGCGAATGCGATTCACATATAAATGGAAACCATGTGTTCAGGGCAGACCGTGATACATTAAAACAAACCTCGTTATTATATTTTAGTCACAGCGCATTCATTCGCGCTCCCCGTCCCCACCTACGTTTTGCGCCTGCGCCTCAAATGTGAAGGGAAAACAAGTACAGAACTGTATTCAGTGCAGGCTGTGGTACGTTAAAACAAACCTCTTGTTATTATTAAATAATATACTGCCCAAAAATGACTCATAAAAGACCAAAACTTGATGTTCGCTCTTTTCAAGACTCTTGGATGAATGAATATGGATTTGTACAACAAAAGGATCGTGCTGTGTGTGCGTTATGCTGTGAAAGTGTCGTGTCGTACGTCAAGTGTACAAAGACGATATCAAACTAAACATCAGTCCACGTTTAAAAACTCTGAAGAGAAAAGTGAAGCTATAAAACGGGCTGATTCTGGCTTTAAGAAACAAACTACATATTTTAGTCAAATAATTGGAACCAAAAATAAAGCCACAGAATGTAGTTACACAACTCCTTTGAATGTATGGATTAGGCCTAATAGCGCTGATCAATAGTAAAGAATGATTAATTATAGTAGAATTCTTGATCATTTTTTCTTATTCATCCTATGTATTTTGTATTGAAAAAACTGTAATTTATCATTTGTAATGCAATTTTTAATAAAAGTGTTGAAAATTAAAATTTGACAAAACATTCTTTTCACGTCCTATGTCTGTCTGTTATATATATATATATATATATATATATATATATATATATATATATATATATATCCTGCGACTCAAGTCCCGCGAGACTTTGGCCATGAGATGTTTTTCAAGTCATGCCCTCCTCTCGACTCTCATATTCAGCCACACACACGGTACTCTCGCCTCTTATTCATACGAATGCTTTTGTCAGACACTTCCTGCCCACTCAGCTCTTATAAATTTTAACATTTTCCTCACTTTAAGTTCCCAATTAAAGAAGATGTATTATGTCCAAATCTTACGTAAGAATTTCATCACAAAGGGTTATCAACAGGAACGGGCAATCCTAGCACAGAGAAACGATGAAGTCAAACGAATTACCCCAAAAATGTTGATCGGTTACACGGCAAATTGATTAAATGCATATCAATAGACTACGCTGAAACAGTTGGTGATGATGGTGCGGAAGATGAAAATATCAACTTACACTTTTTCGGCCTGCGAGCTACTTTTAAAATGACCAGGTCGAAATGATCAACCTACAGTACATTAAACATGATATATATATACTTTATACATAAAATAATACAATACAATACTTTTCAATACAATTCAATACATTTATAGTCACTACAGTATTTGTATTTAATAGTCTTCATGTGGGAGAAGGCTGACTCGCATAAATAAGTAGAGCCGAATAGTGCAGTCAAGGAGCTTTTGAATTCAGCCCAGTAATAAAATGACGGCTGTCCGATTAACTGCGATTTTAGTTCTCTCTCTTTTCTCTTTCTCAGATCGCTTTTCGGAAGGAATTCAGTTTCGTATGAACAGTTTGAAAGTGCCTTTCCACGTTTTCCTTCTTTGGAATAGCAATGACAGATTGACAGATCAGACAAAAGCACTTCGATTATGACATTGTGAGAAAAAAAAAAAAAATCCTCTTCCAGTTCCACATCCAGCCCATACCCTCCCCAAACATTTTTTTTTTAATCCCTTCTTTAGTCGATATCAATTGGAAGGCTAACTTGATCACTTACAGTAGATAGCCGGAGTTTTGCAGTAGCTCACGCGTTTCATCGTTCGTGTGGGGTGGCCAGTGTGTTAGAAGAGACGAGATCTCAGACTGGCCACCCTGTATGTCAATCAAATGCCATAGGGAGGAAATATGATACACTAACGTTAAAAAAAATATATATATATAATAATAATGCAACGCGATCTACCTGCACTACCTTTGCGATCTACCGGTCGATCGCGATTGACGCACTGGGCACCCCTGCCGTAGAATATCTACAACCGTTAACACTGTCCGGTCTTCTACCATACGAATTACAGTAGAAAGAATGATGCATCTAAGAAAGGTAATGTAGTACATCTTTTCATGGATAACATTAGACAACAAAGGAGATCTTGATATGCCATTCGTATTAAAATGTTAACAGTTTCCCGTTAGAATAACTTTTGCAAAGACAAATAACAAATCACTGAGACAAACATTTGAAAAAGCCGTTTTAATAAAGAGAAAGAAACTAAATGAAATCACGGGCAGTTATACGTTGCGTTTTCACGATAAAAGTCCA
Organism: Polypterus senegalus; assembly: GCF_016835505.1. NCBI lineage: Eukaryota > Metazoa > Chordata > Cladistia > Polypteriformes > Polypteridae > Polypterus > Polypterus senegalus. The sequence goes on along the minus strand of NC_053166.1, from coordinate 17,411,463 downwards.
AACACAGAATCAAAATTCAGTGCAATATTGACGCAAATTTAATTTAAAAAATTGTGTTTACTGACGTTTTACAGTAAAAGTGTAAGTTTAAAAAGTACAGTAATCCCTCGCTATATCGCGCTTCGACTTTCACGGCTCCCTGGCGGACGGTGATTCCCCAACCTGGCGCATGGCTCCAAGGGAGATGGAGTCCTACACAGCCTGGTTGGGGGCTCGGATGGTCGCTAGAGGGAGCTGCATGGACTCAGCAGCCCGGCTGGACGAATCTTCAGCCCTACCCGGAGGTGCAATTAGGACCAGGTGGTCAAACACCTGGAACACTTCAAGGTGGGCTATAAAAAGGGCCAGCCACCACCACTCGATGGCCAGAGTCAGGAGGAGGAGGACTAAGCTTCAGGAGGAGTGGGGGTAGAGGAGAGAAAAAGATTATCTTGGTGTTGCAGGTGTGTTTTGGGACTGTGTATTGCCTGTGGGTCACGGGGAAGTCGTGCGCCCACGGGTGAAGAAAAAGAAAAGTTTGTTTATTTTTATACGTGCCTCCGTGTCCATCTGTGCCGGGACAGGCGCCTATATAGCGCCTCTCTTACAATGGTCACTACTGTATTGCATGTGGATTAAGAGTATGGACTCATTCCTAGTAAGGATATAAAGACTCGGGCGCCAGCCCTGCTTGCAAGGAAGGTACTATGCGTCATTACAACTAAACCAGTCTGCCCCTTCATCCCAGCAGACTCTTATGTGAGTGGGACTGAAGCCAAGGACACTGGCTCTGTGTGCCAGCAGCAGTACCCACTGTGCCACCCTCCCTCACTTTAGACATCAGTAAACAGGTTTAAACTTGAAACCCTCAGGTGTCCATTCTGGTCCTCGAAGAGTGCGCTGCTGCTTGGCATCATTAACGGTTAAGGAGGCGCACATTAAACAGATAAAAGCAGATGCTCTCTCAGCACTTAATACTCCCCACGGTCGACACTGATCTCCATCGATAGACGTCTACACGTATCAATTTTCTCCCAGCACAGCACGTGTCATTTTAGTGGGTGATCCTGTGCTCGGTACCATCTGACGGATGCAAAGGTCAGAGCTGCGCACCACCAGGCCACCAAAAACCTGACATTGATTTTTTTTTTTTGTAAAGGTTACTCACAACTGACTCTCAAGTTTCTTGTTTTTAGCAAAGCTATGGAGTCAATCTCACTGCTTTAGGTCCCAAAAGAAAGTTGATTACGCTTACTAAAATACCAGAAGAAATCAAAAGTTACATGTTGGCTGTTGCTAAAAAAAAAACACACCGAGGGGGGCGTGAATGTAAAAAAATCCAATCCGATTCTTAATCCGTCCTTCATTAACGTTCTGTAATCTGTTTCAGCAGATGCATCATTAATTGTTTTAAGAGAAGTGAGATAAAAATCACCCACTGGGAGAGCACAAAGGAAAATCAATTTGAACAGATGGTGTTTACTTTGGTGCAGGTTGCGTTTAAAAGAGTGCCGTTTCACCTCAAATCATTTTAATGCCAGAGTTATATCGTTATTCATGAAACACCAATGCATTTGGTCACTCCAATGGCTTCCCAAATAGGCCTGGCCTGACTGAAAGCCCTGTGGTAGGCTGGTGCCCTGCCCGGGGTTTGTTTCCTGCCTTGCGCCCTGTGCTGGCTGGGATTGGCACCAGCAGACCCCCGTGACCCTGTAGGTAGGATAAAACGGGTTGGGTATTGGATGGATGGATGATTGAAAGCCTGTTTGACGTGGTCCCTGTCTGTGTGAAGGCGGCATGTTCTCCCTGGGGCTGTGGGGGCTTTTCTACAGTTACTTCCATTTTTCCCACAAATTCTAAAGACCTGCAGGTTAGCTTAACCGGCATTCTAAGTTATCCCAGTATGAATTGTTATGTTTCAGCCAGCTACACACCCTCAAAGGCTGGGGTTCAAATTTTTTAAGTTTTCAAGTCTGTTTTGTTTATTTTTAATATTAATATTGTTACTTCCTCCATGTGCCATGTCTTTTGTGGGAGGTCCACCAAGAGGTGAGGCCACCTGCCCATCACCATCAAGGGGCTGTCGTCATCCATAGAAAGGCAGAGGAAAATGCACAGTCCCTTGCGGTTCATTGAATGTGCCTGATGGTGTGGTGAGTTCTAGTGAATATTGTTACTGTGCTTTTGGTGTATTAACTGTACAGTAAACCCCCGTACTGCACAGCTACTTCATCATCATCATCATCAATATCATTCATCATTGGTGAGTACTTGTACGTTTTACTGTATTTTAATTAAATTACATTATTATGTATTCACTCTACTTATACCAAAGAAAATACACTTAAATGAATTACAGTATGTATAGCGGTAGCATCGGTATTTTACCTTCTAGCACCGCGGGAGACATAGCAGTACAGTACTGTACAGTATACGGGTTTACCTTTACATTTTGTTTTTAGGTAATATATTAATGTATTAAGCTGAGTTTGCAACAAAATCAAAGTGCTTTGGGGGCATACTCTATTTAGAGTTTAAACAATAGAAATAGGCATTTTTAACCACATCCAAAAGTCGCGGTTTTTCACAATTCACAGATGCTCTAGGAACGTAACCCTCGCGGATTTTAGGGGTGTACTGTATTTTGAACTCTTGTTGTGTTTTTTGACTTCATTTCTGGATATGTGACTTGTGGCGCTTTTCCACTGCATAGTACGGCACGACACGGTTCAGTTCAGCTCACTTTTGGGGGGTTTTCCACTGGGAACAGTACCTGGTACCTGGTCCTTTTTTTAGTACCACCTCAGCCGAGGTTCCAAGCGCCGAACCGTTACCAAAACGTGACGTGTAAACTCTGCTGGTCACTGATTGGCCGGAGAAAATCGTCATTACTGCGTCACTGAACTTGCGACACGAGACACAACAGACCCGCTAGATTTTTAGCATAGCCAGCGAAGGTTCGGACGCACCATTTTGTTTTAACCAAAAATGGCTGTTTCGTGGTCTATTGAGGAAGTACAGACGTTCCTCTCGTTGGTAGCCGAGGAGCGGATGCAGCGAGAGCTGGATGGGGCGACGCGGAATGAAAAAGTTTTTCAGGAGGTCGCTAAGCTCTTGGGCGCACACGGCTACCATCGGACTTACAAACAGTTAAAAACATCCACATGCCGAGAATGAAGAACATCATTCCGTCGATATGCTCCATTGTTGTGTGTTTGTTTGTGGCGCGTTTACGATGATGTCACGGCAGTAGAGGCGGCGCAACTATAACGACACGTGAATAATCCCGCCCACTCTAAAGCGGCACTAAACTGCAGTCGAAATGCAAACCGAGCCGAACTGAGCCGAACCAAGGTGAGCTGTACTGAACCGTGCTGTGCCGTACTATGCAGTGGAAAAGCGCCATTGGTTGCCTTGTGGTTTAGGGCAACTCATTTTGCCTTTAGAGCTCCGAGGAGTTAATTTTTGTCACAGAGGGAGAAGTTTTGTTGAAAATAATCATTTATTTATAAAGCTCCTGGGTTTGTCCTAGCCAGAGTTTGATAGTTTTCTCCTTCTCTAGTGGCCATTTTAAGGGTATTTTGGGATTCTGTGTACTACGAAACTCCAAGTTCACGACATGAATCAGTCTGGGTCAATGTGTACCCTACAATAAGTCATGCCAGTCTGGCAGGGGGTGACATCGAGTCCAGAAAGGCTTTCTACAGCACCAAAGAGGGCAAATGTCACCTAAAGGCAAGGCACGTGTTTACAAGTTTGTCTTGTTGATGTGGCCCAAGAGGCTACAAATAAGTCACTACCATGCTACAGTTGTTGGTATATGACGGCAGACAACAGAATAGGCCGATAAGACACACTTTCTTATTTTTTGAACCTTATTTTGTATTTTTATTAGCATTTTTGATTTTATTAAAATCTTCTTTGACATATAGTGCCTATTTTTAAAATGTTCTTCCTAACTTTAGCAAATGGATGGACACTAGACACTTGGACTTTTGTTATGGTGGATCCATCAGGAAATGACTCTCTGTTGGACGTATTCAATATTAATGTGGGCAGTGTGTCATCTGTTGTCATCTACTGGAGTGTATTTTGTGCTAATAAAATTCATTGTTTTTTTTTCATTCCAACAGATGGTGCATTACACAAAGTAGCTCTGCCTTTAAGAAACCCAAACTCATAGGAATTACAGAGACATAGCAACCAGACGGACAGACAGACGCACACACAGACACTTGTCCTTTTAGTAACGCTGTGAATCATCCAGTCAGCCGAGGGAGGAAGAGAGAATGACATTACAACACAGCACCAACCCCTGGTGTGGCATTACAATTACAGTCACCAGAGCTCTCTGCTATCCCATATGCCGGGTCCCAGCGTGCGCTCACGCTCATATCTGCTTTGTGGTGTTGGCTGTGGAAAGGCGCTGTATAAACTAATGCTGTTTGCTCAGTCATTGTATTCACTTTCATTGGAATGACTGTATATGCAGTACACAACTGTCTCGCCCAACCCCACTCTCAGATTTTATTAAATGTGCCGCAATTCCATGGTAACACACTGGCACGGCTCCTTTAATATCCAAAATGAATTCATGCTAAAAAGGGAATGCCATGCGCTTTTACCACTCGCTCCACCAACGCAGCACTGTCATGGTGTATAAATCACTCACAAAGGGAAACCATTCTGGCAGTGTTTTATTCCACAGTAATTATCTAAAATCAGGTGAGATATGTTTTTTTTTTTCTTTGAACATTTGTCTGTTCGTTACACCTGTTCCGCAAGAAAGAATGAAGTAAAAAAAATGCAATCACATTAACTTTTCAACTAATACTAAGTTAACTTTTTTTTTTCCCTAGAAAGTTGCGCCTCAAGAAATCATCCAATATGGTGTAATGAAACTGAATTCGCCAGCTTCAGAGGTTTAAATCCTCACCTGGTCTCCTCTTTCTCTTGGTGTTTCCTTGAAAATTTTTAAAGATATGCAAGTCGGGGTACTAGATGACCCCAGAAAGGCACCCCATACAGGGCTGATTCCTGCCATATGCCCAGTGCCACCAGGGTAGGCTTCGTTCCATTACAGCCATGTTGGATTACGCGAGTTTGAAAATGGATGGAGAGGGTAAGTAAACAGATGGATGTGCCCATTAATTAATAAATAAAGAAATAAACAGACAGGCTATCCTTGGTGAAATCAACCCTGAGAGAATTTTATTTTTGTTCTTTACATTTGTTGAGTTTAAAAAAAATATGTCACTGTGTCTGCAGTGGGCTGGCGCATTGCTCGGGGTTTGTTTCCTGCCTTGTGCCCTGTGTTGGCTGGGATTGGCTCTACCAGGCCCCCGTGACCCTGTAGTTAGCATATAGCGGGTTGGACAATGGATGGATATCACTGTGTCTGCAGTAGGCTGGCACCCTGCTCGGCGTTTGTTTCCTGCCTTGCACCCTGTGTTGACTGGGATTGGCTCTAGCAGACCCCCGTAACCCTGTAGTTAGCATATAGCGGGTTGGACAATGGATAAATCTCACTGCGTACTTTACATGTTCTCCTTGTGTTTGTTTAGCTTGTCCTCTATTACTTATTATTTAGCTGATGCACTTATCCTTTATAATTAATTCACAAACAACTGTCATTTTTATTTATTTTTTTTCTAATTGGAGCATTGGCAGGTGAAGTGTGTGTGTGTGTTTGTGGTCACATTGTGTCAGGAATGGGATTTGAACCCACTGCCTCGGGTTCAAAGTCCAAAGCCATAATCACTACACCACCCTGGCTGCACAGCTGTGGGTGAGGCTGATTGGTGACTCTAAACTGGCACTATGTGGGTGGGTGTCAGTGTGCCCTGCGATGGACTAGCACCCTATCTAGAGTTGGTTCCTGCCTTGTCTTTGATGCTGCTGTTGTTGGCTCTGCCCCCCAAGACCCTCAATTATATTAATAAGGTTTAAGAAACATGTAAACTTTCTAACAATCAAATGATTTGTCTTTTTTGCCCCAAAGCTGTGCCTACAGGACAAAACTGAGCAGCATGTACTCAAATTCCATTAAGCAGCTTCAGTGTCCGGGGTACAAATCCTGACCTGAATGTTGTCTGCCTCTGTTGTGTTTAATTTAATTTAATTTTTTTTCACGCTCTCTTGCATTTACCAAACATGCAGGTTATGTGAGTCTGTGTGTGAAAAACCTCTGATGGACCTGGCGTCCCGTCCAGGATAGATTCCTACCTTATGTCTGATGTTGCTGGCATAGGCTTCAGCTCCTCCAGACACTGACCTGGATTAAGCAGGTTTAACAATGTATGTTAAAATCATGTTAATCTTCCAACACTTAATTCACCTTTTCTGTCCCAAAACTTGGTCTACAAGGAACAATTCTTAGAAGTTACAGCTTTATAGTGTCCAAGGTTGAAATGCTAACCCAGTCGTCATCTGTGCTGATTTTTCTTTGTGGTGAGTGGCTGGGGATGGTACCCAACAGGGACACCTAGAAGGACCGGAGGAGGGCTTACGCCTTCTCCAGACCACGAGGGGGCGACCACCCTGGTGGCTTTGGGGACCACGGGAACAGAGCTTAGAAGCTCAACCCTATAGGGGCCCATGGTCACCGCCAGGGGGCGTCCCAATGCCTGAGGAGCACACTTCCCGGAAGTGCTGAAAGGGAAGAAGACCAGGGAAACCCAGGGTGCTTCCGGGTGTGCAGCCGGTACAATCGAGAGGCACATGGAGCACGTCCGGGTGTGGATAAAAGGGGCTGCCTCCCTCCATTCGATGGCTGGAGTCGGGAGTGTAGAAGACGAAATCAAGGCGGCCTGAAGAAAAGAGAGGCATTGTGAGGCCTGGACATTAGGGGAGTTTTGGGGTTGTGTGTGCGCCTTGTAAATAATGATTGTGAATAAACGTGTGTTGGGTGATTTAAAACCATGTCTGCCTGTCTGTGTCCGGGCCATGTTCCACACCTTGTACACCCGACAAAGAAGTGCTTGTTAGGTTAATTAGTAACTATAAAACGGGGGCATATGGGGGTGTGTTAAATGGGTCTGATGGACCAGCACCCCATCCCGTGTTTGATTCCTGCCTTGTGTCTGATGTTGCTGGGACAGGCTTCAGCTCGTCATGACCCTGGACTGGATTAAGCAGGCTCAACAATGTATGGACAACAATTAACTCACCTTCTCTGCCCCAAAGCAACGCCTAAAGGATGTAAATCATTAGTGTGGATTTAAAGTAGATTAAGTAGCTCCAGAGTCCTGGGTTCAAATCCCAACCCTGCAACCATCTGTGTGGGTTTTCTTTTCACATTCCCAAAGAGTTCTGCTAGGTTGATCGAAAACGTATAGCGTTGATGTTGTTCATTCAACGTAAATTTTCTCTTTCAAGCAACTTAAGATTTGTCATTTAGTGTCGTAGCTTGAAATATTTGGGGAATAAACGTAAAAATCCTATTCTCTCCTCGGTACTCAAATGTGGCACTTGGTGCCACGGCCCACATGCCAAGTTCCGTGCCAGCCTAAGATAAAGTCATCCCTGATGGAGGATTGCTGGAATCATCACGTAGAGGGGTCCTTTCATCGGATTGGCTGGCCCAGCGCTGTTTCAGCTGTGGAATGGCCAAATGGGAGAGGCAGCTTGATGAATGAGGTCTCCAGGACTCTAAACATATCCAAATCATATTATGTGATGTCCTCCATTGTTATATTCTGCTACGTACTTCTAAAATTTTTATGTTTATACTGTACTGACTGTATTGAGGATTTGTTCTGTTCTGCATATTGTATTGTATTGTATTGTATTGACCCCCTTCTTTTTGACACCCACTGTATCCCCAAACCTTACCTGGAAAGGGGTCTCTCTTTGAACTGCCTTTCCCGAGGTTTCTTCCATTTTATTTTTTGGGAGTTGTCTTCTTAGAGAGTCAAGGCTGGGGGGCCGTCACGAGGCAGGGCCTGTTAAAGCCCATTGCGGCACTTCTTGTGTGATTTTGGGCTCTACAAAAATAAATTGTATTGTATTGTATTTCAGTTAACCTAATATTTTAGGTTGTTCGTGTGCTGTGCTTGAGGGGCCGTTTGTATATTCTTCCAGTCGAACTTAAGATAACATGCAGGTGTGGGCGTGAAAGACCTCAGATGGACTGGCGTCCCATTCAGGGTTGGTTCCTGTCTTGTGTCTGAGGCTCCAGGCCCCCCGCGACCCTAAAATGGATTACATGGGTTTGACAGTGTGTGTTAAAATCACGCTCACTTCCCAATAAACACTTCAGTAGACCTTTTTTGCTTCAATGCTACAACTCAAAAGGGTGTATTAAATTAGATTAAGCAGCTCCAGGGTCCTGGGTTCAAATGCTGTCTGGGAGTTATTATTTTTTTTTTTCTTCTCTCCCCAGTTTCCCTTGGTTTTTCTGCTCCATTTACAAAACATGCAGGTTAGACAACTTGAAATAAGACAACATGCAGGAGTGTGTCCTGGAATAGCCTGGCATCATGCCCAGGGTTGAATCGTGCCCTACGCCTATACCACTAGTCTAGAGCCCTGCACCCCACAATCCCAAACTAAATTAAGTGAGTTCAGTAAATACTGATGCTCTATGTAAGAAAGCTCAGAGCAGACTTTACTTTCTGAGAAGGTTGGCATCCTTCAACATCTGCAGTAAGATGCTGCAGATGTTCTACCAGACGGTTGTGGCGAGTGCCCTCTTCTACGCGGTGGTGTGCTGGGGTGGCAGCATAAAGATGAAAGACGCCTCACGCCTGGACAAACTTGTTAAGAAGGCAGGCTCCATTGTAGGATTAAAGTTGGACAGTTTAACATCTGTGGCAGAGCGACGGGCACTAAGCAAACTCCTGTCAATCATGAAGAATCCACTGCATCCACTGAACAGTGTCATCTCCAGGCAGAGGAGTAGCTTCAGTGACAGACTTTTGTCACTGTCCTGCTCCACTGACAGACTGAGGAGATCGTTCAGACCCCACACTATGCGACTCTTCAATTCCACCCGGGGGAGTAAATGCGAACATTAATTTTATTTTAATTCTTTTCATTTTTATTACTATTTAATTTAATATTGTTTCTTTGTATCAGTATACTGCTGCTGGATTATGTGAATTTCCCCTTGGGATTAATAAAGTATCTATCTATCTATCTATCTATCATATAGTGCCTTTCACATTTATCATTCTATTATATAGTGCCTTTTATATCTATCTATCTATCTATCTATTATATAGTGCCTTTCATATCTATCTATCTATCTATCTATCATATAGTGCTCTTCCCATCAATCTATCTATCTATCTATCTATCTATCTATCTATCTATCTATCTATCTATCTAAATGAGCTAATTTTAAAAGAGGCCCATTACAGTGAAGCCCATCACTGCCGGGCACTCACTACCTGGTGCCTGTAGGTGTCACCACGCTTTTTTGTTGAGCTTGCATGTTCTCCCCATGTCTGCGTGGGTTTCCTCCCACAGTCCAAAGACATGCACGTTAGGTGCATTGGCGATCCTAAATCGTCCCTAGTGTGTGCTTGGTGTGTGTGTGTGCCCTGCGGTGGACTGGCACCCTGCCCGGGGTTTGTTTCCTGCCTTGCGCCCTCATCATCAAGTCCTTCTGTGAGAACCTTAAATCCAAAGAGGACTGTTTCATTTATGTGAGGTTGAATGCCCAGACGGGACTGGGTGGTCTCATGGTCTGGAATCCCTGCAGATTTTATTTTTTTTCTCCAGCCGCCTGGAGTTTTTTTTGTTTTTTCTGTCCCCCCTGGCCATCGGACCTTACTCTTATTCTATGTTAATTAATGTTGACTTGTTTTGTTTTCTTACTGTGTCTTTTATTTTTCTATTCTTCATTATGTAAAGCACTTTGAGCTACTTTTTGTATGAAAATGTGTTATATAAATAAATGTTGTTGTTGTTGTTGCTGTTGCTGTGTTGGCTGGGATTGGCTCCAGCAGACCCCCGTGACCCTGTGTTAGGATATAGCGGGTTTGACAATGACTAACTGACTGACCTGTGTCATTCAGAATTGACTTTAAAATTCTGCTTATGGTTTATAAAGCCTTAAATAATCTCGCCCCATCTTAGATATCGGAATGTCTGACACCTTATATTCCAAACCCTAACCCTCAGATCCTCAAATGAGTGTCTCCTTAGAATTCCAAGAACAAAACTTAAAAGAAGTGGTGAGGCGGGCGGCCTTCTGCTGTTATGCACCTAAAATCTGGAATAGCCTGCCAATAGGAATTCGCCAGGCTGATACAGTAGAGCAGTTTAAAACACTGCTGAAAACACATTACTTTAACATGGCCTTCTCATAACTTCACTTTAACTTATTTCTGATACTCTGTATGTTCAATTCATCATAACAACTATTCATGGTGGCTCTAAAATCCGTACTGACCCCTACTCTCTCTTCTGTTTCTTTTTCCGGTTTCTTTGTGGTGGTGGCCTGCGTCACCTCCACCTACTCAAAGCATCATGATGCTCCAACAATGATGGACGGATTAAAAGGCAGAAGTCTACGTGACCATCATCTTCATCAAGCCCTTCCGTGAGAACCCGAAATCCAAAGAGGACTGTTTCATTTATGTTAGGTAGATTGCCCAGAGGGGACTGGGTGGTCTCATGGTCTGGAATCCCAACAGATTTTATTTTTTTCTCCAGCCGTCTGGAGTTTTTTTTGATTTTTCTGTCCCCCCTGGCCATTGAACCTTACTCTTATTCGATGTTAATTAATGTTGACTTGTTTTATTTTCTTACTGTCTCTTTTATTGTTATATTCTTCATTATGTAAAGCACTTTGAGCTACTGTTTGTATGAAAATGTGCTATAGAAATACATGTTGTTGTTGTTGTTGTTGACTGACTTAAAATTTTCACATAGACACGGCACAATTCACGTCTGTTCCATTTGTGTTCCCGACCTTCCATTAATCACACTTTATAACACGCACGTTACTGCAAGAACTTTAACTATTCATTTATTGGATGTTTTATTCATTTCATTGATCAAATGATTGGCCTGATGAACTGACCCGGAGGAGGGCTGCAATGAAACTCTCGAGGCGCCGCTTCTCTTCCAGTACCGCTTGGCTGTTAACCTTCGCTCACTAAGTGGGGGGGCTCAGCTCAATCATTCAAAGATTTTTTTTTTCCCCCCTGCTTCCGAAAGACTATTAATCAAGTCCAAATGGATAAAGGTGAAATTCACTAATTACAAGCCTGGAATCCGATTCAGCGCAATTACGCTCCACTAAATCTGTTCAGTAATGGGACAAAAACTGATAGACTTTTGAGTAAAATGAGGTGCCGTGGGTGGCATAAGACTGGGAAGAATTCAGGAAATTGGCTAACAGATGACAGTGTGAAAGACACTCGTACGCAAGGTGCTTCCAAAATGACTGCGAATTTAAATGAGCCTCTAGGAGCAGGGCTCAGCAGTTCAATGCTAATGATCAGCCACTTCGACACGGGCACCACGGGAAACAGGTAACCAGCTGCCGGCGCCAGGCGCCAGCGTCGAGCTTAGTCAACGTCCTCGCAGAAGCAATTAAAAAGGCTAATAAAATGTCAGGTGACATAATAAGTATACTGAAATTTTAAGAATGTTATAGGAAAAAAAAAAAAAAAACCAGAAGAAGACCCTGCTCAGGCTCCAACACACAGAAGAAGCCATTGTGGTGACTTGAGATCCAGGAACGGACGTGGAGGAGTATGAAAGCTGGCAAAACTGAGGAGAGCTGCGGGCGCGGGTTTCGAGTCCGAGAGATTTCCTGCATGCATACACTGAAATAAAAGATCAGAGTGTTTGTCAATGTGGTGGGAATAAGTTCTGCCCACAAACCACGGTGTAGGACAGTGACAATGTGGTGATGATCTAGGTAAGTACAGCTGACAATAAGGAACTCATGAAGAACAACCCAATGAACAGGTGATAGGAACACTGTGCTAAGACTCGGAAGGGTCTCCTTTTTCCTCCTGGACACATTACTTTGAGAATCTGGTCTACGTTGACATGACTTTTATTATACAACTTCTGCAGGTTTGTCATGCTGTGGATCTCCCGTTCTTCCACATCCCAAAGGTGTTCTATTGGATTCAGATCTTGGGGCTGAGAAGGCCACTGAACTTAATGTCATGTCCATGAAGGCAGTTTGAGATAACGTCTGCTCTATGACATGGTGCAATATCATGCTGAAAGTAGTACTAGAAGATGGGTCAACTGTGGCCATGAAGGGATGCACATGGTCAGCAACAATCCTCAGATAGATTGTGGCATTCTTGATTGGCATTAATGGGCCCAGGTGTGCTACATTCCCCACCCAATTACACCGACACCACAAGCCTGGATGGACTATTGACACAAAGCAGGTCGGTGGCATTGATTCATGCTGTTCTAACCCAGAAATCAAGATTTGTCACGCCATGCTGCATTTTTCCAGTCTTCAGCTGTCCAGGTTTGGTGAGCCTGTGCCCACTGCAGACTCAGCTTTCTGTTATTGGCTGACAGGAGTGGAACCCGATCTGTTAAAGCCCACCAGCAAGAACGTTCAAAGTGCTGTGCATTCTGAGATGCTTTTCTGCTCACTTTAATTGTACCGAGTGGTTATCCAAGTTACTGTAGCCTTTCTGTCAGCTCAAACCTGGCTGGCCATTCTCCTCTGGCCTCTCTCAATCTACAAGGCGCTTCCGTCCACTGGTCAATGGATGTTTTTTTTTTGTTTTTGCACCACTCCGAGTAAACTCCAGAGACTGTTGTGTGAAAATCCTAGGAGATGTGCCATTCCAGAAATACTCAAACCAGCCTGTCTAGCACCAACACTTACACCATGGTTGAAATCAGTGAGATCACATTCTTTCCCATTCTGGTGTATGATGAGAACATTAACTGAAGCTCCTGACCTGTACCTGTAGAACCGTATGCACTGCTAAATGATTGGCTGATTTGGTAATTGCACAGATCGGCTAGTGCACAGCTGTTCCTAATAATTTGCTCAGTGACATTATATTTCTTGATACACAGAGTAGTGGGGGTCTGGATGTCTGGATCAAAATGCTCAGACATAGTGGCAAAGTACTGCAGATCCGCTGTCAAGGGTTAAAAAAGTCTCCAGAGGTAGGAACTCAAGCACATCTTGGTGGACCCCAAAAAACGAGACGTGGACTCAGTTGTCTTTTGCACACTTTTCAATGCTGCATCTGTTTATCTATGCACTACAGTCACAGGACACTAGAATGAGTGATGCAGTCACGTCCCAGCTATCTGTCATATGGTGTCTTTCATACCTATTTGTCTGTTATATTGTGTTGTCATATCTATTTTTATAGTGCCTACGCTATCTATCAGTCTGTTGTAACTGTGGATTTGGCTGTCAGAACAAATAGATAGATAGATAGATAGATAGATAGATAGATAGATAGATAGATAGATAGATAGATAGATAGATAGATAGATATTAATTTTAGTATAGTTGGCAAGATAGATAGATAGATAGATAGATATTAATTTTAGTATAGTTGGCAAGATAGATAGATAGATAGATAGATATTTATTAATTTTAGTATAGTCGGCAGGATAGATAGATAGATAGATAGATAGATAGATAGATAGATAGATAGATAGATATTAATTTTAGTATAGTTGGCAAGATAGATAGATAGATAGATAGATAGATAGATAGATAGATAGATAGATAGATAGATAGATAGATATTAATTTTAGTATAGTTGGCAAGATAGATAGATAGATAGATAGATATTAATTTTAGTATAGTTGGCAAGATAGATAGATAGATAGATAGATAGATCTTTATTTGTCCCAAGGGGGAAATTTGACTTTTTTACAGGAGCTCTTTAAATAAATAAATATATGTAGACACACACACTATGGTCTGAACACACACCAGAATGACTAAAAAGGAAGAAAAATTAATTGATCTATTTATCTGTCTGGGTTTGTTTCTTATCTGTCAACCTAACACTGTATTTTCAGGTCTGTAAGTTAATCTAAAATAGAAGGCCTCTGACTTATCTGGTGATGTCCCACATCTTTCCTCCTCACCTATATGTATTACCTTTCATGCCTGTCTAATACGCTGCCTTTCAGATCTGTTAATTAATCCAGGATGGCACTTTTCAAATCTTCAAGTCTGTCTGATATATCACACCTTGTATCTGCTTATCTGTCTAATACCGCACATGTTTATCTCTCCATATATCACTCCTTTTCTTTGTCTTTCTATCACATACAGTATGTTATCTTTGAATATCATCTGTCTGTCTGCCTGATAAAGGACATCTTGAATCTCCTTACTTTCTTATTTTATATAGTGCCTTTAAGATCTACCTGTCTATTAGACCTTTAATATCTTTAATATGTCTGTAATATGTGTCAGCCTATATTATAAAGAGCATTTCACATCTATGTGTCTGATACACCATATGTTGTATTTTTGGTCTACTATTGTGCCTTACATGTCTATGTGACTATATGATGCCCCATGTCTTTGTAGTAATTTAAGCAGGCTTTAGAATGTTGTATTATAATCCAGAGGCTTTAAGATCTATCAATATAATACAGTAAACCAAAACTTGTACCCAATAATTTATTGTGTATTTCACATGTGCCGGACAAAATAATACATTGTGCCAATACGCTGGCATGTCTAAATGTATGATATATCACACACTGTAACTGTTCATGTAATATGGAATCATTCATATGTGTCTGCCAATATAATATCACATCTGTCCATCTGTCTCTCTGATATTTCACAACTTGTATCTACTTTTCTATCTGTCTCACATTGCACCTTTTTAAATCTGCATGTCTGTTGATGCCAGTGAGTGGCGATGTGCTTCATGCGGATTAACACATGCAAGTAAGAATTCCACTCTGCAATGTACATTTGAGAATAATGTAGCATAAAGTAGCATTTACTGTATCTTTTTATCTCTGTGCCCAGTAGAGCACCTTTTATTATTATTATTATTATTATTATTATTATTATTACCATGCTTATTTTAACTTCACCTGTTTGTTGTCTAGTACAAATCTTGTAATCGATATTTAACCCACTTCCTATTGTCCAAATAACTTGTAATTTTGCACACTTACTCACTTCTGATGACAATACATGAATCAATAATCAGTTTCACTAATTGATCAATTAATCCATGTTAATTAAGAAATTAAATTTTCATATGAAGAATAGTTCAAGATTTCACCAATAGATGGCACTAGTAACAGATAGAAATATTAAATGAAGTGTTAAAATATTGATTACAAAATGATACTAAAACAAACCCAAGACTAAAAAGTTGAAAATAATATACATATATATAAATACTTTTTAAAAACCACACTTATAGTAAGTTATTATAAGTTAAAAAGTGTACTAAAAAGTAAAAAATAAGTCTCTCATACATCACTCGTAAAAATAAAAGGTGGGCACTTTTCATCAAACAACATTCAAAAAACACTTCTTAAAATCTTAGCAAAAGTGCCCACGATTTTACGAGTGATGTATGACACTTTTTAACAGAATATAAGCATTGTTTTTAAAAAGTATATATATATATATATATATATATATATATATATATATATATATTGTGGTGGATGGCCAGCAGTTTATCCTGGCCAATACCCCCAAGCTGCCAGGTGGAGCCCTCCTTGCAGTATGGAGGTCCCCAGAAGACCAGCAGGGCATCATGGACAATGGAGTTTTTATGCGGAGCCCTGCTGGATATCATGGGGGCCACTAGGGGACACAGCAGGGAGGAATAATGGATATGTTCCCTACGCCCTGGAAGCACACGTGGACAAGAGGAATGACGTGCTGCTGGGGTGAAGAAAAGAACTTGTACCTGACCCGGAAGGGATTGAGAGTCACATGGACTGGGGATGGAGAACACTTCCGGGTCAGGAGAAATAAAAGGACTGTGGGAGCTCCCAGACGGCGAGCTGAGCTGGGTGGAAGGGTGGCAACGCGTCTGGGAGCTGGAGGATTGTATTTGTGATTTAGTATTGTGATTTATATGAGTATTGTGGTGGAACTTTGGTGTGCTTTGTGCACTGTGGCAACTGAATAAAGTCATTATTGGGACTTTTACCTGGTGTTTGGAGTCTTGGACAGGGGTTCAAGGGAGCGAGAGCGTCCCTATATATTCGCAGTTAGGAGTCCTGGGTTTGTTTCCCTGGTCCTCCCTGCGAGGAGTTTGAATGTTCTCCCCGTGTGGGTTTCCTCCCACAGTCCAAAGACATGCAGGTTAGGTGCACTGGCGATCCTAAATTGTCCCTAGTGTGTGCTTAGTGTGTGTGTGTGTTTGTTTAAGCACTTTAAGCTACTTTTTGTATGAAAATGTGCTATATAAATAAATGTTGTTGTTGTGTGCGTACCCTGCGGTGGGCTGGTGCCCTTCCCGAGGTTTGTTTCCTGCCTTGCGTCCTGTGTTGGATGGGATTGGCTCCAGCAGACCCCCGTGGCCCTGTGGTTAGGATATAGCGGGTTGGATACTGGATGGATGGATACATTATATTAGTTGCAAATATAATGTAGTCTTGTAAATAATAAGTCTGATACACAGTATCAAACTTGGCACCTACTTAAATGACTGTCTAATACTGTGCCTTTCAGATCTATTTATCTGTATGATTCAATATATATTGTAAGCACTTATCTGTTCTTTCAATACGCAGTAGTAGTACCTTTAGTAAAAAAAAAAAGCAGTAGTAGTACCTTTAGTATCTATCACTTAGATAGACAGATAGATGAAAGAAATATATGATAGATAGGAAAGGTCATCTATCTATTATATAGTGCCTTTCACATCTATCTATCTATCTGTCTATCTATCTATTATATAGTGCCTTTTACATCTATCTATCTATCTGTCTATCTATCTATTATATAGTGCCTTTCATATCTATCTATCTGTCTATCTATCTATTATATAGTGCCTTTCCTATCTATCTATCTATCTATCTATTATATAGTGCCTTTCCTATCTATCTATCTATCTATCTATCTATCTATCTATCTGTCATATAGTGCCTTGATATAAATGTTATATAGTACATTTCTTATCTATCCATCCATCCACCTATCACACACATCATAACAGCACCTTTTCAGATAAGAATACTCCTATCTATCTTTCTTTTACCACCCATCTTATCCATCTATTACCTTAAACACCTTTCATAGTTCTCTGCCAAAATAATGTAGTGCCTTTCATCTCACTCTCCCTGTATCAGTTTATCTCTCTTATGTCATCCCTTTCAAATATATCTATCTGCTTATTTGTCTGATACAGCACATCTTGCATGTACTGTATATACTTAGGTGTCTGTCTCTTACTACACCTTTTAAATGTGCCCATCTGCTTCATATAGCACAACTTGTATCTGCATGCATGTCTACACTTTATAGTGCCTTACAAATCTATCTGTCTCGTATACTGTAACATGTCTACCTTATACAGTGTCTTTCTCTCTGATTTAGCACATTTTGCATCTGCCTGCCTGCCTCTTACAGCACCTTTCAAATCTGCCTCAAATACCACATCTTGGGCCTGATTACCTCATATGGTGCCTTTCAAGTCTGTCTGATATAACAGATCTTACTTCTCCTTACTTGTATGTCTCATATAGCGCCTTTCATATCTATCTACCTTACACAGCACATCTTGTACGTGCTTGCCTGTCTATCTTATACAGCTCCTTGCGAATCTGATTTAACACATCTTGTATCTTATTACCTGTTTTCTAATATAATGCCTTTCATGCTGCGCTTGTCTGCACTATGATATTGTGTTTTTTTATATTTATCGATTTACACTTACATCACACGCGTCTGAAGCAGTCATGTATTTGACAGGACTGTTTAAGACAGAAAAGCATCTTAGCTAACCAAAGAGGTCCACAGTCTTAAGGCCTATGACTGAACACGACTGGTGCTGTATCAAGAGAAGATTGACAGATGTGTTAATCCAATATTAGCGCGTTTTTGTTTTCTCAAAGAACAAATATAACCCACACCAACATTACTAAACAAAAATAGATAAATAAACAGAATTCCTTAAAAAGGTAAGTACAGTAAATGAGTAAAAGCCGCACTAATTTGTGTAGGCAATTTGCCAAGGGAAGTAAAAAGCGGGAGATTGAGACAGATTGGTCTGAGTAGCAACTGCTGTCAGCACTCCTGAGGGGCCATTAGTGAAACAGGCTGTTTATTATTTTTTAAAGTAATGTATAATATTTTTACATTTGCAAAGAACTAAATGAGCACAGTAGATGGAACTACTGCAGTTTACTCCTCATCGTGTTTAAGTATTTTTGTTTTTTATCCCCCAGTGAAACAAAAAAGCCACACATATTTAAAATAAACACGTGGATGTTGGATGAAGTCGACAAACGTGATCTGCCGGCAGCCCCCCCGAAGACTCAACCTGGGAAGCCGCGAATCTGCTATTCCTGGGCAGGAGGCAAACCAGCAGGGACGCGCAGAGAAGTCTCAGGGCGAGACGCGGAGCGCTGTGGCAGGCGGCTGTCGCACCAACACCTCGGCTTTGGAAGTGGAGGGCCGCCTCGAGGACGTCTGCTGCCCCCTAACAAATGATGCAATTACGCGAGCGTTACTTGATGGCGCTCATCGGGACATTTTAGCCATGACGTTCCGGGCCCCTAATGGACACTGCGTTATTAAATAATAACCGCGTGAATCATTTGATCTTTACGCTTAAAGTCCAATCCTCGGTCCCTGGAGATATTGCATCAATTGGAATAAATTGGGTGAATAATTGCAAAACAGAATTAAATGCCAAATGGCGGCTTCTTAAATGTTGTAGACATTATGCAGTTAATGCTCTATTTGCTTATTGTTCCAAGCAAATCGGTGGCTGAAACTGCTGGAGTCACGATTTCCAAGCGCCATTCTGTTTACTAGCCTGAGATATGAAGCGGAAAAGTGCTGAGTCCCCAGGACCAGCAATGGGATCAGCGCATTGGTGGGGGGATACAACGGAGAGAAATCCCAACGTGCGGCTGCGACACTCTGCTTTTGAGAGAAATGAGAATCTGAAATCAGGCGATCAGTCCGAGTGAGCTCCGTACCAGGGAAGGCCCCATGAAAAAACATTTAGGACACAAAAAGGAATAAATAAAAGTATTGTGAAACGTGACAATAAATAAATAATAGCAACATAAAATGTTAGTATAAATAATTAAATATGTCATGAAATCGGTGGTAGATTTAAGTATGGGCGATACGGGCAGTCGCCCAGGGTGGAATCTTGCCAGGACGGCACGGGGCACAGAACCAAAACATCTGGAATGCTGATTACAGCATGAGCCGGCCAGTTCATTAGGAGTGCCGCTTATGAAGCTTAAAGAGGGCTCGCTCCATACATATCTCCGAATCTACGCAGTGTGTGCCACTTAAGCCTAGTCTTCTTATATAATACGCTACCCTGGCTGTTCGTTTGTCTGTCCAGGATTTTAAATCACCTGTAGCTCGCAAACCGTTTCACCGATTGACCTGAAATTTGGTACACATATATTACGTGACGTCTACTATCCGCTTTCGGGGTGATGATTTTTATTACCCTTTTAATTTTTATTTTATTGTAGAATCAACTCCCGGCAGCGCGCAGCAGGTCGGCGGTGCGGCGCATGCGTACGTGCACCGTTCTCATTCCCTACCACCTTCGCGGTCACTTCCCCCACGTCTTCATATCTTAAATCATTCTTGAGACAGGTTGAAGTGAAAAATTTATAAAAACGTACCAAGCAATTGCAACACAAAAACTAACTTAATCAGTTTTAACCTGAAAAGACACCGACGGAAGAAGAGAAGCAGCGGGCCGCTAGGGTGGAGAAAAGAGAGAGCTGCTCAGGAAGCAGCAAGCGCATCAACCTCTGAGCAAACGAATGATAAACGTACAGAGAAAGAGGATGAAAACTCAAGTCAAGTGTATTCACTGCAGTGCGCCATAACTGGTAGTTCATATTTGACGTGTCCGCGCCGCAAAGAGGGACGTGCGGTGAAAATGACGTCAGAGTTTTAGTTTTCACCGCGTGCGAAAATTTTTGTAACTACGCGACGAGGCCTCCATGTATCCAAAATGTTGAAACTGATTACGCGCCTGCAGGAATGATGAACGAAGGGTTTCATTTGATGCTACAAGTCAAGGACGACCTGCAAAAACATCTGAAGTGTGTCTGGTTCATCATGCAGGTAACATACTTTGGAGAATATTATAATCGCCCTTCCTTCACCTCTTTTGGTTAACAGTTCTGAGTTTCCATCCATTTTCCAACCCGCTGAATCCGAACACAGGGTCACAGGGAGCCAATCCCAGGGCAGGAACCAATCCCGGGCAGGGTGCCAACCCACCGCAGGACACACACACACACACACACACTTGGGCCTATTTAGAGTCACCAATCCACCTAACCTGCTTGTCTTTGGACTGTGGGAGGAAACCGGAGCGCCCGGAGGAAACCCACACAGACACGGGGAGAACATGCAAACTCCACGCAGGGAGGACCCGGCAAGTGAACCCAGGTCTCCTAACTGCGAGGCAGCAGCGCTACCACTGCACCACCGTGCCGCCCGTTCTGAGTTTCCACTACGTCATTTTCTTCCTCCATGTCAGTAATGACAGTCAAAACTCTTTTTCCATCAACCGAGCCTCATACCCTCTACTGTGACATTTTAAGCTATACAACACTGGCACTTATTGACGGTGAGAATATCAACGGGCAGATACAACAGATCTGTACCCAGCACATCTCAGATACTAGTGGGCGAGGTCTAAAAAGCATGCTGAGGACTGAGGTGCCATCTTACGGACCACCTTTGTGTGTCTCAGGTCTCTGCCTGAAGAAGGGGCATAAGTGTCCACGAAAGCTTACATATTGTAACCATTTTAGTTAGGCAATAAAAGGTGTCATTTTGCTTGACTTCTTATTGCATCAATAATGGCTAACACGGTACAACACCCTAGTACTACATCCTTTACTACTATAAATATACACACACATTTATTATAAGTACATTTTTTTTCTCACCCTCACGTGATTTGCTTGCGCAGCAATCATATTTTCTCAGAGCTTTTTGCAACTTATTTAGTTAAAAAAATGTACAATTGACAGTATTTAAGGGCCCAAAACATATTTATGGATTTTCACACTTGTGGTGGTTCTGCACCTGTAGCTCCCATGGCTCACGAGGGATAACTGTATACATCTCTCTATTACATAAAAAAAGGGACAAGACTTTTTGGAGACGAAATTTTTTGGAAGAGAGATTTTTTTCAAGTCTCATGAGACGAGACAATTGCCAGGAGATTTTTTCAAGTCACGTCCTCCTCTCAGACATCTTCAAAACAAGACCGCGGTCCTCTCATCTCTCATTCGCGTGAATGTTTTTGTCAGACACACTTCCTGCACTCTCAGCTCTTATGAATTTGAACGTTTTCCTCACTTTGAGTTCCTAATTAAAGATGTATTATGTCCAAATTTTAATGGAGAATTTCATCATGAAGGGTTACCAACAGAAGAAATGAGTACACGGGCAATCCTAGCACTGAGAAACGATGAAGTCAAATGAATTAACGGCAAAAATGTCGATCGGTTACACAGCAAATTGGTTAAATGCGTATCAATAGACTAGACTGAAACAGTTGGTGGTGATGGTGCGGAAGATGAAAACATCAACTTACAATATCACGAAGAATATCTACAACCGTTAACACCGTCTAGTCTTACGCGGCCGAATTACTGTAGAAAGAAGGATGTATCCAAGAAAGGTAATGTAGTACATCTTCCACGGATTACATTAGACAACAAAGGAGATCTTGATATGCCACTCGTATTAAAATGTTAACAGTTTCCCTTTAGAATAACTTTTGCAAAGACAACTAACGCATCTCAGAGCCAAACAACTGAAAAAGTCGTTGTATTTAAGAGAGAGAGAGAGAAACGTTATTCAATCACGGGCAGTTATACGTTGCGTTGATGCATATGTAACAATCCATCCATCCATTTTCCAACCCGCTGAATCCGAACACAGGGTCACGGGGGTCTGCTGGAGCCAATCCCAGCCAACACAGGACACAAGGCAGGAGCCAACCCACCGCAGGACACACACAAACACACCAAGCCCAATTTAGAATCACCAATCCACCTAACCTGCATGTCTTTGGACTGTGGGAGGAAACCCACGCAGACATGGGGAGAACATGCATATTCCACACAGGGAGGACTTGGGAAGCGAACCCGGGTCCCCTAACTGCGAGGCAGCAGCGCTACCCACTGTGCCACCCCGTATGTAACGATTCCCATGAAAATAATCATCTGTTTAAATTGTACATCCGCATCCCCATACGCGAGTGACAGAACCACAAAGAGGCTAGCGCGTAGCTCAGGCCCCGGGTTTAGCGAGGGAAGCAAGTGGGGGGCATAGCCCCCTAGTAAATTAATAAACCAACGATATTATTTCGATACTTATACACACATAGGTGGCACTCACAGTGAAAGGCTCTTCTCTGTCTCATAACACTGAGGCACACAGGTGATGACTGAAGGATAGTCATCAGAGTGGAGTTTACTTCTTCACATCAGTGAAGTCCTCTAGAAACTGCTCAGCATCCTCAGCCTTTGACATTTGGTGCAACGTCCAGCATGCCACAGGACGGTCAGCCTTCATGCCGCTTGGTTTCTGATTTTTCACACACTGCAGCCAACCATTTTGCCAAAGAGTCCTCCTTAGTTATGCAACAGCATAACATATGCGGCCCCACACATATGAATTATGTCCTGCAGAATATCCTGTATGGATTTCCATAAACTATTAAAGAAAGCTGAACAGATTGTTTCTTTGCCATTATGTCTCTGTAATTTAAATTCACTCATCAAAATGGGCCGAGCGTAAACCTTCACTGGGGTGGGTTTGCTTCTTGCATATTAAAGCACAAGGAATGTGCCAGCCTGGCGTCCGGCAGGGCACGTGGGTATGTGTGTGTGTGTGTGTGTGTGCGCACAAGAATTCAAAGTTTGAACGTTTCAATGGAGCCTCATGATGGGCAGGCCCCTGCTGCATGCGGGTGGGCCAGGCTTTCTGCTCTGACAGGCGCGTGAGGGCTCAATAAGCAGTAAATAAACAGGAGAAGGTGGCCACCGAGCCTCATGGCCATGTCCTGTATGCTGTTTCCAATGACTGCGTGTTTATTTCTCCCTCTTGTTGCTCAACAGATGGATCAACAGCTTTGTTGTTCTGAAGCAGCAAAGTAAACACGAAGACTGGTGTCACCGCCATCGCTTACATGAGGCACATATTCATAAGTTGTTCATTTTTTTGTGATGAGGACAGAAATTCAATTTGAAGTAATACATTTACAGTATATGTCAGCAACACTGAGGACTGGAGGGTGTGCTCCAGCTTTAGAGGGGGTCACCCTACTCAGTCTCCCTGGGAAGGTCTATGCCAGTGTTCTGGGAAGGAGGATCTGTCAGATTCAGGAGGAACAATGCACAGTTTGTCCTGGTCATGGAGCACTAGACCAGCTTTCTACCTTCATGAGAAACCTTGAGGGTTCATGGGAGTATGCCAAACATCTACTTATGTTCTATGGATTTGCAAAAGGCATACGACTGTGTCCCTCAGGGTGTCCTTGTGTGTGGCGGGGTACTTTGGGAATATGAGTTACCAGGCCCACTGTTACAGGTTATTTGGTTCCTGTGCAACTGGAGCGAGAGCTTGGTTTACATTGCCAGCAGTAAGACAGACTGGTTCCCAGTGGACGTGGGACTCCACCACATACTCTTTATGATTTTAATGGACAGAATTTCTAATCCTAGGCATTGGGTTTGAAGGCGCCCATCTTTGCTTTTTCCAGTTTCCTGTTGGCTTCATTTAAGAGATGACCTCAGAAGCGCACTTGGGCAGTTTTGGTCAACTGTGAAGCGGCTGGGATGAAGATCAGCACCTCCAAGTCTGAGGTGATAGTTTGTAGCCAGAGAAGTATGGAATACCCACTCCGGTTTGAGGAAGTGGTGCTACCTCAGGCGTTGGAGTTTAAGTATCTTGGCATCTTGTTGACGAGTGAGAGAAAGAATGGAGAAAGAGACTGACGAGTGGATAAGAGTGGCATCAGCAGTTATGTGCTTCTGTACAGGTTAGTTGTGGTGCGGAGACAGAGATGAGCTGAAAAGCAAAAATATCGATTTATCACTTGATCTACATTCTTTTCCATTTTCTATGGCCAAGAGCTTTCATTCTTAATATTTATATAGCGCTTTTCTCACTACTCAAAGCACTCAGCAATTGCAGGTTAAGGGCCTTGTTCAAGGGCCCAATAGAGCAGAGTCCCTTTTGGCATTTACGGGATTCGAACCGGCAACCTTCCGATTGTCAGTGCAGATCCCTAGTCTCAGAGCCACCACGCCAGCCATTTGGGTAGTGACTGAAAGAAGCAGATCATGGATACAAGCAATGAAAATGAACTTCCTATGCAGGGTGTCAGGGCTCACCCTTAGAGACAGAGTGAGGAGTGCAGACATTAGGATAAGCGTAACTCTTTTAGGGAAGGTGTCGACACAAGGGGCTAAGGATGGATATCAGGGGCAAAGGGCGAAAGAAAGCTGTAAATGTTGATAAAACTCACCGTTACGTTAGACTCGTTGACTTGACGATGAAACCCTGCACATGTGTGAGTTGCGTACAGTAAGCAACATCTAGAATGGCATCGACATCGGGTGAGCGAGCGAAGCAAATGCACAAAGCAAAATACTCTGCGTGTGTTATTTCTTTCATTCTTTATTTTTTGCGTATTATTGCTGAATCAGACTCTGACTTATCGAACTCCGATTTTGATACAAGTGATCTGGAGATTGAAAACGAAAGTCAGGTGCCTGCATCAGCTGATCGTAGTGCCGGACACGCTCATGCAGCTGACGCCCCAACGAAAACATTCACCCTGCGAGGACTTCTGTTCTCATCCTCTTAGATCTGAGTGCTGCATTTGACCCCATTGATCACAACATTCTTAGAAATCGCCTTAGTCAATGGGTGGGCCTCTCTGGCAGTGTCTTAAATTGGTTTGAATCCTACCTGACAGGGAGAAAATTCTTTGTTAGTTGTGGGAATTACAACTCGAAGACACATGATATCCAATATGGTGTTCCACAAGGCTCTATCCTGGGTCCGCTGTTATTCTCAATCTACATGCTTCCGTTAGGTCAGATTATCTCAGGGCACAACGTGAGCTACCACAGCTATGCTGATGACACACAGCTGTACTTATCAATAGCACCTGATGACCCCGATTCTATTGATTCACTAACAGAATGTCTGACTTGTATCTCAGAATGGATGAATAGTAATTTTCTCAAGTTAAATAAAGAGAAAACTGAAATTTTAGTGATCAGCAATAATGGATACAATGAGGCTATTAGAAATAAACTGGATACATTAGGATTAAAAGTCAAGACGGAGGTAAAAAGCTTAGGGGTGATTGTTGACTGTAATCTGAATTTTAAATCACATATTAATCAGATCACTAGGACAGCATTTTTTCACTTAAGAAACATAAGTAAAGTTAGACCTCTTTATCACTGAAAGATGCTGAGAAATTAGTTCACGCGTTTGTTTTCAGTCGACTAGATTACTGTAACGCACTCCTCTCAGGACTACCCAAAAAAGACATAAATCACTTGCAACGAGTGCAGAATGCAGCTGCTAGAATCCTAACTGGGAAAAGAAAATCCGAGCACATCTATCCAGTTTTGATGTCACTACACTGGTTACCTGTGTCATTCAGAATTGACTTTAAAATTCTGCTTATGGTTTATAAAGCCTTAAATAATCTCGCCCCATCTTATATATCAGAACGTCTGACATATTATATTCCAAATCGTAACCTTAGATCCTCAAATGAGTGTCTCCTTAGAATTCCAAGAACAAAACTTAAAAGAAGTGGTGAGGCGGCCTTCTGCTGCTATGCACCTAAAATCTGGAATAGCTGCCAATAGGAACTCGCCAGGCTGATACAGTAGAGCACTTTAAAACACTGCTGAAAACACATTACTTTAACATGGCCTTTTTATAACTTCATTTTAATCTTAATTTAACTTAATCCTGATACTCTGTATGTTCAATCTCCTCATAATAACTACTCATGGTTGCTCTAAAATCCATACTGACCCCTACTCTCTCTTCTGTTTCTTTTTCCGGTTTCTTTGTGGTGGTGGCCTGCGCCACCTCCACCTACTCAAAGCTTCATGATGCTCCAACAATGATGGATGGATTAAAAGGCAGAAGTCAACGTGACCATCATCATCATCAAGCCCTTCCGTGAGAACCCAAAATCCAAAGAGGACTGTTTCATTTATGTGAGGTTGAATGCCCAGAGGGGTCTGGGTGGTCTCATGGTCTGGAATCCCTATAGATTTTATTTTTTCTCCAGCCGTCTGGAGTTTTTTTGTTTTTCTGTCCCCCCTGGCCATTGAACCTTACTCTTATTCGATGTTAATTAATGTTGACTTATTTTATTTTCTTACTGTGTCTTTTATTTTTCTATTCTTTATTATGTAAAGCACTTTGAGCTACTGTTTGTATGAAAATGTGCTATAGAAATAAATGTTGTTGTTGTTGTTGACTACACAGGCATCGATCTGCGGGAGATGAACTGGCAACTGGACTTCACCAAACGACGCGGCCAGTTGGTGGACACTACGGATTAGCAGCCACTCGACTACTTCAAGTTGTTGTTTTACCAGAAAGTCCCTTTCAGCTTATGAGTGATGGGACAAACACGTACAGTATGTAATAAATATGTCAATATGCATACTGTAGGGGCTCCTGGAACATAAACCAGAGTGAAACCATAAGTGTTTTACAGTATATTGATTTATGTGTGATTCCATTGCTTTGAGTTTTTTGGAAAAATATTCAGACCTGGGACAAGAAGAAGAAAAAATAATTAGCCCTTAAAGAGTAAAACTAGAGCTCGCCTCCTTCATGTCAAATAGTGCCTGGTGAGTTTGTTCAGACATCTGATTAGGGTGCCACCCTGCGGTGGCGTTTCAGGCATGTCCAAACGGAAGGAGACTGAAGGGCAGACTCAGGACTACCTGGAGAGATGTTGTCTCCCAGCTGGCCTGTCAATGCCTTGGTATTCTCCTGGAGGAGGTGGCAGGAAAAGGGACGTCTGGGGATTTTGCTTAGAAATAGACGAAAGAATGGCAACACTGTGCACAAAGCTAGAAAAAACAATTGATGGAGTGCCAGTCTATCACAGAGTTCGCTCCTACACAGGCACCAGTTTAGTGTAAAACGTACGCCATGGGTGATGTGGGAGACAACCAAAGCAGATGGAGGAGAATTCCACAATGACAATGACTGGGTGTGGGCTTTGAACACAGGGTGCATTATCAATGTCTAAACATTGTCCTACCATGCTGTCCCCATAAAACAAACTGCATATTAAAATCAAACGGAGTTCCATCCATTTATTTTCCCAAACTCTCATTTCTAATTCCATTGGGAATGAAAGAAGGACAAACAGCAGTCCATTCATGCATACACCAGTTTTGTTATGGGTCAGCCAGGGTTATTGCTCTGGCTTCATTTTATTTCTTGTATACAGTGGAACTTCGAGATACGAGTTTAATTCGTTCCAGCCCTGAGCTCATATAGCGAATTTCTCGTATCTAGAACAAACTTCCCCATTGAAAATAATGGAAATCCAGTTAATCCGTTCCGCACCCCCAAAAAATATCAACATAAAAATCAATTTTCCTAACAAATAACACTGATAAATAATATATACGGTAGTTTACCTTTAATAAATAACACTGGCAAATAATATAACTGTAGTTTACCTTAATGAAGAGTCCTGGCTGGGTTGAGGGAGACGATAGGGAGGTGGGGAGGAGGAAACGGGTTACTGTGGGGAAGGAGAGTCCCCCTCTGATTCAGGAAGGCTCTCTCGTGGAATAATTATTTTCACGTTAAATGCAAAAAAAAAACCAATGAAATCACAAGTGCACAAACGCGTAGATCCTCACGCTACAGTAGAACAAGGAACACTGAGTGAGCTGACGGGCTGGCAGAGTCAGCTTGGGTGAATCCCAGAGTCGAGGCGGATCGGAAAACGCGTCATGCATAACCACAGCCTGGCTCGTGGCTCGTTACGCGATCCAATGCCCGTATTTAAATCCGAATTTTTCGCTCATACTTTCCTCGTATCTTGAATTTCTCGTATACAGAGCTGTTCGTATCTCGAGCTTCCACTGTATTTAATAATTTCCTTGTTATGTTAAGCTTACATCTTTTGTTAGTTCTGTTTTTCCTTTGCCTCTATGTAAAATTGTACAGATTCCTTTGAATATTTAATTTGTACCTATGTGGTGGGCTGGCACCCTGCCCGGTGTTTGTTTCCTGCCTTGCACCCTGTGTTGGCCCCATGATCCTGCAGTTCGGAGATAACGGGTTGAATAATGGATGGTACTTCTATGTTCTTTGAAGGCATTCGCTGTGTTTTGTGGGTGGGTCTCCCAAGAGGCAGGGCCACCATGATGTCACTGCTGAAGGACCGCCCTCAGCCTGTATATTGTGAACCTGTGAGTTTTAGTGAGTTTTGCTTTCTTCTGATATGTTTCTCCTTCATTGTATTTATTTCCTTTCTTTTTGGTTTGATTACATGTTGGGATTTCTTTGGTCTGCGTTGCCTCTTTAGGTAAATCCTTTTGTCTTATTTTTGCACCATTTTATGCTTTTTGGGGATTTACAACCTAAATATCTTTGTTAACTCTGCAACGGACTGGTGCCTTGTCCAATGATTGTTCCTTCTTTGCCACCCTATGCTTGCTGGAATAGGCAACCCTGCCCTGGATAAGCAGGTTAAGAAAATGAATGTGCTTTACTTTGCGTGAAAAAACAAAGGATTATACGAGGTAAACCAGTAGAAAAGACACAATCAAAAGGCAAAAATGAGCAGAATACCGAGAGATGAAGAATTAACAACAACTAACACCAAAATGCAAGACAAGAATCAGAAACACAAAGATCTAAAACAAAGATATTTAGCCAGTAGATCACTACCACGGGTGATAACAAGTACTTCTTTTCGGAATCTAAGAACACGGATATAGATAGGACCTTGCAATGAACTTTTATTCTGTTGTTTAGTCTTGATCGATGGTTCATAACCTGAGAGGACACGCTGCACAAAAACTGCAGTGGAAATGTTCCAAAATATTTCACAAAAAAGAAAAGCCATAAGCAAAAAAAGTAATATCATGACCAAAATTCCTAGGGCTAGAAAACTCTCAAATCAAAGAGAAATCTACTAACTATTAACTATGACTAATACTCAACAAGATGGATGGATATGTTTCCTAACAAAGAATAATATCATTTCCCTTGTCCCGATGCCAGAGGTTTTTATGGTTTGTCATCTCCCTTAAAGGGTATTTTTGATATTGTGGGACATGAAAGTATGCTTTGTAATTCTGAACTAAAAATCCCCTTTTTGGGCCAGTATAGGCCACAGCCAGCCTGTGGGGCTGGAAGTCAGGCTCTCTGGGGTGAAGTTTATTCTAGGCAGGCTAGAGAAGGAACAAGCCTGGTGTACGGAACTTTTTCTAAGTCTCACATCCATGTATTTTTGTTATGTATCATAAAAACAGAAATGAAATTAGCACCAGCAATCAACTTAACTGAAATTTCTTTGTG
This sequence comes from Polypterus senegalus, assembly GCF_016835505.1. Taxonomy (NCBI): domain Eukaryota; kingdom Metazoa; phylum Chordata; class Cladistia; order Polypteriformes; family Polypteridae; genus Polypterus; species Polypterus senegalus. The sequence continues at coordinate 17,381,744 of NC_053166.1, read as the reverse complement.
ATATGAAAGGAACTCTTGCATGGACGCATGGAGAAATTCAAATTGCAAAACATGCGAGCTTTGATCGGGTTGATCCTAAAGAATTCTTTGATTAAACAGTGAATCACATACTGGAGGACTACTAGTGGAAATTAAAAGGGAGTGCATTTAAGACTGAGGATAGGAAGAAGTTCTTTACAAAGAATTGTGGGAATCTGGATCAAAGTATTCAATCGTGGAGTGGATGTGGAAACCTAGACATTTTTAAAAAGTGTCTGGATGAGATATTAGGACCACTAATGTCCAGACTGTGGGTTTCCTCTGGGCGCTCCGGTTTCCTCCCACAATCCAAAGATATGCCAGTTAGGTGGATTGGCGATTCTAAATTGGCCCTAGTGTGTGCGCTGGGTGTGTGGGTGTGTTTGTGTGTGTTCTGCGGTGGGTTGGCACCCTGCCCTGGATTGGTTCCTGCCTTGTGCACTGTGTTGGCTGGGATTGGCTCCAGCAGACCCCCGTGACCCTGTATTCGGATTCAGCGGGTTAGAAAATGGATGGATGGATGGATGTCCAGACTATTTGATGTTTCTAACAATTTTCATTTCTGGCCTTCATTTATGTAATCTTATCAAGTTGTGGACAGTTGCAAAACACACACCTGTGAGCAAAAGTGGTGAAGAAAGGATGATGAAACCAGCCACAAGATCGCTACCAAGAAACCATCCTACGTTTTGTCAAAATCAATTCTCAAACCAAGAAATCAAAATCAAAGCAAAAAAAAAAAAGGTCTAATAATACTAGTAACGAGCACACCAGTGACGACCAGGTTATCCACAAACTCGAATAAGGACAGTTGCAACCTTTAGACCAGGGCTCTCTCTGTTATCCCCTGAGAGCTACTTTTACAAAATGAAAATGGCCGAGAGCTACTCCTGTTTTCTAACGTTTGTTCTCATAGCTTATTTCAACCCAAACAAACTGAATACGCTTGTTTTGCCTGAACGTTTACAAAATGTTGGTGCCCACAACTCACGTTTTGCATTAAAACATCACAAAATAATATTTAGTTCACCTGCAAGTGCATTTTGTACGTCTGTATGCATTTCTGCAGGGAAAAAACCTGAGGGTTTGGTGGCAGAATTGGCACTCCAGCCACCATAAAATAAACCTCCCACTGTTCCACTCCATCTGAAATTGTGTGGTGCTGAGGTGTCACCCATGGCATGGCTGATCCTAATCTGGGACCCTGAGTTGGTTTGTCGTGTGGTGGGTGCGGCAATGCTCTTTATCAGCTCCTGCTCCTGACCTCTGTCTATGCATTTTCTAGAGTATCTCACACTATTGAATTAAAACATGAATCCTGTCAAAAGAGAACAATGCAATTCCAAATCCACAGATCTGACTTATTCCTTTGTCATTTTGTCACATGTCACTGTGTCACTTTATTCACAGGTCCAGTTGCACGTGTGATGTGTTTTTATGTTAGTCAGATGACTGGCACTGAGGTGTCTGGTGGAGTGGAGCCCCCTTAGGTTCACTCTTATGGAGTCATTTAAATGTTCGTCTGTCCGTCTTGTTCTGAACTTTGATTTCATGACATTCATGTCAGACTCACAGAGGTATGGAGACCCAAACAAAGCAGACATTTTCAGAGCTGCTTGGTGAAGATTCTTCTAGTTATCTGGCTCTACTAAGCTCCAGAAATGCTGTTGAGACTTTAACTGCACATTATTTTGAAGGTTTACTAATATATAAAATATATAATCCAACGTGTGTCTGTCTGTTCGCTTTTCACAAGAGAACTACTTAACGGATTTAGATTTTTTTCTACAATTTCCTTAAACATTCCGGTTGATTTTGCGACTTCTCCCATTGCGCTGTATATTATCGTTTGCTTGTGGTATCGATTTATTTTCGTGAATCCAAGACACATGCAGCGGGACTTGGGGGGGTGGTTCCTTCCTCACTCACTCGCCAGCTTCGGCGCGTGGTCCTTAACTCCGCTTAGCTAGCGAATGAGAGAACAATTGAATTCAACTTTGATATTTAAAATAAAGCGTTACTTAGGTCTTGGAGTCCGGATATTCTCTTAAGTGTCTGCCACATTGAAAAGAGAGACTGCAATTCAGACTGTGGATCGTGATTTTGTGTTAAAAGGATCTTGATGTGATTTTTTGGAAAGATCGCCTACCCCTAATTTGACTAATCAAGTTTTCAAATTTATGTAGGATTCATTAACCCTTTGGCGAGCTACTTGGAAAGGGGTTGGGAGCGACCGGTAGCTTGCGAGCGACATGCTGGAGACCCCTGCTTTAAACTAATCCAGTCAATAACGTCAGGCGCTGAAATCGACAACAGGAATAATAAAGTAACAGCACACATAAAACGAAGATAGTGTTGAAAAAAGGCTAACAAAAATACATAACTATTTGAAAGCAACATTTTAGAAGGAGAATAATGTCAGAAATTAATTCTGCGATCTAAAAACCATATCATGTCATACAAAGAACAGTGAAAAACGTTCAGAAGAAGTAGTAAAAAATGGGGAAAAAAAAGAATATAAATCATAACTATGTACACTGTGACAGATAGGGGGCACTGTCGTCCCCTGGAACCCTCAGACCAGACGCCAGACACCAGATAAATGTCCAAAATGTTGACTTTTTATTCCAATAAAGTGCACAAAGCACCCTCCACTCCACAATACTCATAAACAATTCACAATAATACAATCCTCCACTCCCAGACGCGTTGTCACCCTTAACCCCAACTCAGCTCAACGCTGGGATCTCCCACAGTCCTTTTTATAGTTCTTGATCTGGAAGTGTTTCTCTCTCTTTGTCCATGTGACTTTGCAACACTTCTGGGTCGGATAAAAAAAACTCCTTTTTCTTCAACCCGGAAGTACGTCATTTCTTCTGTCCACGTGACTGGGACATACTTCCGGGCTGTAGGGAAAATATTGCTTGAGCCTCCCTGCGGTGTCCTCTGGCGGCCCCCATGGTATCCAGCAGGGCTGTGAATAAAGACACCATTGTCCAGGATTCCCTGCTGGCATTCGGGGCACCTCCATGCTGCAGGGAAGGCTCCATCTGGCGGCCTGAGGGTATTGGTTGGGATGAATGGCCGGCCATATACCACAGCACCCAAAACTCCTTTTTTCAATTAGAGAGAGGGCCATTTATAGTCAGTCGTATTTGGTTCCTCGCCCCCGTTCACCCACCTTTGGATGCAAGAATAGCCATTGAACTTCTAGTACAGGCTCAGTTTGCTTCTGCCAGGCAACAGCTCTGATTAGAATACAGATATGTAAGAAATCAAACTGCTCAAATAAATAAAGAAGATCAATGAAACGCTTCCAAGATGCGGCTCTTGTTGCACTAGGCTGCCATCTGCACTTACTTGACTGCAGCCTGACTCCTCCTGGTAATGCTGCCTGCCTGCCTGTCTGTCTGTCTGTCTGTCAGTCGCAGACACATTTCTCTATACACTATCCTCAAATCTGTTTTCCGCCATTCCTAAAAACAAACTTGATGGTGATTTCTCACACTTGATTGCTGCTGCTTTTATCCCGCTATGTGAATTTCTTTCTTTCACCCCAGGGGTGCATACATTTTATACCTCATTGCTTTCATGTAAGTGATGTTATAAAAGAATCAGTTATACAGAGAGCTGAAAAGGCCTGATGGTTTAATGCTAGGCTGGAAATGGCCATGGGAGAGAAAAATAAAGAAATAAAACTTTGTAAACAAACACACAGCAAAGTATCCTTTTTCTCGGAGGTAATGTACCTTATTTTCTCCATAAATGATGCTGATGACCAAACAAATTACACAGTTACTCAAAATCAATCAACAGGAGGAAAATACAAAAAGGAGCCGACTCAAATTCGCTTTACTTCAATCTCCATTTTCTCATCCCAGCAAGGATCGCAATGGCAGCTCGCTGTGTTCAACAGATCAAGCCACCCTAAACCGACCCAAAAACATTCTCCAGCTCCTTCTAGGGAAGTTCCAAGACAGTCAGGGGATTGAACCCCTCCACTGTGCGTCGTGTAGCATTAGGGGCAGTGCATCTTCCAGGTGAGATGTCCCCTGACTACATCTCGATTTGATCTTCCAAAAGGCCACACAGTATCAGGTAGAGTCTCTGCACGTCTCACTGATACTGCAGCCTGGATGAAGGAACACCATCTGAAGCTCAGCCTGACAAAGATGGACCTTTTTGTTATCCCAGCTGGTCCATTTATTCAGAATCTCACTTTTTGTTCGTTAGGTTCATTATCACTAACATCTGCCTAGCCTATTCGCAACCTTGGGGTGTTGATTGAATTCCAGCTGTCCTTCAAGGACTATGTTGTTACACTCTCGGTCATGCAGATTCTCTTTATATAACATCTGCATATCTGACAGAATATGCAGCACAACTCCAATCCAGGCTTTGGCCTTGTCAGATCTGGACTACTGCAACTCTCTGTGAGCAGTACTGGCCTGTGTCACCAGGACATTGCAGATGATTTAAAATACAGCAGCATATCTGGTGTGTTCCACCAACCAAGGCAGGCACATGTCACTCTGCTGTTTAGATCAGTACATTGGCTCCCTGTAGCGACATTAATAAGATCTAATCCTTAATACCTGCCTACAGAGTAGCCAACAGGTCAGCACCTACATATACTGTACGTGAAGACATTTGTGAGATCTTATACTCCTGCTTGATCACTTTGGGCTGCTGTTGAACGGGATCTTGTGATGCCACCTCTGTTTGCCATCAAATCTCAATCCAAACTCATGTGTACCTCCTGGCTGGTGAAATGAGCTTGTGGTGATCGGTTTTGTACACTTGTTCCCTAAAAGTCCCTCAGACTGATGTTTCACTCCTTCTTCCCGCAGCACGTTACTTCCGCCTTTCCTCCGTCCACTACTCCCTATGTCATCAATCCCATCTTACACCACGGTTCCTTCCCAGCATTCCTCCACTTCCGGCTCCTCCTCCATAAAATGTCCCCCGACGCCATCTTTGGTGTCGTGCATTGTGAAAATATTATTTCATGTACTTGACCTGTTTTCTTTTTGTTTTGCTGTGGATAATTCTTCAGTATACGGGGCCGGAAACCCCAAACCTTTATGTTGTCTTTTGCTTCGTCTTTTACAATATATATATATCTGCGGTGGGCTGGCTCCCTGCCCGTGGTTTGTTTCCTGCCTTGCACCCTGTGTTGGCTGGGATTGGCTCCAGCAGACCCCCATGACCCTGTAGTTGGGATATAGCGGGATGGATAATGGATATATATATATATATATATATATATATATATATATATATATATATATATATATATTTATTTATTTATATATAAAGAGTACCTGCCCCAGCAGTTCCCTGCTGGACACCACTCTGAACTTCCCTTCAATTCTGATAAGGTTCCTTGCACCATCACCCACTGCTTCTTGCCAAATTTGAACCCACCTACTGTATACACCACTCACAGAGCTCCCACTTCATTTAGTTTGATGCCCAGCTTCCCAAGTGGCACCTTATCAAATTCTTTCTGCAAATCAAGATAAATAATATCTTGATGAACATACCCAATTGAAATCCAAGGACTTGACAGCACTAAACTAGAGGCTTTCAAAAGCACAAATGAGCCTAATGTTAGAGCAAAGACCTCTAGTGAAGCTCCCTCTTTTACTAGCCTGACCCCTCCCAACATGTGATAACTGTAGCATAGCAACAGACACTAGCAGGAGGGGCTAAGAAAAAAAAAGCAAAATGGGGCTGTGGGTGGGGAAAGAGCAGTTAAAAGGAGGGGCTAAGGACACACTGAATGCAGTTAAAAGGAGGGGCTAATGGTGGACCAAAACAAAGTCAAAATGAGGTGCTAATGATGGATGGAGCAAAATGAAGTCCAAAGGAGAGGGTAGAGCAAAATGCAGGTAAAAGGAACGGCTAGAGGTGGAGAATACTTTAGCCAAATGGAGACGCTAAGGGCTGAGCAAACTGAAGCTGAGAGGAGGAGCGAAGGATCAGGCAAAATGATGTTAAAAGAAGGGGCTAAAGTGGTACCCCAGTCTATTATTGACAGTTTGGATTATAAAACCAGTGATACACCCCATGTAATCTGGAGCTTGACTAAGGATGGAAAATGGACACTTAGGAGAAAGCCAACTGTCCAGATGAAGACTATTCTGCTACTGTAAATTGAGAAGTAAAACAATCCATGCCAAAATATCAATTGCAAATGAATCAAAGTCTTAGGAATCCAGAAACTTGGATGGTGAAGATTGCTCACCACAATCTTTATCGTAATAATAAATCTAAGGCTATCAGAAAATACACACAATTACAGCATGGGAATTAAATAAGACAGTAAAAATCATATCCTCAAAAAGTAAACTGCATTCCAGATTACATGTAAAAACTGATTCAAAGCCTCCCAAACTCCAATACCAATAAATGCCAGGTATTTTACTAGAACATCATGGTGTTCATGGGCTTCCTTCCACTATCTATAGTTAGGAGTTTAAACCAGTGTTCATTACAGGGCTAAGTGCCATATTTGCTTTGTCCTAACATTTCTAAGGTGGGCAGTTGCCTAAAGGGTGTCGGGAGTATTGTAATTTTGAAAGAAGACATTCCCAGGGAATAAATGTAACCATGACCTTTACCAGGGGAAATGATGATGAGGATGTTCCCAGCAAGCACACACCCCCTGCTGGATACAATTTCCCAGTAATGTTTTTGACCAAGTTAATTTCACACTTCACAAAACAATGGAAACAAGTGTCCGGGAAAGGCATACAAATGACTTTGAAAGATTTCATCATAACTGAATTTTGCAAAGCACATGTGGACTGGTAGCATCACTTTCTCCATGTTGGCCCTCAAGTTAGGCACAATGGCAGTGTTTGTAGACCCATTATGGAACCTTTGCCTTTGTGGCCTGATATGGCCTGAACTCTATCATTACATATGTCCTGATCACTAAAAATGATGACATGATTTAACTACATAGATGAAAAATGTTTCTTGTGGTACTTTTTGGTTCTCATCTTCTTGCAAATGTACTTTGATTTGTCGATTTTTGTCTCACCTCTTGGAGCTTTCTCAAGTGTTCTTGAATTCCCGGTTATGACCTTTATTGCTGTTCTTTGTTCTCCTATCATAACGTGTTTTTTTTTTTTTGGATATGCTTTGTTAATCCCTGAGGGGGAAACTGTCTTTTCGTATGACCTTTGGGGGTCAGAGCACAGGATCAGCCACTGCACAGCACCATCGAGGGAGGAATTTTCAGGTTACCATAATAGTACTATGTGTCATGTCTCAGCCAAAGTTCTTCACTGGCTATTTTGTTCATTTTTGATTATGTGCATCTTTATATATATATATATATATAGGTTTTGTCTATGAATACAAGCTGTCTGTTATGTTCCATCTGTTTTGTAGGTCGTCCCTCAACAGATGGAGCCAACTGACAATCAGTGCCCTTTACCTTGTAAATCCAAAGGGTCTCCCACAGTTTCTGGCGGTTCGTTTCACCTGTTTTGAGCGGGTGGTTAACTTATTGTGTTTTTAGCTGTGTGTTTACTGGATTTTTGAACCCATAGTCAGTTTCTTGAGTTCATCCATCCATTATCCAACCCGCTATATCCTAACACAGGGTCACAGGGGTCTGCTGGAGCCAATCCCAGCCAACACAGGGCGCAAGGCAGGAACAAACCCCTAGGCAGGGCGCACACACACACACACCAAGCACACACACTTGTGACAATTTAGGATCGCCAATGCACCTAACCTGCATGTCTTTGGACTGTGGGACTTTCATTTTGGATAATTCTGTTACGACTTTGTTTCCCTAACTTCTTTAGGTCTTTTGTGCTCTTCAAATCTTAATAACAAGACGGAATACTTTTTGTGAGAATAAACTTTTTGTTTTATAAAGATTTGCTGCTTTCCCTTATTACTAGCCTGGGTTTCAATGTGATATCCCCCTCTAGTGGGCATCTGTTTGGAAGTTCTTTTGGAAATTATTGGGACTTGTGTGCTTTGGGACACGGTGGACATACAGTATGACAGATTTGTACTTGAACTTATATGGGCCATATAATGTTCAGACTTTAAGATTCAATTAATGAACCAGGAAAAAAAGCGAGTCCAAGTAATATACAAAGGAAAAAGTTGAGTACAGTACATGATGAAATATATTCACAAAAGATTCATATCCTCCAACCAACATTCAGAATCAACTGAAAATATTGTTAAAATCAAAGGAGAATGAACAAAAAAAAAAATCCTAAATATAAAAATAAGGGATGACTGGATGAATAGAAATCCACTGTGTCGACTGTGTGTGCAAAAGACAGGAGATGAGTGAGGAGGCTCATCCCTGAGGTCACAGGACTCATCTTCTCCAAACGGATAAGAGAGCTCAATTCCTCTGTCCTCAGCAGAGATGGAACCCTAATCCAAAATCCTCAAAGACACCAGAAAATTGAATCTGGCAGATTTTCTGGCAGTTAAAGAGTGAAGCCCACACATTGAGTACAACGGCAGAGACTGAAAAGGAGACCCAACTCAAGAGGGAAAGATACCCGCAGTTCCTAATGCCGAGGGTAGAGGGAGCAGAGAACAGACGACCCGCTCGCGGTGCTGGAGTGGAGACCACGGACCAGCCGCTTTTACTCTTGTATTCCAAATATAATCCTGTTAAGTTAACTTTTACAATTGGGTGGCACAGTGTGGTGGTGTTTGGTTGACAAACATCATATTTGTTTATGTTCTCCTTGGGTTTTGTGTGGGTTTCTTCTGACAGTTCTCCAGAGATCTTCCCACATCCCCAAAGATGTACAGGTTAAGATGACTAGGATTCCGAATTGACTCCTGCGTGTGTGTGTGAGTGGAAGTGGGCACTCCGATGGGCTGGCACCTTGTCCAGTGTGGTTTGTCTTCTTAGAGAGTCAAGGCTGGGGGGGATGTCAAAAGGCAGGGCCTGTTAAAGCCCACTACGGCACTTCTTATGTGATTTTGGGCTAAACAAAAATAATTTGTATTGTATTGTATTGTATTGTTTCCTCCCTTGAGCCCCATGCTGCTGGAATACGCTCCGACTATTCATGACCCTGAACACGGTTTGTTAATCACGATGATGATGATGTTCTAGTGTCTTACCTGGTTTCTCCTCAAAAGACATCTGTATGATGTAGTGCTTGTACAGCAGCCATACCACATACACTTAATAACAGGTTATCCACCAAAAGCTGAGCATACTCAGGCCCAGCGGCACTTGGGTGGGAGGACAACCAGACAAAGCTTGGGTTGCTGCTGGAAGAGGTGTTGGTGAGGTCAGCAGGGGGCGCTTTCCCTGTGAATTGAATGTGGATCCCAAAGCCCCAGTGCAGTGATGTGGACACTGTGCTGTAAAAATGCTGATGTCCTTCAGATAAGACATAAACTTGAGGTCCTGACTCTCTGTAGTCATAAAAGATCTCTGGGCATACTTCATAAAGAGCAGGGTGCATCCTGATATCCTGGCTAAATTGCCAGCCTCAGCCTGGACATTCTGTCCCCCTAATCATCCCACGTTCATAATGGTTTTCTCATTCCTTCCCCACCTAACAGCCAATGTGTGGTGAGAGTACTGGCACAAGAATGGTTGCCATTGCATCATCCAGGTGGATGCTGCACATTAGTGATGGGTGAAGTGGCTCCCCACTCTCTATGTAAGAGTGCTTTGAGTTGTGAGAAAATCACTATATACATGTCAAAGATTATTATTATTATTATTATTATTACGAGTCCCAAATACAGTGAATGGAAGGCATTCTGCACCCCAAGAGAAGGAACTTCAACACCACTGCAGGTAAGACACCATATGCATTAATTTACGGCGCACCACCTGGTCGATTTACATCCAGATATTTCACAAAACAATTACCTTCAAGTCGATTCTTTTTTACATCCTACTAAAACAGAGGCGCTGCAGATTAGATCCACAGATATGAATACACAGAATAATTTTAATCTCATAATAATATACCCATTCAGATAATGAGGTGGACATGAAAACCAGACCTAAAGGATTTTAAAAAATAATGAAATGCAAATTAAACTCTTCTAAGGTACGACATTATCAGACAATGTAATATTTCATGGAAATAATTTGCTCTCTGAGGACGTAAAAGAACAGTTAAAGCGTCCTTAGAAGGAAAAAGCACAGCAAAGTTTAAATTTATAAAACTGGGCTGGTGGAGAAAAGCAATGATGTCGTCCTGAGACAAACAAGGATAACGCTGGCAGGTGCTGTGAACACGCAGCCTTTTGGGACATGAGAGAGCCTTTTGGGACATGGGAGATGGAGTGAAGGAAGGGTACAGATAAGAAAGGAGCAGATAGATAGATAGATAGATAGATAGATAGATAGATAGATAGATAGATAGATAGATAGATAGATAGATAGAATGAAAGGCACTATATAATAGATAGATAGATAGATAGATAGATAGATAGATAGATAGATAGATAGATAGATAGATAGATAGAATGAAAGGCACTATATAATAAATAAATAGATAGATAGATAGATAGATAGATAGATAGATAGATAGATAGATAGATAGATAGATAGATAGATTGGAAAGGCACCGTATGATAAATAGATGGTGGGTTTCGTCTGGGTACTACAGTTGTCCCTAGTGTGTGTGTGTGTGTGTGCGCGCGCCTTGCCCGGGGTTTGTCTCCTGCCTTGCACCCTTGCAGCTTGATGGATGAGGTCTCCAGGACTCTAAAAATATCCAAATCTTATTATGTAATATCATCTACTGTTAAATTCTGTTCCGTACTTCTAAAATTTTTATTATTATGCTGTATTAAGGATTTGTTCTGTTCTGTGTATTGTATTGTATTGACCGCCTTCTTTTGACACTCACTGCACGCCCAACCTACCGGGAAAGGGGTCTCTCTTTGAACTACATTTCCCAAAGTTTCTTCCATTTTTCCCTACAAGGTTTTTATTGGGAGTTTTTCCGTTGTCTTCTTAGAGAGTCAAGGCTGGGGGGCTGTCAAGAGGCAGGGCCTGTTAAAGCCCATTGCGGCACTTCCTGTGTGATTTTGGGCTACACAAAAATAAACTGTATTGTATTGTATTGTATTGCACCCTGTGTTGGCTGGGATTGGCTCTAGCACACCCACATGACCCTGTAGTTAGGAGATAGATAGATAGATAGATAGATAGATAGATAGATAGATAGATAGATAGATAGATAGATAGATAGATAAAGCACCACATAGATGTTTGGACAGAGAGACAGATAAGATATGAATGCCATTATATAATGGCTTATACATTGTCAAGCCTGCGTATTGGAGGCTCAGTCAAAGTATGTAATAACCTGCCAAGACAAGAAGGGGGAATTCCAATATCACTGTCATCTTGTTCTTTCTCCACAGTGCAGAGAAGCCGACTAGTGAGGGCAAATGACCCTGTCTCTACAGGCCCAGCCACTCTAAAAAACCAGGCATTCCCGAAGCAGGCATCATTTACTGGCTTGAGTGACCCGCCAAATGGAGCTCCGCTACCCAACCCAACCATTTTGCATTTGCCTGCTTTATTCCTGCATAACAGGATGTAAGCCAAAGAGTGTTTTCTTTTGTTTTGCTTTTGTTTCTGGACAATAAACAGGATGACGCAGTTGGTGCCCCAAAAATTCTTGGCATCTCAAAGCTGTCATTCCTGCACTTGGCCACAACATATATACAATAGACACGTATGACACTATATAGACAGATGGATAAATAGACGTGAAAGACACTATAAACAACAAGTATATATGAATGTCAATCATTGACAGATAAATAGACAGATTACTCAACTGTCTGTTTTACTGCAGCTTCCATATCTGTTCTGTTTCATTAACTGTCTTTTTATTTATTTTTATCAATTAAAATGAGTGAAACTTCCTATCACTCTGTGTTACACATCCCTTTATCTCTCTCTGTCACACTTATAATATACTTTTTAGATTGTACATATCTTTCTAATAAATCGCTTTATACCTCAATATCACACAGTATAATGTTTTACAAATCTATGTAATTTTGACAGATTAAACAGTTAGATGAACTGATATGAATGTACCTATCAGACGCTGTATAAAAAACAAACTGTTACAGCATATAAAACTAAATAGATAGATAAGAAAGGTGTTATATAATGAACTGATCTTTCTTTCTTTCTTTCTTTCTTTCTTTCTTTCTTTCTTTCTTTCTTTCCAAGCACTTTTTCTTGTGCTCTAATTCTGCAGATCAAAAGAAATCCATCTTGGCATATGCCAACATGTGAATCTGTGAAAATAAATAAATAAAAATAGAATCTCAACTCCACATTTCATTGGCGTCTAATAATTAACTAATCCTTTGCACCAGAAAGATGGCCGACTCTCAGGGGAGTGCAGACCCAACACCAAAGGCCTGTGATGTTGTAGCTTTTCTCAGACTACAATCCTGCAGCTTCTCTGAGTGCTAACAGTCACACGCCGGCAGGCCACCAGAGACCAACATCAAACAGATTTCTAAACAACTCAAGCAGCTTTGGAGCCCTAATGGGAGCTTGCTACTCTTTACCGTGGAATTTTTTTTTTCCTCACTTGTGTTAGTTTGTTTTTGTTTAACTCTTCCTTTGGCCCAGCCGTCAAACTTCTTCTTGTGATAACTTTTTCAGTAGGTGTTAATGGCGGTAGGTAAGGCTGGTGCTATAGGGTTAGGATTAGGGTTAGGCCTTGGTGTATGTACTGCTCTGTGATTCTTTAATGGTACTTTACTAGGCTGTGTGGTTCCTCATAGATTCTTCTATTGTTTTCATATTTCATTCTGGTTCTTTGCATATTAAATTTTTTGGGATTTGAAAAGGTTCCTAATATTTGGATAAAACAGAAATCTTTACAGTATAATCAGCAGATACTGATAGATTAAGAAAGCCTGAAGTTAGCCTGTCGGACTGCATGTAGTAAGACATCTTTTAGAATCAGGAACCCATTAGTATTTCACAAGTCTGTTTACGTGTATTCGCGGTTATTTAAGGAGCCTATTACAGGTGTAAATAAACGTTTTTTGTTTTTTTTTCTGGAATCTTCATGCAGATGGTTCTTTAGGAAACCAAAAACGGTTCCCCTGTAGTATCACTCTGAAGAACCGCTTAGACACGTTTATTTTTGAGGATGTACTGACTTAGCGATGCTCTATTCAGGTGTTGTGTTGCAGGTGTAATTATTACTGAGTGCAGCATTCAAGTAATGTAATATTTGAGAACAATATTTTTATATTACGACTACAGCTTTCTTTGTGGTGTTGCAAACGTTTAATGTGTTTATGGTCTGGATATATTGGTGTGCCAACTCTAGCGTGAGTCTTTTCTAAAGGGCCTATTCTGCTGACGTTGGTCGTCTGCTGGAGTGTAGGATTTTTGCCCATGACGGCACTGGCTTCTGGTTAGAAACCAGCTCTTCACTCTAGTGTGTTGCTGCTGCTCATTTAATTTCAATTCTTTTGACATTAATGCTTTATTAAAAAATTCCTCATAACCAATACGGAATTAAGAATTAATTTGACTTCATATTAGAAAGTCATATTGACATGTGCCCGGTTCGTCAATATTCAAAATATGCTACATACAGCCAGTGTTGACCGCTAGTTTTCTCAAAGACTCCTTTTGAACGTATGCATCCCCAAATTCATAAAAGGTGGGACAGTATGGAAAAGGTAAATAAAACCAAAAAGGAATACAGTGATCCCTCCTTTATCGCGGGGTTGCATTCCAGAACCCTCTGCGAAAGGTGAAAATCCGCGAAGTAAAAACCATATGTTCATATGGTTATTTTTATATATTTTAAGCCCTCCCACACTCTTATCAACATTTCCCGCACAGTCATACAGCATAAACCCTTTGTATTCTCTTAGATATTAGGTAAGATTCGTTGAAATTATGTATGTAAACACACTGTTTATATACAGTAAAACCTAAATATTATTTTAAAGATATCGAGCGTCTCCGATATCACATATGTTTACAGCCAATACGACAGACAGATCGTTTTGGAGACATAACGAAGGGCTTGACTACGCACAAAGTTAAACACAAAAGAGCACAAAAGTTAGCTCTTTACACAGCGAAACACGTTGATGCTGAATGAGCGAGACGAGATTTCCCAGTTAATGCAGCGGAATCGAATTCGGCGCTCCGTTGCTGAGCCAATCAGCACACAGGAACTTAACCACGTGCTCTGATTGGGTAGCTTCTCAGCCATCCACAAATAGCGCCCCTTTGTATGAAATCAACTGGGTAAACCAATTGAGGAAGCATATGGCGCTTTTCCACTGCATAGTATGGCACGACACGGTTCAGTTCAGCTCACTTTTGGGGGGTTTTCCACTGGGAACAGTACCTGGTACCTGGTCCTTTTTTTAGCACCACCTCAGCCGAGGTTCCAAGCGCGTCGAACCGTTACCAAAACGTGACGTGTAAACTCTGCTGGTCACTGATTGGCCGGAGAAAATCGTCATTACTGCGTCACTGGCTATTCTTTTCTTTAAAGGTACACACACGCGGAAGTTTGTGTCCCGTCTCTCCATTGCTGGACGCAGTTTGTTGCATAAGTGGATGAATGTTTCTTCAGACATTCGAAAGTTCTCCAGCCACTGAGTGTTTGTAAAACCGGGAACAATCACATCCCACCACTCTGAGGCACGGTTAAATGTCCAAACAGATGGTATGTTGCGGCGACTTTTTTGCAAAATGTGGAAGATCTGTAATATACAGAATCAGCATTTTAATGTTACACTGGCAGTTAAGTTCATTTTATGCTTTGCAAAAGTGATAAAAGTTAGCTAGTGATGTGCTTTTTTTAGATGCTTAACCTTGCGCGTCGTCGAGCTAAAGTGTTGTCGTTGTCTGCATGTTGTTGTAAAAGTTCCACGGTGTCACGGCAGTAGAGGCGGCACAACACGTGAATAATCCCGCCCACTCTAAAGCGGTACTAAGCTGCAGTCGAAACGCAAACCGAGCCGAACTGAGCCGAACCAAGGTGAGCTGTACTGAACCGTGCACGTTATATATTTAGATATGCTTACATATAAAATCTGCGATAGAGTGAAGCCCCGAAAGTCGAAGCGCAATATAGCGAGGGATTACTGTATTCTGTAAATTTACTTGGACTTGTATTCCAACAGTGTAAATGTCTAATCTAATCAAACTGCATCGTATTTTTGAAGATATACATTTATTCTGAACTCAATACCCCCAAAAAGGTTGGGACAGGGTAGTGTAGGACTACTAATGATGTGACATTTTGAAATAACAGGGTGATATGAAACAAACGAGGCCATCACGTTCTAGTATATACTGAGCCTCCAAAAACGGCCTAGTCCTTCAAGGGAGAGGACAAGCCAAGGTTTGCCAATTTGCCAACAGATGTTTCATCAGATTTTTCAGCACTTTGAGGAAAATGTTCCGCAAAGAGAAATCGGTAGGATGCTTGGTGAATTTCACACTCTGCAATTCACAACGTAACTAAAAGATACAAGGACTGTGGTCAAATCAAATGTGGAGTGACCAGCTAAAATTCCCCGCACTTCTCCTGGGTATGGGAGAAAACATACAAACTCCACACAGAGGGTGTCCCGGCGGGGATCTGCTGGTGCTGTAAGGCTACAATGCCAATCCCTGCTGTGCCAGGCCAAGAGCATTAGGAGCTCTAGGCGGGGTGGACGGATGTAGTCAGTATTGTTAGATCTCAACAACCAGTTGGGGTGTCCAGATTGCATGTTCCCCTTTAGTAGCACAAATGGAACCCCTTTGTGTATATCATGGATTTTAAGGAGTGCACGGCCCTTGCTGAACGTAGCATGTACACTTTTATATAATGGGGCCCATTCAGTATTATCAAAATTCAAGAATCTGATTGTCGTACTCTGAGTGGCTGCTGTTACACTGTGGGCACTGTCCGGAGTACGTACCCCCTTAACTTTCCTAAACAGTGCCCCTCAGATGACAGCACCCTAGTCGGCCACCTGTGTCGCCTAATGCCAGTCATTGATGGAAATGACTGTTGAAGGCACACATCGCACTTTCTCCACCCAGATGAGCTCTGCTCAGCTCTAACTTTCAGCCGATTCTTCTTCAGCTTTATCTTATACCTATTGTTTGACTCTGTTAATTATTCCATTTAATTCACTTGTCATTTTCTTCAAGTCCTTCATAATGGCTTTTAACTTTTGCAGGTATTTAAAAGGCACGATGTCACATGTGATCAGTTCCGATATTTATTACAGCCATGCAAAGCCTGGGTTGCCAAGACTCCCTCGCCACACAAAAGCTCTTTTTACAGACAAGCTTTTACGATGTTTGGTAACAATGGATAAAACAGATTTACAATGATTGTGATCTAAATTAGATGTGAGTCAATGCCAGATATCTCGCTCCTGCGTCTGTATCAGATACATACAGAGTCGGGCATGAAAAATGCATGAGCCAAAAATTAGCCTGCCACAGGGACGACGTAAGACGGTCTAGTAGTCTTCTCTGGGAAGACCCAGACATCGCAGTGCTAGTGGCTGAAGGAAATATTTAATGTGTTTTGAAGGTGATAGTAACAAATACACACAAACGATATTTAATAAAATAATAAATAAGTAAAACAAAGGAGGGACACGCAAAGGAAGCAGAATTCCATTAAAAAGAAAAAAAACAAAGCAAAAATAGGACGTGCTGCCCCAAGCAGACCTGACTGTAAGCGCTGGACTGGCTTGCTCACGTGCCCACTTAAAGAGATCACAATCACATTTTGTGTCCCAAATCCACTCTCTGTGATTCAGAGGCAGGGCTTTCCGTTCATTGTGGATTTGCCCTACACAGTGTTCTCTCATGCACAGACATCTCACTGAACCTTCGAACCCTGGTTTGGACATAAATAGTTCTTTGGTTTTGTGTGCTCTTACAAATAATGCACAGCTGCCCACATTACCATCCTAGAGCTGACAGCCACCACACAGCTTTGAACGATAAAGCTGGACATTTTAGCCCCTTTAAGAAGAATCTCCTACTGGTGCACCACTACATGTATAGGGCTTATTGTCCCCTGCAAAGATTTCGCTCTCAAAATCCCAGTATGGGTGCATCAGGTACACGCCCCGTGATACACCAACATCCATCTGAGGTTGGCTCCTACTTAGTGCCCAGTGCTGCCAGGAAAGACACCAGTTCCCTATAACTCTGAACTCGATAAGCCAATAAAAAATAAATGAAAAGCTAAACCTGAAGAGACGGATACACCTCACTGAGCTACCGGTACCTCACCTGCGCTTTCAGTGGAAACCAAAGGCACCTCATTGCATCTCACAATGGCCTCCTGCTACCCTATCCTTTAAATCTACACTTTGAGTAATTTGTATCTTTCAGACACAAACTGAGCTGTAAAGTAACAGGCAAGTCAAGAGACACAAATGGAGATTAGTACCCAGAGAGAAAAGTGGGGCTCTCTTTAGATATGGCACAGCTCTGTGCAGGCAAAGTGTTTACCAATGTTGCCAGTTTTTGAGTTTGAAAAATAAAAACCTTACACTTCACATGACCTGCAATGCAAAAACAGATTTGTGATGTGCAGACGACACTGTGATGTTGGGATAGCAGGATGACTGAACTGTCTGCTGCTGCAGCTTGAAATCAAAGACATACGACAGACCAACAGACAGACAGACAGACAGACAGACAGACAGACAGACAGACAGACAGACAGATAGATAGATAGATAGATAGATAGATAGATAGATAGATAGATAGATAGATAGATAGATAGATAGATAGATAGATAGATAGATAGATAGATAGATAGATAGATAGATAGATAGATAGATAGATAGTGTCAGGGATGCCAGGGGCAACGACCTGGCCGGGACGCCTTGAGGGACCGGAAGAGGGTCAATGCCCACCCTGGATCACGTGGGGGCTACCTTCCTGGTTGCTTTGGGTGCCACAGGTAGAGGGCCTGGAAGCCCAACCCGGTAGGGACCTGTGGTCACCGACAGGGGGCGCCCCGATGCCTTGGAGACCCTGGACCTCAGCACTTCCGCCACACCAGGAAGTGCTGGGGGGAAGAAGAGAGGGGAGAACAGCCGGCATTTCCACCATACTGGGGCATGTCCAGGGAGGAATACCGGGACATACCTGGAGCTCATCTGGGATGATATAAAAGGGGCCGTCTCCCTTCATTCAAGGTTGGAGTCGGGTGGAAGCAGGACAAAGCAGAAGGAGCAAGAGTGGAGGCGGCCCGAAGGAAGGCAAGGTGTTGTTTGGCCAGGACCTTAGGGACTTGGGGTTTGTGTGTGCACTGACTTTAGACTTTGTAAATATTGTAAAATAAATGTGTGGTGGTGACTTTCAACATGTCTGCCTGTCTGTGTCCGGTCCATTTCCACAATAGTTAGATAGATAGGAAAGGCACTATATAATAGATAGATAGATAGATAGATAGATAGATAGATAGATAGATAGATAGATAGATAGATAGATAGATAGATAGATAGATAGATAGATAGATAGATAGATAATGTGAAAGGCACTATATAATAGATAGATAGATAGATAGATAGATAGATAGATAGATAGATAGATAAGAATGGCATTGTAAAACCGATACCAGGGCACACATGTGCACAGAAAATGCAAGATGGTTTAATCTAAAGGGATCAGTTCTGCTCCAAATCAAAAGACGCCTATCTTTTCAAGTTCTGTTCTGGACAGGCTAACCTGTTTTTAATAAATGTGTCTACATGTTGTAACAACGACACACCTGACCCGACACAGACTCACACCGGAGGCACGTATAAAAACCAAATAACTTTTATTTTTCTTCACCTGTGAGGCACGTCTTCCCCGTGTCTCACAGGCACAACACAGTCCCAAAGCACCACACAAAACGCCACACTCTTCTCTTTTAACCACCACTCTTCTCCGTCAAGCTTCGTCCTCCACCTCCCGACTCTGGCCATTGAGTGGTGGCTGTTGGCCCCTTTTATAGTTCACCCAGATGTGCTCCAGGTGGTTGACTGCTGAGTTCCAGCTGCATTTCCAGGTGTGGCGAATACACTGCCCATAAGGGTTCAGGAGTCCCAGCTGCAGCACCCCCTGGCAGCACCTGCGGGACCCAACAGGGCTGCACCCAACTCCGATTTCCATGGAGCCCTGCAGGAAACCGAGGCACTGCTCCAACCCAGGGGGGCTAACACCTAGCATCCAGGGAGAGGCATTGCACAGTCCATGGCTGCTCCCCCTGAACATATAGTGAAGGGGCATCCCGGCCGGGCATGGATCCCAGCCATCCGCCACAATGTCTTACATCCTAACTGTATTCAGAGGTGCACAATGTGTAAATCTATTTAAAACTTAAAGTCACAATATTTTTCTAATAATAATAAATGTGCATTCCAACCGTGGAGTTTATGTGCACTGAGTCCGTTGGCTGGCCTACAGTCAAAGTCAGTGTCATTCTATCAGTTTTATCAATCTCATGTAATCCTAATTTAGCACAAGTTTAATTTTAATGTTGTTTATTTTATTTCACAGATTTAACATTCTGAACCCCACTTAGTAAATTTCAGGGTGGTCCGTACTGGGGCTCATATTCTGACTGCATCAGTAACAGTCCATCATGAGTCCCTTTGATTTGATTTTTTGTCATCTTCTCCTCAAAACTGCTTTCTGTATGTATTACACTCTTGTAATCAAGTATTCATAACGTTAAGCATCTTTATTTCTTTTTCAAACAGCCTTGCTGCTTTTCCCATACACACCTTGTGATGGTAATGTGAAACATCCATCCGTCCTCCAACCTGCTGAATCCAAACACAGGGTCACAGGGGTCTGCTGGAGCCAATCCCAGCCAACACAGGGCACAAGGCAGGAACCAATCCCGGGCAGGGTGCCAACCCACTGCACACACTAGGGCCAATTTAGAATCGCCAATCCACCTAACCTGCATGTCTTTGGACTGTGGGAGGAAACCCACGCAGACACGGGGAGAACATGCAAACTCCACGCAGGGAGGACTCGGGAAGCGAACCGGGGTCTCCTAACTGCGAGGCAGCAGCGCCACCGTTCCGCCCCTAATGTGAAACACCCGACTTAATATCAAGGTTAAGTGGCAGGCGTTTCATGTGCTGAGGATGCAGGAGCTCTATAGACTGGACCTAAAATCTCATGTCCTGATGTACATTGTGAAGTGTGCTGAAAGTGAGAAAGGTGCTATACACACTAATGCACTGCAGCGGCCCATTATGTGCCTGCATGCTGCCAGCTCTACACCTCTCGTCGTGATTATTGTTTTCATGTGCCGTCCAAGCCCCTCGTATTAAGCGAGCTGATGGACTTAAGGAGGTCATTCAGCAGGTGATCTTTATGTGCTTTACGTCCTGCCCTTTCAGTTCATTCACTCTAATTGTTGAAACTTGAAATCTGTGAGTGTTATAATGAGCCTAACATATTATAACAATCCTTTTTTTCTATAAAAATCTTTCCGCAAAGTGTGATGATGATAATTACTGTTTATGCTGCTAGGAGCCATTTCTTATGCTATTCATGTCCAAGTCGACGTTATACAGGTAATTATAAGAGTTTACACCGCCATTAGGATCAATACTCTAAATGCGGCAGCTCGAAAATCGTGCAGCGGAACAGTTTTGCCTTTTAACATGCAAAACCAATTTTTTAAAACAAATATTTCAGACTAATAAAGCATGGAGGTCTCCTGCTGCCGACAGATCCCTAACGGCGACAGGCCCTCATACCCCCTCAACTAACTGGGAAGCATCTTTTTTTTTGTCCTGTATTGGCAAAAAACGTCGTTTTCTGTCTCTCCGCCCACCCAGATGAAACAACTCGACTCCGGGTAGACCGATTAAGTTAGAATTATTATAGACTTGGTCTTCTTGTTAGGAGAGTTATTTACTGTTGAGATATCTCAGACAGAGCAATCCGTACATTATTATTTTTTTTAATTTCACGATTTAAAAAGCCTGCGGTGGGTTGGCACCCTGCCCAGGATTGGTTCCTGCCTTGTGCCCTGTGTTGGCTGGGATTGGCTCCAGCAGACCCCCGTGACCCTGTGTTCGGATTCAGCGGGTTGGAAAACGAATGGATGGATTAAAAAAGCACTGGCGAATTTTCGAAATCGTTCATCTTAAGACTGAAACAAGACCTCGGTTACTGACTAATTTACTCTTTCGAATGTACCATGGGAGAGGTTACTTCAACGTGTGTATATTTCTATTTTACATGTCCGATGGACAATCCCAAAGTAAAAAGGAGAAACTGAAACGCAACGCGCGCGGCCGGAAATGTGCTATACCTTCAGCTGCGTGTGCGCGTGGCCGACAACCCACTATACAGTATCTTCAACTCAGTGCGTGCGCGGGCGCGCGCACTAGGAAACTTTTTTTACGCTTCATGGAGTAACTCTTAAAAATTGTTTAATAAATCTTAAGTACAATTAGCCATAGACCCAAAAACTATCAATTTCACATCAACTGATATAATTGTTCTCTATCACCTGAGTTATAATCTGTTATCACTTTTAGCCAACGCTAGCCTATTTGTGTGGCGGTAAATTGCTTTAAAAATATGTATATTATGGACTCTACTAATACATGTTATCGCATTCTATCATCGCGATTTTTAGTACGGATTATTGTTACAAAAACATGTTCAGACCCCCCATACCTGCTTACCCAGATAAAGAGTTGCAGGGCAACTGGAGCCAGTCCTAGCATCACACACAAGGCGTTTTGTGGTTCTTTACTGGGTTGTGTGCCGCTTTATAAAGCTATTGCTCAATAAACAGACATTTCATTCTAAAAGGTTTTGTTTTTGCATATGAGGTTGGTTCTTTGTGTTCTAATATGTAGGGAAAAAAAGAAACCTTTAAGGTATGATTGGCGACTTAGCCTGTGTCATTTATTGTACGTATGCTACTGGTATTTCACACAAATCTGTTACCATCTATTCAAGGTTCTTCACTGTATGGAGCCTGTTACGGATCTAAATAAATAAACATTCTTTCTGGAACCTTCACGTAGACGAGTCTTTTGGGAACCAAAAATGGTATGTCGGGTGTGCTTGAAATGTTTGGGGGCACTGTGTGATCGAGTTCTACAAATTCAACGTGTAGCATTATACCTGACGGCACGGCACGCGCGTTACATTGACTGCCGTTAATTCATTATCATCTCAAGGAGCAGCCTGATGTAAGGCACAATTTTGCTACCCATTCTCCTCCTCTATATATTCTTATAGATATTTACATAAATAATACACTTAGTTCTCATACAATACGTATTGTAATGCTGCACTGACTTCGATGAACTACGCATTATTTGAAAAAAAAAAAAGGATAACACTCAAACTAGTATTAAAAACAAGAAAATGTATAATACGAAACTGAATGCCAAACAAAACTCAGCCCTATCTCTCTTCTGCACGCTTCTCTTCTGTAGTTTCAAAATGTCCGGAAAGCAAAAAGACGCCTTCCTTTTCTAAATAAACACGTATGGTGCGTGCATAACAAACTTTTAACAGAATTTGTGACAGACGCTTTAAACAGAGTCGAGAAATTAACATTTTAAAGAATGACATAATTGGTATTTATACTGTATAGCGCCATGCAGGTCCTGAGCTGATAAACGGGTCTCTCCGGGTCGTTACAATACAATGCGATGTACACGGGCACTGACCCGTCATAAATACAGGTATTAGGAGAACAGGGCAAAAAAGTATAAATTACAACCTAGATGATAATCAAACATCACCACCACCACCACCAATAAGTGAACATGTCAGTCAGTCATCGTCCAGCCCGCTATATCCTAACACAGGGTCACGGGGGTCTGCTGTAGCCAATCCCAGCCAGCACAGGGCGGAAGGCAGGAACAAACCCCGGGCAGGGCGCCAGCCCACCGCAGACCAATAATAATAATAATAATAATAATAATAATAATAATAATAATAATAATAATAATAATAATAATAATAATAATAATAATAATAATAATAATAATAATATGGCGGCACGGTGGCGCAGTGGTAGCGCTGCTGCCTCGCAGTTAGGAGACCCGGGTTCGCTTCCCGGGTCCTCCCTGCGTGGAGTTTGCATGTTCTCCCCGTGTTTGCGTGGGTTTCCTCCTACAATCCAAAGACATGCAGGTTAGGTGGATTGGCGATTCTAAATTGGCCCTAGTGTGGGTGTGTTTGTGTGTGTCCTGCGGTGGGTTGGCACCCTGCCCAGGATTGGTTCCTGCCTTGTGCCCTGTGTTGGCTGGGATTGGCTCCGGCAGAACCCCGTGACCTTGTATTCGGATTCAGCGGGTTAGAAGATGGATGGATAATAATAATAATTATCATCATCATACTGACGTGGCAAAGTAAAACTAAACGATGGACACGCCTTAAGGACTTCAAAGTTAAACTTTGAATATGTTGCTAAAGATTTAGTTGCAAATATAAGCACCTGTCAAAAGGGCTTAGATTAAAACGTGCACTACAACTCCGTAAATCTAGAGGACGAGATTCTCCATTTCTCCTCTTCGCATTCGTTATAGCTGATTTTGATCGCGAATTCTCTCAAGTACCGCTTCTGTATTTCTCAAAAAGTTTAAAAGTAGTATTTAAGTAAGGCACAGGAAGTGTATAAAATTCTTACTGATCAGATTTAATTATGTTATTGTTTCGTAATGTAAAAAGAAGGTTACATGGCAATGCCACCGAAAGTTCCGTTTGAGGCGATCACCTTCTTTCCTAACTGCACGCATCTGCCGTAACCACCAGCGTGGAGGAGGCTGGGCTTAGCTTGAAATGATATTAGGGAAGAGGGGTGGATAACCAAGCTAAATGACCTTCTGGAACTGGGCCTGCATTTATCCATTTATTTTATTTTTTTATTAAGTTTTAGACCAAAGCAGGCATTGGGCGGAAGGCAGGAACTGTGACAATCGTATGATGAACACACACTAGCTATGGCAAATTTGATATTGCCATTCCACCGATCTACCAAATCTGCAAGTCTTTGAACTGTGGGAAGAAATCAGGCCACTCGGAAAAAAAACGGACTCGGAGACAGCATTAAACTGCAAGCTGAGACAACCAACAAGATATTTAATAAATAAAAATGTGTTGCCTCTTGTTTTTGATGAATTACAAAAATAAGTTGCTTCAGCTTTCAAAACTAATGTGGAGAAACATTTCCGGCAAATATACATACATACATACATACATGCATACATAAATGCTTGTGAAATGTGACAATAAATGAATTGTGGTGGAATGTTCCTGACAAAATGTATTAAATGAATACATTAATTAATTAATACACAAAAACATGCATTGTGAAATTTGATAATAAATAAAAATAATGATATGTAAGCATACATTATTAAATGAATCATGCAGTATGTTTTTTTATGTATGTATTTTATTTCTTCTTCATTCATTTATTTAATTGACACATTACGCAACATGAAATACACCTTGAAATTAAAACTGTCCTTTGCACTCATCAAAGATTCTCGAAGAGATGCCAGTACACCACGGTACTCCCCGGTACACTATGTTGAAATTTGAAAAGGGGCGTGTCACTGCGAACCATAGGATAACGGTGAGTCTCCGCCCACTTCATGCTGGGGTAACATAACTAATGCAAACACCGTGCTCTCTAACTACAGTATAACCAAGATAATAGCTTTAATGACATCATGCACTATTAATTATTCATCGTTCAATTTCACAATGTGCTTGTTTATTTTGTTCTGAAATATTCCACTATGGGTTGCGTAAAGTGTCACTAAAATCAAGAAATAATTAAATATATAAATAAATAACCAACAAAATTTGCAACAAATTTGATTACGTTGGCATATCATCCACCAGTCCATTCATTCATCCATCCATTTTTTAAAACCCGCTTTTCCACATCGTGGTCACGGGGCAACTGAAGACAATCCCAGAAAGCATCGACCGCAAGACAGATACACCACCTGGGTAGTACACTCACATATCACTGAGTTAAACTATTGATTTATTGTGACGTTTCACGATGCATTTATTTATGTATTTACATATTTCTTTATTCACTTGATTTTGTCCGAAATATCCCTCCATAATAAGTCCCCGCGCATCTGAATGTTACGCCATGCGTAAGTTTTCTTTTTAAATTATTCTTTTATCGGCAGATAATGAATAAGGACAATCATAAATAAATAAGTAAATAAATACGTAAATAAAAAAATAACACAGACAAAACCGAATAGCCGTTTGGGAAAACCAAAATAAAGGGATAGGAGACGAGCTCATCAAGCCGAGCGCGACGCTTGAGTAAACCTGCGGGCAGCTGGGACTTGAAGCACAGAAGTCCTCCTAATCCCTTCGGCGGATGCCCAATAAAGTCCCCGAAGCCGCCTGAAAAAGTAGAAGGAGCTCAATCATAATTAAAGAGACCTTTCCCAGTTATCGTTAATGAGAGCTTGGCAACTGTTGGCATGGCAACAGCAGCCGCCTGCAGACGTGGCCCTGGTACGGAGAGAGGCAGCAGCACCCCGCGTTTTACGCGATTTACAGGACGAGTGTGTACATTAATTAATAAATAAATACATACAAAACAAATAAACTTACGCTCGTGACAGTTTTGTTATAGGAAATCTGAAAGTCGTGAACAAAAGGACTTTCGGGCGTCGCAGGCAAATCGGGTCGCAGCTCATCAGCAGAGACAGAATTATGAAAGAAAAAAAAAAAATAGAAACCTCTATTCGGTAACCAGTTGAATGTATTGCATCATTACCTAAAGACTGAAAAATAACTCCAGAGGTGTGAGCTCACCGGTACTTAGCTTACAAAACACTCTCTGTGCAACATGGCATTGCGCGGAGGCTTTATAGCTTAACAATTAAAGCTGTGGACTGGCACACACATGGCAACCAGTTCATTCTCTGCCAAACTCTGCCCCACGTTCGAAGCTACTTCACCTAATAATAAAAGGTCTACATTATTCATATAAACGGTATTATTCTACACCAGTACAGGGGCAGTATAAGCACTAGACACATTCAAGTCTGCTTGGGTATTGACAATGTGCCCCCCTAGTGTCCAAATCTCGTCACTAATGAGCAGAATTGAGGACAGAGCAGGGTTTCTCAACTGGACGTTTTAGAATGGGTCCTCAGCTTAAGTTCAAATAAATAAATTAATAAATGAGAAACCACTTTAATGTTTCAGGGGTAGATTATAGATTTCAGTTCTACACCCAGTCAATGGGACATTTTGCTTCTGCATCCAAGAAAGACTTAAGTTCAGTTATTAGGCGATAATAACTGCCCAACACCATATGCTTCATTAAGAAAGCCAATGAACATGGACAAGTTTATCAAATGCACTGCAGCATCACCTACTCCAAACCCATATCAACCTCACAAGATTCATCCAAAAATCCTAAACCAAGCAGGAATGGTAAAAGAACATTCAAGCCAGACTTTCAGTGGTACAGATTTACCATGATGGGAGGTGAGCCAGTGGTGTGGAACAACCAAACAAAATCACGAAGCCTGCCAAACTATAAAGACTCTTGGAAACAAAGCATGACACTTACAGGAGTAAATTTGAACTTTTTTAAATGAAAAAAATAAAATCTTTAGGGTTCACAAAAAAACCCAATTGTACTGTGTTTGTATAACTTGTCAGTAGGCACTGAGGACACCACCTTGCTGCACCTCGACCTGCCAAATATAAAAGCACACAGCACGTCTTACTTTGTGCAACAGATACAGTATGTGCACCACAATTCTATATGAGTCAGACACCTGCAAAATAATACTACTGCTACTACTACTAATAATAATAATAACTAGCTGAAAATCTAACTAATCAAGGTAGACCTCATTGTTAATGTTTTTAGTGAACCCTATATTAGAATGGATTTTGTAATGCATATAGAAATAAAATTCATTGCATTCATTTGTCATTCCAACAGATGGCACATCACAGATAGTGATAAAAGACATTACTGCTTGTGATGCCCCATCTGTTGGAAAGACAAATGCAATGTATTTTATTACTATAGATATTTGTGATGTGCCATCTGTTGGAATAACAAATTCAATGCAAAATGCAAAGTCTCTGTTACATGCCATTTGAAATGGGATTCACACAAGCAGTTAATTTTTGTGGTGTCCCATCTATTGAAATGGAAGATGCAATGTATTTCATTGCTACAAATGTTTGTGATGTGACATCCGAGACCTAGCAACCAGACGGACACACAAACACATAGACACATACCCCTTTATTAAGGTGGATTATCAATTATATTTATATAGTGCTGTTCTAGCTACTCAAAATGCTTCACATGGACAGGAAGGAGCCACTTGTGCCACCAGTTGTGTGTAACATCCACCTGAATGATGCAGTGGCAGCCATTATTACGCCAGTGCACTCATCCCACATTAGCTATTAGGTGGTGAAGGGGTCACGATGGCAAAGGTCATAATGGGCAACTAAGCCAGGACATAAAACACAATCCTCTTTTTTCACTTTCCTCTGATTCTGACAAGCCAAGGTTACTCATTATAAAGGCAAATGGGTACAAAATTTGATTTAGTATTAAATCAGCCTTGTCTCAAATGCTGTACTTGTTTCATCTGTTATGTCCACTGTATTTAAACAGTGAATATGTGTTTATCTGCGGTGGGCTGGCGCCCTGCCCGGGGTCTGTTTCCTGCCTTGCACCCTGTGTTGGCTGGGATTGGCTCCAGCAGACCCCCGTGACCCTGTGGTTAGGATATAGCGGGTTGGATAATGGATGGATGGATAGGTGTTTATTGTTATTTGTTAATGTGTGTCATTCAAGGGAAAATATTGGCTACTTTACATTAAAATTACTGCCATCAAGTGTAATCACAGAACAGTAACAAATAAAACTGTCAAAGTGTCAAAACTAAAAAGGTTGAGAACCACTGGGCTAGAGGACAGGCAACTGGATGAACACAAAAGAGCTCACCTTTCTAAAACACATGATGATAGACCTTAATAAGGAGGGTGATCCCCAGTGACGGAATTCCCACCTCTTGCTATGTGTCCCTAGTGTGTGCTTGGTGTGTGGGTGTGTGTGTGCCCTGCGGTGGGATGGCACCCTGCCCGGGGTTTGTTTCCTGCATTGTGCCCTGTGTTGGCTGGGATTGGCTCCAGCAGACCCCCGTGACTCTGTAGTTAGGATATAGCGGGTTGGATAATGGATGGATGGATCCTATATAGAAGTAAGTAAAAAGTAAAATAAGTAAAAATGTATTTCTGGAGAGCCTATCGCTGATAAAAGTCACAAGGTGCCGAACAATAAAACAGAATAAAATCCATCCATCCAGTATCCAACCCGCTATATCCTAACTACAGAGTCATGGGGGGTCTGCTGGAGCCAATCCCAGCCAACACAGGGCGCAAGGCAGGAAACAAACTCTGGGCAGGGCGCCAGCCCACCGCAGGGCACACAAACGGGACAATTTAGGATCGCCAATACACCTAACCTGTATGTCTTCTGGACTGTGCGAGGAAACCCACACAGACACGGGGAGAACATGCAACACTCCACGCAGGAAGGGCCCTGGAAGCGAACCCGGGTCTCCTACCACTGCGCCACCGTGCTGCCCACAGAATAAAATGAAATATCAAAAACATTGAGAACACAGGATATAAAAAAACATAAAACACAGAATAAAATTAAATATATATAGAAAAAAATACAAAACAGGGCTACCTAAATGCCTGTCTGAACAGATGCATCTTAAGATGACACTTAAACAGTTCAGTAAATCCTGCTAATCTCAATAACAGCAGAAGACTTTTCCATAACCTTGGAGCAATTACCTGAAATTTGTGATCCTCACGCATCTTTAATCGGGTACAAGGAACTGAAAGGAGATCTAAATGAGCAGATCTAAGAGCGCGACCCGAAGTGTAATTCATAATCTACTGGGGAGCTTGACCATCCAAGGCTCTGGAAATAAGAACCAGAATGTTAAACAGGATCCTAAATGAATAAATTCCACTGGGATCCAATGTAGAGTGTGTAAAATTGGAGACAGGTGGGTCCACTTGAGTGAATGTGTTAAAAGCCTGGCAGCTGCGTTTTTGAGTCTGAGAATGAGACAAACCAGCTTTACTTAGAGAGGTAAAGTAGTGCACCAAATAAATGAGCGCCCTTCCTCATGTCCTGTGACATTAAATTAAATCCAATTAAAAGACTACCACCCATGAGAAAAGTTATACTTACATGACACATAAAATGCCAATAGTTATAATTGAGCCTTATGGAGTTGTGGGAATGTTAACAGCATTAACCCTTTTTGTTCCAATCTTAAGTAGGCAAGCATGTAACTAACAAAGCCTTGAAAAGCATCCACGCAGTCACCATGGACCTCAAAAATCCCATCTGCCTCATCTACACTGCTTGCAGTTGCACCACCGATTCCCCAACACTGAATCATCATGTGGTGAAAGAAGCCAAGGAGGTAATCAGTGTTGGCTTGAAAAGGCAACCCAAGGCTAATAAGTCCAAATCATAATCCAGAGCCCAGTAATCCATAAACAACACAAAAAAAAGATTAAAAGCCAGTAAATGCAAAACAGCACTTTCTTATAAAGGCCTTAACTCCACAAACTATAACTAGCAATGATACTGTGAGGGAATCAACTCATCGTCATGAATGTAAAGACTCAGTGGTGATGTCACAGTGGCCCCGCCTCTTGGGGGGATCCACCCACAAAATTCAAGGACCTGTCAGCCTCCCTAGGAAGGGACACCAAACCCCAATGAGAAAACCCACAAGAGTACAGGGAATGAAGACTCACGGCACTGAGGCACACATTTTACCTTTTACAATAGTAAGTTTCCACATTTTAGTTTTAAGCTTTTACAAAAAAACGAAAAGTTTAAGGATGAGAATATTCATTTAAAGATATAGAATCCCTATGCAGACCCATGAATAAAAATAACAGACCGACAATAAACACAAGTTAAGTGGATTGGCAATGCTAAATTGTGGCCCTGATGTGTGTATGTGTTCACCATGCAGTGGTTTGGTGATTGGTGAATCAAATCATATTATGGGATATCATCTACTGTTAAATTCTACTCCGCACTTCTAAAATTTGTATTTCTATACAGTATTGAGGATTTAGATAGATAGATAGATAGATAGATAGATAGATAGATAGATAGATAGATAGATAGATAGATAGATAGATATGAAAGGTGCTATATGATAGATAGATAGATAGATAGATAGATAGATAGATAGATAGATAGATAGATAGATAGATAGATAGATAGATAGATAGATAGATAGATAGATAGAACCACCACCAGCTCCTTGGTCTTGCTGGCGTTCAGTTGTAGGTGGTTTGAGTGGCACCATTTAACAAAGTCCTTGATTAGGTTCCTCTACTCCTCCTCCTGCCCACTCCTGATGCAGCCCACGATAGCAGTGTCGTCAGCGAACCTTTGAGCGTGGCAGGACTCCGAGTTGTAATGGAATTTTTTGATTTGTTCTGTTCTGTGTATTGTACTGTATTGTATTGACCCCCTTCTTTTTGACACCCACTGCATGCCCAACCTACCTGCAAAGGGGGTCTCTCTTTAACTCTTTGAGGGTTGAATATTTTTTCTGACAAAACATAGTTTCTGCAAAGCAATGGTTTCACACTGAAATCAACATAAAACGTCTGTTGTTGCATGCTGAGGGTGCCAGTTTGCCCAGAATGTGTGGCAGACTGGCTGCCAGTTTGTCTTTGCGTGGCTGAGGTGGCAGCAGCTGTCACGGTCGCAGTGCATTGCAATCTGATTTCTCCCTCTTACTATTGTTAAGTGGCAGTCCTCCCCTGGCAAAGATTGCCATAGGCGTGTCAGCTTCACAATTAGCTGGGGACCAGTCAGCTCAAGCTGGAATCTCACATTCGTTTTCGATCACTTGTATCAAAATCGGAGTCTGGCAAGTCAGAGTCCAGTTCAGAGACAACAGGCAAGCCGTTGTCCCACTGAGTATTTTTCTTTACACATTTGCTTTGATCTCTCGCCATTATGTCGGTGCCATTTTTGCTCTTGTTTGCACCTTACAACTCAAGCGAGCGCGGAAAACCTCGGTCAAACTAATGATGCTAACTTTTCTTCTAGCAACAAGAGTACAACTAAAATATAACGGTTTGTTTTGGCACAATTTACAGTTGATTACCATCGTCAACTCCTCTTTTTGACAAAAGTCGACATCAGCCCTGAAAGAGTTAAACTGCCTTTCCCGCGGTTTCTTCCATTTTATTTTTTGGGAGTTGTCTTCTTAGAGAGTCAAGGCTGGGGGGCTGTCAAGAGGAAGGGCCTGTTAAAGCCCATTGCGGCACTTCTTGCGTGATTTTGAGCTCTACAAAAATAAATTGTATTGTATTGTATTGTATTGTCCCTGCCTTGTGCCTGATGTGTGCTGTGAAAGGCTCCAGCTTCCCAGTGACCCTGCTCTCGACAAGCATGTTTAGTAAATAGATGGACTACTATCCACATTCACGTTTGGTTTCTGCTTTACCCTCCAAGCAGCCATGACAGGCCCTCACTACTCAATAGAAAGATGGAGCCAGTCATCCATTCATTTCCGTAACATGTGTTTGCATCCGAGGATCACACGACCAAACCAAGCCAATTTAGAGTCAGTAATCAATCGAACACACAAGTCTATGGAATGTGGAAAGAAATGGGAGAAAATGTGCAAAGACAAAGGGAGAACAAGCACACCACACTATGGGTTACCAAACTGCTTGGTGCCAAGGGCTTAGAAAGTGCAGCGCTAAACAATCCTCCACGCTCTACACATACTACTATTGAGAATATTCTTCACCTTTATGTGTGAGGAGGCTTATACAGCTCATTCTTTTATGAATTTACTTCTTCATATGAAGGCCTGAATATGACTTTATAAAGTTATAGGAAGACAATTAGACAAGTCTGAGGTCCTAACATCACATTACATAACATCACACACCATCACTTTGCTAAATTCTCCTGTCCAAATTCAGGGCGCTGTAGCAATGAGCCTATGCCAGGCACAAGGTAGGACACCACTCTGGATGGTTCCCCAGTCCACCACTGGGTCCACTCGCATTCACACTGCCTTAAAAACTCAACAATTCCAGGATAAAAATTTACTTTGGCACAAATATAAATGGCATGTGAAAAGTAGGAGCAGACTCACCGATTCAATTAGATATTCAGCTAAAGGGAATATGTTTGGTAAATATGACGCTCAGATAATAAACAGAGCAAATATGAAACACAATTTATTTAGGTTGATTTAATGTGTCAAAGGTGACGTGTTAATTGAATTCCAATAAAACAGCATTCTCTATTTATTCATTCAATTGCAGGAACTTATTTAAGCAACAGTTTCCCTTCAGCTAAACAATTAATTGAATCAGACTGGGAGCTCAACAAAAGCAACCGTAATACATTTCTATTTTATATTGATTTTCGTCTGCTTCCCAAGGTTCACTGTTTGCAAGTCGTGGCTTTTTTTATTTATGGACTGCAAGAATATAAAATTAAAGTGCAGAAATAAATGCATAAATAATAACAGAACTTTTTTTTATTATTCACACAGCCTGCTCAAGGTCAGAGGGGCCCTGGAGACTTTGAAAGGGTGCAAGCATGAACACCTCCTGGGTGGGGTGCTAGCCCACCGAAAAGAAATGAGGCATGAAAACACACAAATGCTTTAACTGAGCATTTTACCAAAAATCTTACATCATTTATAAAAATGTACAGCTTTGTATTATATGGTACCTTTTCATAATGAACACCATTCCAAGCTAATGTCCACACTCAGTTCAGTAGAAATCAAGTAATGTCAAATAGTGCCATTCATATCTATGCATGAATATCGATCTCAAACGGAGCCTTTTAATATCTGTTCATCTCTAATGTAGTTCTTACCACATTATGCCGTTACATACAGCCTCACCTATCTATCTAGACAGACGAGCAGGCAGGCAGGCAGGCAGGCAGACAGACAGACAGACAGACAGACAGACAGACAGACAGATAGATAGATAGATAGATAGATAGATAGATAGATAGATAGATAGATAGATAGATAGATAGATAGATAGATAGACAGATAGATAGATAGATAGATAGATAGATATGAAAGGCACTATATAGATAGATAGATAGATAGATAGATAGATAGATAGATAGATAGATAGATAGATAGATAGATAGATAGATAGATAGATAGATAGATAGATAGATAGATAGATAGAAATCCCCTCACTTCACACCATATTTTGTTGAAAATTAAACCCTTACGATAAAGAGTAAACCTATAGATGACTTCATTAAAAAGGATCATAAAGACTTGAGGTGGTGTGTGCCGATTCCACCGACCCCAGGGCTTCATCCTCTAATGGGACACAAGAGGTCAAAGTTACCCCTTATCACAAAACTTGGATAAGAAGGGGATCGGTAATATCGGCATGTGGAGTGTTGTTTTTGCTGTCCCAGGGAATCCAGTCTTCTATGGACCCTCTATCAGAGGGGGAATACATGACACATTTTTATTACATTTGAGAATATTTCTACTTTAAACATTTAAGCTGAATGCACAGATTTGAATACCTCAAACATCTGATACAACTATTCTTGTTTATTACTCACATCTGTCTCATGAAGTAAATCATCACATTTCTTATGAACACACCAAACACACTAATTCAGATATTTTTTAATTTGCAAAAAAAACTAAAGTAAAAGTCTTTATTACAAATAACATACCCAGTGTGTGTTTGTATGTGAGTGTGTTCACCTTACAATGGACTGGTGCTCCATGCATGGATTGTTACCCCCTATGCTTGTTAGGATAGGCTCCAAGCTGCCCCTATGGCCTTGCTGAGAAGATGGATGGGTGGATATTGAAGTAAAAGGGTCTGACTGTGGAGGAGGTGCAGGACCAAGCTGCATGGAGAGGGCTGGTCAGACATTATCGGCCCTACAATAAAGTTAGAAGAGATGAAGAGAAAGAAGAAGATACCAAATCGTATAGCATTTTTTCATAAGAAAATTCACTGAAGTGTTCATGTGCCAAATGTCAAGGGATTTAAATAGAAAATGGCTCTGGAAATATTAGGCACTGGCCACTCGGAATTGCCTTGTTTGAATGAGACTGGGCATTGCCTTGTACCCAGAGCTACCTGGATAGTGTATTTTCCATTAATCTAAAATTGAAGTAAGTGGGCTCAGGATGGATGGATGGATAGACTAGGATGATAAATGGGTGAATGTTATCCATTGCACAAGTGGCAGAGGTGCCCATCCAAAATCAAACCTGGATGTTACTGTTTTTTAAGAGCAGCTGTCACAAACTCTCAGCTAAACCAAACTGACTGGCTCTGCTACCAATGACATGCTCTTGCATGGCTACTAAGATGTAATGTTATATCTCACAGAATTTAATCTTCATCCTAGCTGGGTACAAAGACTAGTAGGCATGCCAGTGCAGGAGAAGATGGATGTGTCACATTCCCGGCAATTATTCTGCAATTCTTTTTTCCATAAAGTGTTACATGAAGAGGAAAAAAAGGATAGAATAGGTAAGTGTGAATATGGGCTAATCCCTTATTACACTCATAATCCTTCCTTCTTAAAATATCCAACAATATAATCATAAAGGACATTATCAGCCAATTGTTACAGGCTTGTATGGCAATGCAAATAGGCTCATAAAACGCACTGGCGGAATGATTGGCTTTAGATGTAAAGCAGCTCATGTCATCTCTTATGAAATGAGATAAAGGGTCTGCAAGATCCTAAATATTTAAACCCCTTGTTAAGTCACTGGATTGATTACTTACTCCAACATGCTTTAACTTTTTAAAAAGGTGTGATAATAGCAGCACATTCTAAAAAAACAGCGATTCCATAATCTGGGCACAAAGTCTGTCCCAACTGCTGCCTGTGTAGAGTTTGCACGTTCTTCCCTTGTCCTCATGGATGTTCCTTCCACATCGTAAATGTGTGTGCATCGGGTTCACTGGCATCTCAAAAACTGGCCCATGTGAGAGAATGTAATGGACTGATAGCAGTAGCGTGATCTATGAATGGCACTATGTAGCAGGATACTGGTGCAATATAAGGATATTGTTCTGTTCTGTGTATTGTATTGTATTGTTTTGACACCCTTTTCTGTTTGACACCCACTGCACACCCAACCTACCTGGAAAGGGGTCTCTCTTTGAATTGCCTTTCCCAAGGTTTATTCCATTTTTCCCCTACAAGGGTAATTTTGGGAGTTGTCTTCTTAGAGAGTCAAGGCCGTCACGAGGCAGGGCCTGTTAAAGCCCATTGCAGCACTTCTTGTGTGATTTTAGGCTAAACAAAAATAAACTATTGTGTTGTATTGTATTGTATTGTATGGAGTTAGTTAGATACAGTTGCCTCATAGCTCCAGGAGACTGGGCTCAGATCCTTCTGCAGATATTTGTATAACTTCAGCACTGGCAGACTAAAGTTGTGATTGTTATAAAGTCTTTCATAGTGAACCTTATCTGAATCTAATGGCCTGACATCCGATTTTGGCCATTGGGACTAAAGAGGAGCTTCTTTCCGCAGTCCATCCACTTCCTAAAACAGGCTGTGACAAACAAATGGTTTACTGTAAATTATTTGACCCTGTTCAGCATCACGGTTCGTTTCAACAACTATTTACTCCACCGGACTATCAATAAGAAGATGTATATAGTTGAGATAATCATGATCAGCAGACATCTTTTGACCAGGTTTACTCATAAATGGGCAAGAAGGAGGTGTAGTATTGTCAGCAGTTGTATGAAGCCGACACCAAACTTGAACATCACTGAAACTTGGCAGGTTGGATTCGACCCAACAGGCGTCAGTTTCATTGTCCGTGTCAATGTCTGATGACCAACTCACAACGTTATCGCTATCGCTCAATTCAGGTAACGGTTCAGTTCCAGTTTTTCCTAAAACTGACATTTTACGGTTTTTTGATTGTCATTGTGTTCCTGGTTGAAGTCTCCACCCCACTCATGAATATTGATGAGTTACAATAAAGTGGCAGAATGCATTGGAATATTCGTGATTTTTTTTGTAGCGTGATGTTTATTTCATCCACTAGATGGTAGCGAGAGTGTAACACTGTAAAGGGGATCTTTACGTGTCACCCTGAGGAAGACTCGGGTTTAACTGTATTTATATAGAATTCCAACCTTAACAAACATAGAATTCTGAGCTTAGCACTCCAGGTTTAATGCCAAGGAGGGTAATGAATTATTTTTTCTTTCACATATGCAGTATTTTTACAATATTAATATAATGCAATCCACTGTTGCCATTGTATATATTGATATTTATGGAGTCATATATTTATTGTTTATTGTCTTTATCATATTCTTGTTTCTTATGCAGTCTTGCAATTTAGCAACTAAGCATGTCACTACATAATGTACTGTGCATAACTGTTTCATTTGACTTGATGTGTACAGGTGCATTAGGGCAGGGGTCGCCTGGAGGACCACCGTGGCTGCAGGTTTTCATTCTCATTTGTGCTGCGAATTAACTTCTTGTGAAGTCATTTTAATTGACTTGTTTTTTTAAGATTTGTTCCTCCGAATTTCTTCATCCTTCATCATTTCCTTAAATGGCACCCAAACAGAAATGAAACGTGAAGAGCGCGAGCCAACAGGATACCAACTCTAAGCTAAGTCAAGGCCTCAAACTCCAACTAATTTCACTCCAACATTTTGCTTAGTTAGGCACCGATTCCTGCTGTTAATGAAACCCATTCTTTAATTCCATGGCTTGTTGCTACTCTCATTGTGCAATAGCAGACATTTTGATTGTTTATTAGAGATTATTGATTTTCCCTTTTCTAAGAGCGCTGTTCAAATGTTTTGTGGATCTGAGCAGATCGACATTCCCGAGACCTTCATCTTTCTTTGTTTTCAGATATTGTATGATGGACACCAGTTGTTTGGTTCATTTTGAATCTCATTATTGTTTGGCTGCTAATTCAGGAAACAAAAAACAATTAAGGGGCCTGAACCTTCAAGAGCAAGTCAATTAAATAATTAGCAGGAAAAACAGGTCACTCATTAAGAAAAGGGTTAGAATGAAAACCTGCAGCCACTGTTTTGGGGGCTGTTTTGAAAAGTCAAAGCATTTTAACATTTTTTTTTTACTTAATTAATAAAAACTACCACAGAGTGTCACATATGTGTGACTGGGGGTCAACTTCCTGGCTCGACCGAGGTAAACGATGCCACTCCTGGATGAGAGGGGGCACTGTTGCTAATGGCGCCTTCTCTTCCACCAGCAAGTTCATAGTAAAGGCACTCAAGCTCCTCTGTAACACAAAGCAATGGGCCTTCCCCTGCCGGTCAGGACTCCATAAAACCGGATGGCCGCCCAGGTTAGGTGACAGTTACATCACGACCAGGAGTCCAGAACGAAAAAGTGTTCATGCGAAATCTCAGTTAGAAACACGTCAGAGAACACTGTGCAGGCTGTCTTTTCAGTTGTGCACCCCATTTATTTTATTTTTGTTAACACATTGTGACGGACAGCCGGGTCCCATGCCCGGCCGGGACGCCTCTGATGCATGCGTCCCGGGGGAGCCATCATGGACTTTGCAATACCTCCCCCGGGGCGCTTGGGGGCACTCTCCCTGGCAGTGGATTTCTCCTCAATCTCCCCCGTGGCTCCATGGGACATGGAGTCCACCACAGCAGCCCGGTTGGGAGATGGGGTGGCCGCTAGGGGGTGCTGCAGAGAACCAGCCACCACACTGGACGGTTTATCAGCCCCACCCGGAGGTGCAATTAAGACCAGCTGGTCAGGCACCTGGATCACTTCCGGGTGGGGTATAAAAGGGCCTGCCTCCCAGCAATCGAGGCCAGAATCGGGAGGAAGAGGACTAGGTTGCCTGGGAGGAGTGGTGGAGCAGGAAAGTGTTTGGTTTTTGTGTGTTTTGTGCTTGGGACACGGGGAAGACGTGTGCCCACGGCTGATGAAAGAAAATAAAAAAAAGTATTGAGTGTGAACACGTGCCTCTGCGTAGTCTGTGCCGGGTCGGGCGCTATAAAGCGCCTTGTTTACAACATCCACCCATCCATTTTTCAACCCGCTGAATCCAAACACAGGGTCACGGGGGTCTGCTGGAGCCAATCCCAGCAAACACAGGGCACAAGGCAGGAACCAAACCCCGGGCAGGGTGCCAACCCACTGCAGTGTTAACACATTAAACAGCGTTATCCAGTTGGTACCTGCAACAAGAATGTAAGTTTAATGTCACTGTGCTCTGTTCAAGAAATTATGTTATAAATCCATTCACATGTACAGGCCAGGCCAAAAGGACTCTCAGCTTAGCCAAGCATAGGACAAGATGGACGGAGACAGCTTGAGGAATGTGTAGTCATCCTAAAGACTGTTGGAAGTGAGCACGGGATCTTCTTTCCTAGTTTGGAAATGGACTATTTGCTGACGTAAGTGCCTGCACGTGGAGAAGACAGTATAAAAAGACAGCAGCCAAATACTTTGAAGCCAACGGACAGATGGACGGATGGGTGATATCGTCATTCGTGCAGAAAACCCTTCCAGCGCAGCGACGAAAAAATGTCACACTGTATAGATCAAGATCCCACCTTGGTATTGTCTTGCTTTTATGGCTTCCCGTCTATAATGCCACGTAAATCGTCAGTAAAGAAAGCTAAGTTACTTTCTCTTATGTGATTTTTACCGCCATATCACTATGGGAGGGATGTCTCCTTTTAATATCATATCTCTATATTTTTCCGTTAGTTAAAACGCCGCAATTATAAAAGAACTTATTCCAACTAGGGAGCTATATTGCACCCCTAAAAGGAAACAGTACCCCAACAATTTCTACTGTTTTGTTCCAGTCTGTTCACCAGTCATAAGAGGTATCATGTTGCTGTTCATTTGTTTTTAACCATAATTCACAGTCAAAACAACAGGGCTAACATAACGTAATGGCTAACAGTAATTCATGCTTCCTAAGTGCTTGATGGAGAGTTAATGTTGTTGTACTCTGTACACGTGATAGTAATGTCCCTATAATGACCCTATAAAATCTATGTTGACGTCTGCCCGTGCATACACCTGAAAAGATAGCAAGTCTCAGCTAGAGTCTCCCTAGCGTCAATTAGGATATGCTGTCAGCATTAGCTAACGGTCGTGTGAAACAGGGAGATATACACCAGCAAAAACCAACCAACTGGTGAGTGACTTTGACTGTGCTAAGGAGCAGGCCAGGTGTGGAGGTTGGATGTCCACATCAATAACAGGCCGGGCTGGTCCCATAACTCAGAGGAACTAGAGAAGAGCGGGCAGAACAGGATCTTTATTCTTGGAAGGCTCCTCTCCTCTCCACTACTGTGGGTTGTTACACTGTTTATATGTTCTATAAGTCTGTGATGGCCAGTGTGGTGTGCTGGACTATCAACATCACTTCAAGAGAGGCACACAAAACCAACAATGATATGGGACACCCTCTGGAACCACTGGAGGTAGTGGACGAGGAAAGGATGAAGACAAAACTGAGTGCCATTATGAACACCCTCTGTCTCTGACACGCCAATACTGAGAACTTTCAGCAGAAGTGTGTGCATCATACCTATGACTTTATAGTAACACTTTCATACACTGACCCAGGGGTGCCCAAGACGTCGATCGTGATCGACCGGTAGATCGGAAAGGTAGTGCAGGTAGATTGCGTTGCATTCAAAAAAACATTTTTTAAATGTTAGTCTATCATATATCCTCACTATGGCATTTGTCACTTGATTGACACACAGGGCGGCCAGTCTGAGATCTCTATTCTTCTAACACGCTGGTCATCCCGTACGCACCATCAAACTACTGCAAAACTCCGGCTGTCATCTAGTTAGCCTTCCAATTTATATCGACTAAAGAAGGGATTTTAAAAAAAAAATGTTGTTTATGGGCTGGATGTGGAACTGGAAGAGGATTTTTTTTCTCTCACAATGTCACAATAGAAGTGCGTTTGTCTGATCTGTCAGTCTATCATTGCTATTCCAAAGAAGGAAAACGTGGAAAGGCACTTTCGAACTGTTCATGAAAACTGCGAAACTGACTTCCTTTCAAAAAGCGATCTGAGGAAGAGAAAGGAGAGGGAACTAAAATCGCAGTTAATCGGACAGCCGTCATTTTTTCACTCGGCCGAATTCAAAAGCAAAGGCAGACACACCGAAGCATCGTTCTGGGCGAGTCACTCGATCATTAAGCATAAGAAGTCCTTCCAAGAGCTACCCCCTTGACTGCATTACTCGGCTCTACTCATTTATGTGAGTCAGTCTTTTCCCTCATGAAGATTATTGAATCCTAAATATATGTACCGTTTTTACTCGTGTACCACGAGCCCTCGTGTAAGACGCCCACCCTAATTTTGTAGAAAGAAAATCGCAAAAATCGCTTTGCCCCGTGTACGACACGCGTTGTGATTGTATAAGGAAGCGTTTAGAGAGAGAGAGAGAGAGTGTGTGAGTGAGTGAGCCCAAGCAGAAGAAATAAACACTACGGAATTACATTTCCTCGTGTATGACGCGCGTTGTGATTGTATAAGGAAGCGTTTAGAGAGAGAAAGAGAGCGTTAGTGAGACAGAGAGAGATAGAGAGAGAGTGTGTGAGTGAGCGAGAGAGAGATAGAGAGAGAGTGTGTGAGTGAGCGAGAGAGAGATAGAGAGAGAGTGTGTGAGTGAGCGAGCCCAAGCAGAAGAAATAAACACTACGGAATTACATTTCCTCGTGTATGACGCGCACCTGATTTTCTAATGCTAATTTTCGGGGAAAAAAATGTGCGCGTGGTACACACGTACATACGGTATATATAGCATTTTTTAATGGAGGTAGATCATTTTGACCTGGTCATTTCAAAAGTAGCTCGCAAGCCGAAAAAGTGTGGGTACCCCTGCACTAACCCTTTATAATGCCTCACTGGACTGACTGCTCTCACATCATTAGCCAACTCAATAATTCTCTCCTTTTTGTAATTCTTGCGTGTATTTGATGCGGATTGCTGATCGTTATAATGTTTTTTGAGTTTCTGTAAAAAGCTCAATTTCCCCAAAAGACAAAAAGGGTGCTGCTATCATGTATGCATGTCTGGGATCTATCTCCCTAGCTCTGATGAGGTAAGTAATACCACCCTGGAATGACAGGGGGCGCTGACTCTAATCTTATCTTCTCCTTCCTCCTCTGCCGCCAAGAAAAAGTGACCCCACCCACTGTCTGAGAAACCCCGCCCCTTTCTGCTTCTCAGAATATAAAGCAGGCTTGTTCCACTAAGGTAGCGTCAGATGCCAAACTGTCTATTCCAGAGGACAGAGCTCCTACTGTTAACTGCTGCTAGAGAAATTGACCAATTTATGCTTTTTTGTTTGAGCCGTTTGTAACTGTCTTTTCAGTTTGTTAGTTGTCTGCCTGCCAGGTCACTTCTTACACTATCTGTTGAAGCCAACAAACAGCCACACTCATGTGACACCAGTGGAGTACCAGGGCAAAAATCCACAGTGGGAAGAGAAGAGTGCGCAAACTCCATACAGATAGTAAGGACTTGAATCGCTGATGCTAGAGCGGTAAGGAGGCAGTGTAACCACTTTGCCACTTTGTAAAACCATGCTGGCTGGCACATATGTCAATGAACGACTAAACAAAAAACTGTAAACTCTTAAACATTCTCAGGTGTTAAGAGCAGTGCCAATGCGGTGCACACATGAAAAACAAAAGGAGAAACGGAAAGGCTCAAGAGCTATTAGGATGGGCAGCCATAATGAAAGAAGCTAATAATCAAGTGTAAGAAGACCTTTATGGGCTTTGGGCATGAAGATATCCTGTGGCTCTTCCATACCAGAGACACTGTCACCAGCTGAATGGCAGACGCGCACAGCTCCACAATCAATTTAGCAGGCAAAAAAGAAAATTAATCCACTGCAGCATTTGTTTCGCTCAAAGCAACAATTCTTCAAAGTTTTCATTCTTTTTAATGAGCTGATGCCTCCATATTTATGCCCTCACAAAGATCAAAGGAAGAACCTGGAAATGACTAAGCAATCTCTTTTTATTCACTGTAAGGCAAAACAAGAGAAGTCATATAGCACTCCTACACACAAGCGGAGAGGGAGAACGCGGATGG
The DNA here is from genome assembly GCF_016835505.1 of Polypterus senegalus. Taxonomy (NCBI): domain Eukaryota; kingdom Metazoa; phylum Chordata; class Cladistia; order Polypteriformes; family Polypteridae; genus Polypterus; species Polypterus senegalus. Next base: position 17,339,474 of record NC_053166.1, on the reverse strand, counting down.
AATCGTTCTAATGTCTTGCCAAAATTACACAAAAAAAAACAAAAAGAAAAACTGAAGCTTGGGTTTAAACTGCAAGCAATTGACTAAGTCACTGAACAGCACAGGCCATTAGTTTGATGCATGGCCAAGGTCAGCCTGAAAGGAGAAGTCAAACAGAAATGTCGCTGTGGTGAGACTGGACATGGCAATGAGAAGGAAGTGGAAAACTAAATTCACCTTCTGCCACGGTCATTTGAAAAAGTCACCCGCCATTTGTACACCTTCATGGTCTTCTTTATTTTGATAGGAGAAGTCCAGAATGTGTCAAGTGGTGGGCAGATGACAGTGCGAATACCCAGCAATAAAGCCCAGTTAGCTTTGGAGGTGACAAACTTGCCTCAAGACACCGCCCACTTGAGTCACTGATCATTTCATTGGTGCTCAGTCAAGCACACAGCTGACAAATCAGCAAAGCCAGTTTAACAAAAAATGAAACCAGGTTCTCCGTGACCGGGGCCAACTTCAACTCATGGCGTAATTCTCTACAACAAAGATGGGCCAACACGCACGGAGGAAAGCACAGGAGTAACTGGCACCAGCGCTCTGATCATGCAAATCTGACTACGGCATGGCGCAAAGCAGACGTCATCAAGATTACACCTTAGACTGTACAACACAAATACAGACTGACAGAAGGTGACTGGCTGGAAATGACTGACAGCGTAGTAGGTATGATCACCCTGGGAGCCCAAGGCAAAGTGGGCTTAATTTAGAGAGACAGATAAGGAAGGCATAACAGGAAATAAAAATGCATAGACAGAAAAGAAAGGCACTATACAAAGATTAGGTAAATATAAAAGGAATTCTAAAATATATACACAGATAGGCATATACTCTAGATTTTGAGTTTAAGATACTGGAATTTTCTTTTTTTAATGTATTGTATCATGAAGAGATGAGACATAAAATATGAACACCATGGTGGCATCCTCTGTAAAATTACCTAAAAATACGCATTATTCTCAGTCACATAATTATCACTCTTTATAGAAATAAGGGTTTGTGTTTATGATGATTAGGTAGTGTAATAAATAGCAGGAAAAGGAACACATGCAAAAAATGAAAGATGTCATATATACAGTATAATGAATAGATAGATAGATATATAGATGTGAAAGGCACTATATAATAGATAGATAGATAGATAGATAGATAGATAGATAGATAGATAGATAGATAGATAGATAGATAGATGTGAAAGGCACTATATAATAGATAGATAGATAGATAGATAGATAGATAGATAGATAGATAGATAGATAGATGTGAACGGCACTATATAATAGATAGATAGATAGATAGATAGATAGATAGCTAGATAGATAGATAGATAGAGAGATAGATAGATAGATAGATAGATAGATATAAAAGGCACTATATAATAGATAGATAGATAGACAGAAAGACAGACGGACAGACAGACAGACAGACAGATTAATTCTGGTTAACGACAGTAACTGACTCAATGTTCACCTAGTGCCGTCCTACGTATGATGAGTTTACACGTATGCTAGTGGCATGTCTTTGCCATGCCTACACTTACTGGTCAACAGACTGAGACTAATTTCTCAATGATCTTCGTTGATCCACTTCCTTCATGCCTTCTTGTATTTGTGTGTGTATATAATGAAGACAGAAAATAATAATGATTTCCCCCATTAGGCATGGCACAGTGCATCATTTACTAGATAAGATCCTGCCAGACTAAACACTGGACTGGCAGCAGTCTTACATTCTGCGTGGCAGCCTTATTTTCCTGCAGTGCCACCAAGTACAGAGGCAGATGCTAACTAATTTAACCCCGTGCTATCTGCCCGTGAGGCTGAGGAGCCCTGTGGAGCATAGAGCACAGAGTACCTCAGGCTGGGAACTGGCAAAGACTGCTGCTGTGGTACTTTGGAGAGCAGTGGATGTTTTTCTTAATAAAGATCAATAAAGTAAAACCCAAGTAATAAACCGCCTGATGCTTAGAGCGATAAAGAACTGAACAGGGTCCTCAGATGGCACACACAAGACAGCCTGCCCACATGAAGACTTAGAATTTAGCCCCTTATCGGTTTGGGCCCATCCATGACTCATGGCACACCAAATGCTAAGTTTCTGACATCTCTTCCAACAAGCTTGCAGTACATTAACCTGACAGGTAGTGCTTTTACTAACAACCACTTTTTATTTGCTTTGACAAATGTGCTCCATGCCGCAGCTGACATTTGTGTGGTAATCAGGACTGATGGATAGGGACATTGGTGCTGCCGAAAGTGCCCCCCATTTTAATGTGTGCGATTTGTCAAGCCAGCTGCAATGGTGCTCCTGTCAGATGGATGCAGGATTCCACTTTGTCATCTTTCCCCCAAACCAAGGTCACATTGGCCTGAAGAGGCAAACCCTCCCCAAAGGCAAACGAGGTTTGATTCAAACCTCATTTCACATTTTATCTACAGTATCCAAATGTACCGGAGAGACAGCAATCCACAGTAGGAAATGGTTGAGTTCTCCAAGGGTTTAGCCGTGGCCTCGTGTCTATTAAAAGTGCACTCAGGAGAAAAGAGGCATTTTATTGAGTAAACAAGCAGCAATAAAAGTGAAACTTCTGTGTAGAGAGAAAAAAAAAATGGAGACCCTTAACCCAAAAAAAAGGATGTGATTCATATACGCAGTCAGGAAGAAACATCTCTCCTTCACTCTTAGTACTTCATTATATTAAATATCAGAAATAACTTTTAGTATTAGTTAAATATGAATGAAGTGGACTTAAGCAGAATGGTGGCTCTGAGGCTAGGGATCTGCACTGACAATCGGAAGGTTGTCGGTTCGAATCCCGTAAATGCCAAAAGGGACTCTGCTCTGTTGGGACCTTGAGCAAGGCTTTGAGTAGCGCAATGCAAAAGAATTAAACCTGCATGTTTAAACAGAGATAGGAAGATAGACAAACAGTAAAAAGAACTACTGTAGACTTCCTGCCTTGCATACTCCTACGGTTGCTGGGATAGGTTGCAGCCCACCATGACACAGTTCAGGATCAAGCAGGCAAAAAGTAAAAAAAAGTATTTATTTATTGACACTATATATAAAATGCATATTGGGACAATGCTTTAAGCTGGTGTGGCTATTACACTTGTTCAATAATTTTCATCATTGTGGCATTATGATTTTAAATTCTGTGTTGCCACAAATGGTAGCACAATGGTAGCGTGGCTGCCTTATAGTGAGGAGACCAAGGTTCACGTCCCAGGTCTTCACTGCATGGAGCTTGTATGTTATTCCCAGATCTGCATGGATTTCCACTGGGAGCTCTGTAATTGCTTACATGTAAGGAAATAAAGCTTGTCTGTTATGTAATTGCAAAGTAAGGTTTCTTTAAAAATATAAATTATATATCTATCTATTATATAGTACATATCCTATCTATCTACCTTTTATATAGTGCCTTTCACATCTATCTATCTATCTATCTATCTATCATGTAGTGCCTTTCACATCTATCTATCTATCTATCTATGAATTATATAGTGCCTTTCATATCTATCTATCTATGAATCTATCTATCTATCCATATTTAATCATCCATCTTAAAAAGTCAAAACAATAAGCAGTGTGGAAAAGAACCGGTGTATGTCCTTTTACTTTTTTAAACTGAATATTCACACAAAAATAACAGTGGAATTTTCTTTTTTAAACTGATGTGAGCAACTGACATTTTTTGAGAATGTGCAGGGAGTAAGAAAGGGTGTTGTGTGTTATTGATGAAGGAGATCAGAAAATCAAGTTATGATTCATTGTTAAAAATATGTTATTAAAGTGTGAGTGTAGTAGGAGGAATTGTGCATTTGTAGTGTTGAGTTCGTACTGCTGAAGGTGTTATTTCTGATAATTCAAAGAGTTGTTTGATAAATATGTGTGGAGAAGGAGGAGGAGTGTGATTGGAAGAGGTAGGCATACTGATATCATTTTTTGATTTTGTTAAATTTTATTTACAGTAAGTGATTGTGTGATGAGTGTAATGAATGAGTAGCAGTGGTGAAGATATTTGTACCAATTCACACAAAACTGTGTGGAGTAGGACTGTAATGTACTGAAAATGGGGTGGGGTGGGAGGTGGGTAGAGGTGTATATTTGAATTTATTAAAATGTTTATTTGATATTTAATATGCCTTAAGAACATACTTAATGTATGCCGTTCAATTAAAAAAAAAAAAGTTACTTTTAAAAACCCTTTTTGATATATTTTAAGTATGTACACGTAGCAGTATTATTTTAAAAATAAATCTATATCTATCCAAGTGCCATATCTATCTATCTATCTATCTATCTATCTATCTATTATACAGTGCCTTTCATATCTATCTATCTATCTTATAGTGCCTTTCATATAATCTATCTATTATACAGTGCCTTTCATATCTATCCATTGGCTTTCATATTTATTTATCCATCTATAACACTGTAATATATTTCAAAATGAAATATAGAACCTTCAATATCTAGTATATAGTGTCTTTCATGCATAAACACTATATAGTGCCTTTCATATCTATCGGTCTTAGTACTTTCATGTCTGTCTAAACAGATAATTGCCTCTCATATTAACATCTATCTATCTATCTGTCTATTATATAGTGCCTTTCATATCTATCTATCTATCCTGCTGACTATACTAAAATGAACATCTATCTATCTATCTATCTGTCTATCTATCTATCTATAATAAAGTGCATTTCCTAAATCTATCTATCTCATATAGTATACTGTATTGCCTTTACTGCCCATTCAGTATGGCACCTTTATGTTGTACCTATTTTCCACAGAGCCTTCCCTGTTTCTCTCTTTACTTTCACTCTCAGTCAAAATTGGGACAATTATTTGTACATAAAACCGATAGCATTCATGCAACTGTTTGTAATATTTTTATAGAACTCTCTTCACATTAGACATCCTCAGTGTGTTTCAGTTCCCTGTGCCGTACACGTTCAGTGTGTGGTGTGCTGTATACACTGTGTCTGACACAGCAAGTCTCAGCCTTGGGTGACAATAGAAAGGTCTGATGTGATGAGTAAAAAGAGTCTAAAGCCAAAGACCAACCAAAATGTGGTTACGTGGCACCTTTCATGGTAAATAGTTTTGGGCACCACAAGCTAACTTGTTAAACTTGAGTACGTCTTTTTAGCTGGCCTTGACATGCAACGCCTACCACTAATGGACTACCACATGAAGCTCAAGGCCTGTGCTCAGAAGAGACGTTTATGATGGGCTGTGTAACTGAAACCATCATCACTAAGATGTACCTGATCTTTCAAGAAAGGAAGCCTCCAGAGATACTGTATATGAGAGAGATCCTCAAAAATAAAGACAGAGCTTTGATACTGGTGCCATCCACCACATCAGAGCAGTCTCCAAGATAATAGTTCACTGCTCCCAGACTGAAGTGTAATTTGGGCATTTTGTGCTCAGCCACCACTGGCAAACGCCATTTGGGCTGTGCTGTCCTCTCGTCTCTATCTCTCTCTGATGGATACCACTGAATAATGTGTGTGTTACTGGGCTGCATCCCTCATGACACAAAGGGCACTTTAAAAGATGATCTTAAATTTCAAAGTCCTGCGGAGTTGCTTATTAGTATTATAGCTTTCTGCAGGTTGTCTATTCTGCTCTTGACTTCATTAACAAGAGTATAAGAAGGTGTCCATGTTTCCATCCATCCATTCATTCATTCACAGAACATGCTTAATCCAAATGTGTTGTTTTCAGTAGCCATAGCCTATCCTGACAGATTCAGACACAAGGCAGGAGCCAGCTGTAGATGGGATAACAATCCAGTGCAGGACAGACCCACTAGCAACAGGCCAATTTATTGTCACCAACCCAACACTCATTTATATCTCATAAAATTGTACTGTCAGTAGTGAAAATAGAGGCGAGAATCATAAAAGGCCAGGATCCTATTGCACGTGTGTAAGGCTTTGCTGTATATAGTACTTTTATCTTAGAGTACAACACACTTTATGTAGAGTCATACATTTGAAAAGTAGGCAGCTGACATGACTTGCTGAGATGGCTGTCACGGACTCGTGAGCCTGTCACCCTGTGCCTTAAAGCCCAATGGCTTTGCCATTTGTTAACACATTCTTCATTATGTAGATATACAATGGTGATGGGATAACACGGCAAAGTGCAAATAACTGCTAAAATACACTTATGGCCACTACATTACATTAACTGTAACTATTATACTACGACAACTTATACTAATAATAATGCTAAAAATTACTATTAAGATACACATTATTAAAATACATTTATAGCACTTGAATTGTATTATTTATAACTACTCTTGTACAGCAATCACTTTATATTGCTACTACTACTAAATAACAAAAGGAAGAAGGAGAATGCTAAAAATATGAAATCTTTAAAATACACTTGTATTGTACGTAAATTATATAAATTAAATTATATAAATTGTAACACTATGTCTATAACAACCACGTTGTTTTACTATGGCACTTACATGATCAGTACTGTAACTACAATTATTATTACAAACACTTTGTACTACTACTAATAATAATGCTACTAAATATAATAAATATAATATAATATAATACTAAATATACTAATACTACTAAAAATAATGCTTATAATACAGTTCTGGTACTTAAAATGTCATTACTGTAACTACTTCTGGGCGGAACGGTGGCACAGTGGGTAGCACTGCCGCCTCGCAGTTAGAGGACCCGGGTTCGCTTCCTGCGTGGAGTTTGCATGATCTCCCCGTGTCTGCGTGGGTTTCCTCTCACAGTCCAAAGACATGCGGGTTAGGTGGATTGGTGATCCTAAACTGTCCTTGGTGTGTGTGTGTGTGTGTGCGCCCTGCCCCGGGTTTGCTTCCTGCCTTGTGCCCTGTGTTGACTGGGATTGGCTACAGCAGACCCCCATGACCCTGTTGTTAGGATATAGCATGATGGATGTAACTACTACAACAACCGCTTTGTATTACTACTAATGCTAAAAATAATGCTTATAATACACTATTGGCACTTAGATTACCATTACCGTGAATGCTATTTTTACCATATATATATACTGTATATATATATAAAACACCAATAATATTAGTGAAGTTGGTGAATGGATATATCGGCATGCATCGGCAAATGAACAAAGGCTTAAAAGTTATTTGGCACAGTTGTTTGAGCTTTTGTTGTGTCTTTTACTTTGTTTCCTTTTTAGAATGGAAATAACCTTCAACCTCTTTGTTTCTTATTAGTATCAGTAGTGTTCTAAAGTGGACTTGGGTTGTGTGGTTCTTCGAGGAGCCTCTGCTTGATAAAAAGCCACGCTATTCTGGTAACAGCTCTTTGCATATGAAGTTTGTTTTTTGGGCTTAAAAAGGCTCCTAATATGTGGAGAAAACAGAAATCTTTAATGGATGTAAAGTACCTAGCAGGATACAACAGACCAAGAACTCTGGAACTGAGCCTTTGTCATTAAACGAGGCAGTAAGAGTTTTTCATCTATTCATGAAACCTGTTACGGATCTTAATAAATGAAAGTTCTTGCTTGAACCCTCAAGTGGACAGATCTGTTGGGAATCAAAAATGGTTCACCTGTGGCATCATTCTGAAGAACCACTTGGACAGCTTTATTTTTAAGAATGCATGCACTTATTATAAAACGTATACATATAATCTTTAACACCAGTGCTATTACTTCCAATAATAACCAAATGAACATTTATTAAATTTGTAGCAATACAAAGCCATTCTTGCTCACCGTAGACACGACAGGGTTTTTTTTTTTTGGAGACATTTAGAATGTAGGAATGTTAATGCTGGCCAGTCAGGAGCTTTGGTGGTCAGCAGGTCTTTTGTTAGGATTTTAAAAGGTGGGCTTTGCTGGGAAAATGCACTACAAGTCAGAAGTATGGAAACACTTGGAAATGCTCATGTTTTCATAGAAATTGATATTTTTTATCACAATATCATTAAATTGATTTAAATATATAGCCAAGATATCACTGGTATGTTTTGAGATCGGTAGTGTATAATACCATCTCTCTCTCTTTATATATACTGTATGTATATATATATATATATATATATATATATATATATATATATATTCATTGCATTTATAGTCTGAGTCCCTTTATGCTTGTGTGGCGCAGCTTAAAGGGGCTTCGTCTCTGACGTTGACGTTCGAGGTTCGGCCAGACCAATCACAAGCGTTACCCGGTAGGTAACCGCCCACACAATTCAGGTCGGGACTCGGGCTACGAATGCAATGAATGTAATTACTTCAGACCTACAGGCTGTCAAATAAACGAACCACACGCCGTGGCGCAGCGTAAAGGGGCTTCGTCTCTGACGCTGACGTCCGAGGTGCGATCCCCGAGAGGGGAGCAGTGTAGTGTGTACGCCGATGAGCCCAAATGAGGGCGAAACACGTGTCACGCACTCTTTGCATTATTTGGCAGTAAAACTATGCGATATATACTCAGCAAAAAAAGAAACGTTCCTTTTTCCAGGACTGTGTATTTCAACAATAATGTTTTAAAAATCCAAATAACTTTACAGATCTTCATTGTAAAGGGTTTAAACAATGTTTTCCATGCATGTTCAATTAACCATAATCAATTAATTAACATGCACCTGTGGAATGGTCGTTAAGACCTTAACAGCTTACAGAAAGCAGGCATTTAAGGTCACAGTTCTAAAAACACAGGACACTAAAGAGACTTGTCTACCGACTGTGAAACACACCCAAAGAAAGATGCCCAGGGTCCCTGCTCATCTGCGTGAACGTGCATTAGGCATGCTGCAGGGAGGCATGAGGACTGCTGAATAAATTGCCATGTCCGCACTGTGAGACGCCTAAGACAGCGCTACAGGGAGACAGGAAGGACAGCTGATCATCCTCGCAGCGGAAGACCACGTGTAACAACACCTGCACAGGATCGGTACATCCGGATATCACACCTGCGTGACAGGTACAGGATGGCCACAACAACTGCCCGAGTCACACCAGGAACACACAATCCCTCCATCAGTGCTCAGACTGTCCGCAATAGGCTGAGAGAGGCTGGACTGAGGGCTTGTAGGCCCGTTGTAAGGCAGGTCCTTACCAGACATCACCAGCAACAACGCCGCCTATGGGCACAAACCCACCTTCGCTGGACCAGACAGGAGTGGCAAAAAGTGCTCTTCACTGATGAGTCACAGTTTTGTCTCACCAGGGGTGATGGACGGATTCGTGTTTATCGTCAAAGGAATTGAGCACGTCTGGGACCTGTTGGATCGCAGGGTGAGGGCTAGGGCCATTCCCCCCAGAAATGTCCAGGAACTTGCAGGTGCCTTGGTGGAAGAGTGGGGTAACATCTCACAGCAAGAACTGACAAATCTGGTCCAGTCCATGAGGAGGAGATGCACTGCAGTACTTCAAGCAGCTGGTGGCCACACCAGAGACTGACTGGTACTTTTGATTTTGAGCCTCCGTTCATTCAGGGACACATTGTGAAACATTTTTAGTTTATGTCTTAGGGTGTTGACTCTTTTAGTGTTCATACAAATATTTACACATTAAGTTTACTGAAAGTAAAAACAGTTGAAAGTCAGAGGACGTTTCTTTTTTTGCTGAGTATATAAACACTATATATATATGTAAATATTATATATACAGGGGTGAGAAAAAGTAGATTTACAGTTGTATGTGAAACATATATAGCCTTTAGGTAATTTGAGCATTTACAAGATTGAACCTAAGTTCACTGTGACATTTGTTTTAAATTAATAAAGTTAGTAATGCTATATAGCTCTGATAAAGCTATTTTAATAATAATAACTCTGCATGTTTTTGTTTTTTTTATTCCATATAAGCAAACTGTAAACCTACTTTTGCCCACAGTATATATAAACTGTCAATTGTGCGAGTTTGTATGTACACTTTCTTGGTGAATCAGTTTCATTATGCATGTGTTAAAACTCTTTAGCTTGTGAGTGAATGTTATTTAAAAAAAAAAAAACTGTTAAAAGTGATTCATGAGTTACACTCAATTATTTATGTCACACGAACAAGCCAAAGCATTACATTTAGAATGTTCAGATTTTCTGCCAGATTAAGGGCAATCAAAAAAGAGCAGCTGATTCATTCAAGAGCGACCCGCAAGTGCTGCGCTTGTTCATCTCGTCATGGACACCTTGAAGCCACCAAACAAGGGCTTGGTGAGATTTGTTAACGGCTCCTCCACCCCGGTGCTCTCTCTAAGGCGAATTCAAAAATCAGGACACCTTTTGATTCCATCTGTCGCAGAAGTGGCCCCGGTTATCTAAAACTCTGTTAAGGATAAGTAGCAGGGGACAAAATGACACCGATTGTTACTGTGGGAAAATTAACGAAAATAACGCCGATCTCGGACAATGAAAAGCTTCTTTCCCAACAGTGTGTAGACGCCGACCTACTTTACAACAATAGCGATCACACACCGCCACACTCACTATCTTGTCAGCCAGGGCTTGTAGAACACTGCTGATGGATTTAATTTAATTGAGGGCACACGTTTTAAGCAGGGTACTACACATGCGGATTTTTATGCAGGACAAGTTCAAATTGCGTACAAGGAATCATTTCAAAGAACATTTTCCCGGTGCACCTGCGCGGTATCCGTCACGGCATACACCTGGGCTCTCCGGAGAAACGATCGACTGAGGCAAGACGGAGGGGCCGCGGCGGGCTGGACACGGCACGTTTACAGGTGCCATGCCGTAGAAAGTCAGTCAAACCGCTAAGAAAAAAGAATAAGAGAAGAGAATCGGCTACTCAGTTAAAGAAGAACTGCTGCTAGGAGAGAAGCAAACCCTTTCAAAGGTGACATTTCGTGCAGCACGAAGGAAATCACACAGCCAGTACCTGCCCGTAGCGGCAGATCAATCACACGAGCTTCGGCTTAGTTAAGTATCCGTCAGCATGTGCGTGCTGTGCTGCTGGGTGAAAACATTGTTTTACTCTGAAACAATATTGCCAAGCAAAGACACATAAAGACATTTGTTAAGGCTACATAATTTATAGGAACACATCCTAGCACAGGGTTAAGGAGAAAAGTCGGCAAGCACATGGCTGTGTGTAGTTAAGCATCATCTACGAGGTGCAGCGCACAGCACACCGCGGAGAATTCAAATTAATGCTACCTTAATGGTAAACCATTTCTTTTAAATTCTACATTGTGACATGTCTAGCTTGGGTTTGCATGGACTGCTTTGTATCACTCATTTTTCAATTGCTTTTGAAAAATGAGTTGCAGAATCAGTACTCGCATTTTACAAAAGAGAGAATTTTATATCTAACATTATTTATTTCGTTAGCGATGTTTTAGATAGCACCGGCATAAATGAGCGCTTCAGTGAAAGAATTCATATTTAAGACGCACCAGCAGGGGGTGCTCTCGTCAGACCAAATGCTCGTCAGACCAAAAATTGAATAATAACTACAAAGAAAAGGAAAAGAAATATATGTATATAATACTGGGTTTTAACATATGCACATATAAAACGTTCTTTATTTTTGTGTGTGCATATGTTAAAACCTAGTGTGTGTATATATACTGTATATATATATATATATATATATATATATATATATAGAGAGAGAGAGAGACAAATATATATGTATATAATATATAAACAGTATATAACAGATACTGTAGACAGGATAGGTAGGAGCTAGGCAGAAAAGTCACTATAAAATATTTAGATAAACAGGAAAAACAATATAAAATAGAGAAGACATTCTAAAATATTTAAATAGATGGTTAGGAAATGCAATATATTACATAGATTGATAAATATACTGTATATAGACACTGTAGATAGATAGGAAAGATATGAGATAGACAGGAAAGGCACTAAATAAGCACCTGGAGCACTGGAAAAGTGCAATATAAATAAAATGTATTATTATTAATAATAATAATATTATAAAAAGTACTATCTAAAACAGATGGTTGAACAGACAAACAGATTTACATTAAGGTAGATACGAAAGATGCTATAAGACAGATAGGAAAGGCACTTTGATAAACAGAAAGGGAGGAAAGGCGATTTAAGAGTATTTCATATTTAATTATCCTATTTTATCATAATTTTACATTTCATACTTCAACTGCAATACCTAATTCATGTAGAGAGGAATTAGTAATATGTTATATTCACCAAGTCTCAGGTTTTGGTGAAACTCTGAAACCAGACATTTGGCACAGAAGAATCTAGTGAACTGGCGTAGGAGGCAGAATCAAGCATATGATCCTATGTGTGAGATGGAAGAAATTTTCTGTTTTTTATATTACAGTTTTATAATTATATAATATGTTCAGTTTAACTTTTATAATAACCTTCTCAACAAGAGGGATTGACAACAGTTTACACATGTTTGATCCCATAAGCCACAGTACAGTACATAACATGACGGTTTAATTTTAAAGGTGAGGATGAACAACCTGCTCCTCAAACTGCTGTAAATACATTTTACTCTTTTCTAACATGTTCGTCATAGATAGATGGATAGATAGGAAAGGCAATATATAAAAAGACAGATCAATGAACAGATCTGCTACAGATCAATCCTGCCATTTTAATCTTTCTCTAGTAAGCTTTTGAATCAAAAAAAAAAAAAAAATATATATATGTATATATCACTGTATAACAGATACATTGATATCAATGACACTGTACAATAAATATGTATAAAGGGCACTTTATGAAAGATAGATGGATGGATAGATAGACAGATAGATACCAAAGGCACTATATAATAAATAGACAGATAGATATGAATGGCACTATATAATAGATAGATAGATAGATAGATATGAAAGGCACTATATGATAGATAGATAGATAGATAGATATGAATGGCACTATTAGATAGATAGGAAAGGCACTATGTAATAACAACAACGACAACATTTATTTATCAAGCACATTTTCATACAAAAAAGTAGCTCAAAGTGCTTTACATAATGAAGAAAAATAAAAGACAAAATAAGAAATTAAAATAAGACAACACTAGTTAACATAGAAAAAGAGTAAGGTCCGATGGCCAGGGTGGACAGAAAAAACAAAAAAAAACTCCAGACAGCTGAAGAAAAAAATAAAATCTGCAGATAATAGTAGATAATATTATATAATAATATTAATATTATAATATTAATAATATATAGATAAATAATATTATATAATAATATTAATATTATAATATTATAATATTAATAATAGATAGATAGATAGGAAAGACACTATATTATAGATAGATAGATAGATAGATGTGAAAGGCGCTATATAATAGATAGATAGATAGATATGAAAGGCACTATATTATAGATAGATATGAAAGGCACTATATAATAGATAGATAGATAGATGTGAAAGGCACTATATAATAGATAGATAGATAGATAGATATGAAAGGCACTATATTATAGATAGATATGAAAGGCACTATATAATAGATAGATAGATAGATAGATAGATAAGAAAGGTACTATATAATAGATAGATAGATAGATATGAAAGGCACTATATAATAGATAGATAGATAGATAGATGTGAAAGGCACTATATAATAGATAGATAGATATTTACCTTACCATGGACACATACTATAAATTTCCAGATATATGATTATGATTAACAATATGCCTCCAAGTGTGACTATGACACGCCATGGACCCACATTACAGAAGCCGTAGATTTTGATTAGGTAAGCATTTTGATCTGTATTTGTAATATTTTACAGTTTTTGGAATAATAACAGGCATTTGCTGTCAAGCTCATTGAGAACAGTGATCTCAGTTCATATCACCAAATTATAAACAATTACCTACTGGAAACAATAGAAGTAGCGCTATTTTTTTTGTTGAAATCCCATTCTCTCTAATGGGATGCTAATATGATGCCGAGGGCAAGAGGGTTAATGGAATCCATATTTTCAATTATAATCTTTCCCTTTTAATACACAGAGGATAACTATGTGATGGGTAACGATGGAGTATTGTATAGACCAGACCTTTATGTCAGGTACACAAAGGCGTACAGAATTAATAAAAGTCTTGTTCAGCGTGTCTGTGTGTTTTTTTAAACAATCCTACTCTGATAAGTAAAAGGCTACAGAAGAAGAACGGCTGGGTGACTCGGGGTAGCTCCACAAATCCAATATTTAAAACTCGACAGATTTAGTAAAATACAGTACATCTTTACAGCTGATTTCACTTTGAAGGCAGTGGGGCTTTATAATTTTTTTAACAACATTTGTGGCACTTGAGTTATCCGTGAGGACTTTGCCAGTTAATGCCCACCGCCCAAAGTGACTTTGACTGAGGTTGAATAACAGACATCACTAGATGTAGGCCTTGTGAATTCAAAGATCACGTCAGTAGAATGTCTAGTTATCTGCCGTACGAGTTTGAGGAGAACAGTAGAAATGCCGCAGTACAGCGTGTGTGGCACGTCATCCACCAGCAAACACTCCTCTCAAAGCTATGGCCAAAAGTGGCAAAGAGACCCTGGAGAGTCCTCACCAACCAGAGCTCCTGGACAGCTGAGGAACAGAAATACAAAACAACCCCAACAATTCAGGAGCCACGTTGAGAAAACAATTCAAGTTCTTCCCATGGATGAAAACCGTTTGAGGTAAAGAATTTAAACAAAGTCAGGTAGCAGGTGGCCATGGAGAAGAAGCTGAGAATAGCAAGCAAAGGCCTCAAAGATGAGTGCGGACATTTGCCTGTCGGTCAGCGATGCATCAAACTTAAAGAAGTTACTCTGAGTTTGAGAAAGGCGTTGAGTTCTTCAGAGTAGCGATGACTGGGGGGGTTCATTTGGGGTAAACAGGTATTCCTGCCCACCTCGGGTCACAAATTCTTAAAAGAGCAGCCACAATCATAATGAAACAAAGAAAACACAACCTGCGACCCTAAAGCAGGTTTAATGGTGTCTAGATAGACACGTGTGCCTTAGATTACCTAGGAATACAAAATGAGCCCTAAGTGCGGCCATGTGCATGAGTGGCACCTCCATCCAGTGGTGGTCCATGCCTAGAAACAAATACTGCTGGGAAACGTAATGCATTCCCCCAGTGCTCCTAAACAGAATTGAATTGGTTTGAGACTGCTGACAATATTTTAGGAACATGCAGCCATAAAAATCGTACGCACATACTTGTATACATAAATGAATGAAATAAATCCTTCATTGTCTTATACGAATTTAGACAGTCCACTTATATAAATAAATAATCAGCTCCTCAGAAATGGGGCATTTACTACCTTATCATTCAAAAAAACATCTTAAACTCTCGTTTTATAAATAACATACACACATCCATACGTGCATATACTGTATATTGCTATATACTACATACAGTATATTCTTCATAGTGTGTGTTGAGGTAATGGTAATACCGAGTTGCTCCAGGGACTGGCACTACCTAATGGCTCTTCTCGTTCTCCCTCTGCGGACAGGAGGATTGATGGCTTTACCACCAATTTCTGGACGCTGTGCCATCTTAGTCAGTCACAACTGGACTTGCGTCTGAGAGGACGTCAGCGCTTGTTAAACGCGTCTTTTCTTTCTTTTTTTTCAAACAGTTATACAGGGTTCCCTTGCGATATGCACTATAAACATGCCCAGAAGACACACGTACTGGAAGGACAGGGAAAGACTCAGGACTATGGACTCCATCAAAGTGCTAAGTGACAGCCTCTCTTTGCCCATGTGCATACCATACCGGCAGGGAAACCTGAATGTTGTAGTCCCATTGGACATGTGACAGGCAGCATAACGTTCTCCACGGCTTCTCCAGACTCTTTCACGTCTGTCACATGTGCTCAGGGTGAACCTGCTCTCATCTGTGTAAAGCCAGTGGTGGACCTGCCAATTCTGGTATTCTATGACAAATGTCAATTGAGCGCCACGGTGCCAGGCGGGCAGTGAGCACGGGCCCACTAGAGGAAGTCAGGCCCTCACGCCACCCTCAGGAAGTCTGCTTCTGATTGTCTGGTCAGAGACATTCACACCAGTGGCCTGCTTGCTGCAGGTCATTTTGTAGGCTCTGGCAGTGCTCATCCTGTTCCATCTTGCCCACAGGAGCAGATAGCGGTGGGTCCTGCTGATGAGTTAAGGACTTTCTACAAGGGGTCCTGTCCAGCTCTCCTAGAGTAACTGGCTGTCTCCTGGCATCTCCTCCATGCCCTTGAGACTGCGCTGGGAGACACAGCAAACCTTCTGACAATGCCACATATTGATGTGCCACCCTGGAGAAGTTGGACTACCTGTGCAACCAAACTCTGTAGGGTCCAGGTATGGCCTCATGCTACCAGTAATGACACTGACCATAGCCAAATGCAAAATGAGTGACAAAATGTCATTGGCCTCCACCTGTCTGTTAAACCATTCATTCCTGTTTTGGGGGTCGTCTCATTGTTGCCCCTCTAGTGCACCAAAGCAGCTGAAAGTGATTAACAAGCCCCTCTGCTACTTAACTGACCAGATTAATAGCCCACAAGTTTCATTCACTATATTCACTATATATATCGTCTCACCCACATGAATTGAGGGCATCTTCAGGGCTATACTACTTGTAATTCCACCCCAGGACACAGTTTGGTGCTACTATTTGCGCCATTCCCTCTTTTGCCCCCAGATCTGAAGACAAACACCATGAACCATGAACCCTGAAGAACCAAGAACCATGATGTCACTTCTAGTTCAGGTCCCAGGATATAAAAGATCCAACCTTACTCCCTCTAATTTTTTTTTAATGCTGAGCACATGTCCCATTACTATATGTGCCGGTCATTTCCATTTAAGAACGCTGGATTTAATCAGCGTCGGGTGCTTTGGAATCAGAATTTTTTCCGTCAAAAATCAAGGCAGCCCCTGTGGTGAGCTGGTGCCCTGCCCAGGGATTTGTTCCTGCCTTTCACCCTGTGTTGGCTGGGATTGGCTCCAGCAGACCCCTGTGACGCTGTAGTTAGGATATAGCGGGTTGGAAAATGACTGACTGACTGACTGACAAATCAAGGCATGAGTGACAAGTGGTGCCGGGTATTTCATGAGCAGCGACACAAACTCTCTGGCTCAGCAAGCGGAGGAGTTATGGGGTGTCCCCACTACGTTTTACAATCCATAGTGAATTACTACTACAGGGAGGTATTGAGCTTTACAGGTGGGAAAAAGGGAACAATGGAGCCAAGACTCCTGAAAGTAGCCATGTCAGTAAATGACTTACATTTGAATAAGACATTACTAGAAGACCAGTGTGCCAGCCAAAGCCATTTTCTTTTGTGGCTTTTTTTGACATTAACAGCCTGCCAATTAAATGGGAGACATCCATTTAAGTAAATATATAAATATTATATATATAAATATATTTATGGTAGACACCAGGGGGCGCTCCAGCTCTCTAAACACCCACCACAATGGCTCATACACAAATGTGAAAGCACTAAGAATCTCTATTATGGGTAATTCCTTACTGGCCAATGTTTTCCTACACCACAGCCACAAGTAGAGCACTGAACTAAGCAGAATTCTTGTCCTCTTCTCTCTTTCAGTCACTACCTAATCCATTCCTCCTCTTGCTCGATGATGCGAGGTCGGCAGTTCCTTTTTTTATTTTAGTCGCCCCAGAAGTGCTTCTGATCTTCCGTTCATTTGGTCTGTAAGCACTTCCAGGTGGGGTGGAAACCTCATGACGTAGGGACTCCTCAATCCTGCAGCCCCCAGGGGGACCAACTGGGCTGTCCCCTGGAACTGCAATACCCAGCATGCCCTGTTGGCACCCTTGTGGGAATCGGAGCCTGGGCTCGCTGCCCTCCAGCATCCTGGCGGAGGCAAAGTCCTATGTCAAGTAAGGACACTGGCCGTTCCTCACTATAAACACGGGTATTGTGAGTGCCCTCGGGTGCCCTCTCAGTTGCAAGAAGCAGATCATACTGTAGAATGTTGCATAGTTAACTGTCAAATAAATCAAAGAGTAGGTGACACGTGTTTCACCCTATTTTGGGCTCATCCAGCGGACACACTCCACTGCACCCCTCATCGGGGATCGAACCCCGGACGTCAGCGTTAGAGGCAAAGGCTGATTCTCGCAACTGAGAGGGCACCCGTGGCGGATGTTTGCCGCCTTGCAGACCAACCACGCACGTTACCTGGTAGATAACCACCCATACAATCAGACTGTGATTCAGAGTTTGAATGCTCTGTATGTAATTACCCCGATCTCCAGGCTGTCAAGTAAACGAACCACACGCCGTGGCGCAACGTAAAGAGCCTTTGCCTCTAACGCTGATGTCTGAGGTTCGATCCCCGGTGAGGGGTGCAGTGAGTGTGTACGCCTGATGAGCCCAAATGAGGGCGAAACACGTGTTGTGTACTCTTTGCATTATTTGATAGTTAACTATGTAATATATATATATATATATATATATATACAGTATATATATATATATATATATATATATATTAGGCTGATACCTTCATTCAAGGTAACATATAACACTTGGTTCCATTTCTTTTGTTTACCTAATCGGAGCACAGGCCGGTGAAGTGACTTGCTCCTGGTCATTTGGTGTCAGCAGTGGGATTTCAAATCAAAAACCCCAGAGCCTTAAGCACTATGCCACACTGCCTGCATATAACACATGCATAAGTCATAGTATAAATAATATTTTTACACGTCTATTAGTGTGCACTGTGTGTTAGGATTTTGCTCAGCTGGTGCCGGACCTTCAATCAATGCTGCCAGGACTGCCTCCAATCCCCCACAATAGTGAAATCATTAATTCAAACTGGGCAGATGGATTTTCCTTGATATTTTATGCTTTAGTGAATGTTGTTTTGATATTTTATTTTAATTACGGACTGGTGCGCTCTCCGTCTTAGTGGGCTAGGATAGGCTCTGGCCCTCTCTGACCCTGAATTGGCCGAAGCCGGTTTGTAAATGTCATGTTATGTTCCATCTGTGCCACTCAGAACTTGTCAATGAAAAGTGCAGCACCATAATAACGCACGCTCATAACCAAACATCTCGCCATACTATATTTTACAACTGCTCAGACACAACAGCCACGCCATCTCATTTTCCATTTTAAAAACTCCGAGGCTAAACGGCTGTCTTTCTTCCCCGCCGAAGCCTCTTTCTGGAGATATTACTGCAGTCCCTGGATTCATTGACTGGCTTTCTTTCGGGTCACAGTAGCAGAGTCAGAAAATGAAAGCAGTGAAGACGGGCAGCAGAGCGCCTTGAATGGCAGCTTCCAGTTAAGTTTCCATTTCCTTGTTCATCATGTGTCACACCTCTAGGTGTGCACTGAATTACAGCCGGCCTGTTATACATTTCAAGGCTGGCGACAGACACCTAAACCACGCCGCTCATTTCTGTCGACTTTATTCAATAGGCCGCTGTAATAGGAAAAGCAGCAACTTGAAGCTGACAGGTTTTTTTTTTTTTTTTTTCCTAAGATGAGAAACGGCAAAGGATAAAAAGTGCAGAAATGTTGTTATTACGAACAACACCGTTATTATAATAAAATCATCAGGAATAATATGGACTGTAATTTAAGGCTTGGTGAATGAACAAAGACCTTCAAGAAGACAATGGCTTACATTTATTATAGTAATAAATAGCATCATTTTCTGAAACCTGTTTAACCTAAACTGGCAACACTGGATACAAGGCAGGGGACCTGCATAGGGAATCAGACCACCCCATCATAAAACACACTCATACCCACAAGAGTCAGTCAGCCTAACATGTGCGTCTTTGGGGATGCGGGAAGAAAACACAAATAAATAAGTCAACAAAGATGAAATCTCTTAGGCTCCGAGAGTAAGCAAGGAAAGGCTTAAGGAATAAAGCTGCCCATCTGAGCCCCGAAAGGCATTCATTCCTCCTTAGTGTAAAAAATTGTAATAATGACAGAGAGAACTCCCAGCCATGAGAAGACCCCAATGGTCTTGGGATTTATTCCTAAAGGCAAGATATTATCTGAGGTTTCAAAAAAAAAAAAAAAATCATCAGAAATGGATCTGGACCTGTGCGGAAACCAGCAGCTTTAGATACTCAAATCACATTAATTTACAACAATACCCAAAATTTGTAGAGACTATTTACTTCTGCGATAATTAACAAAATTCAAAAATTACAACAACAACACTTCACACCAGCACACGTCTATTATTGGCTCCAGCACACCCAGGTTCCGTTTTCCAAACTCCAAGGGCCGTAAATTCTGATATTACACACTTACTATTGACAGGTTACTACCTACACAACAAAGCACATCTTACTGACATATATAGCGCCTTTTTTCACAGTTATATTTCAGGCAGGGTTCCTCCCCTGGCTGCAGTTCAAATGCCGTATTTGTGTCAATTTTATTTCCTTTGGGTGTGCTACATTTGTGGATAACTTACCGTAAATACTCAAGTAGAATTCGCGCCTTGAAACCTGAAAAATCGATCATAAAATAAGAACCCGACTTATACACCCATTCAAAAATGCGACACTTACATTTTTCTTTTTTTAACATCTTGCCTCCTCCGATCTCGCACCAGTTTCTCACACGCATCGAATTTTGTTGCAGCAGCGCGGTTACCAATTTCTTTTGCTACTTCAACACCATTTTAATTTAAAATCAGCTTCATAGTTTCTTCTGATTGAACGCCCCATTGTAGATAAGGGATGCTCTTACGATAAAGGTGTATGAGGGTGTGAGATACAAAAAACACAAAGCAGTGCAAACGTCACTTTGGAATAGTTTCGATATCACCGTGTGGTCACGTAAGCACAATACATAGAAAAATAAAGGCTGTGTGCTCTCTCAGGTGGGCGTTAGCATATCATAACCTCTTGGACCAATACCGAAAGTTTTCCGCATTCGAGTTATACGACCGACATTATTAAAAACCAGAAATTATACGGTAAAATCAAGTCCCGACTTATCCGCCGGAGAACTTAAACATGAGTATATACGGTAGTTCCTATGTATCTTATTAGATATTCCTGATGTTTTGTGGGTAGTTCCCCAAGAGGCTGTGCCACCTGCCCATCACTGCAAGGGACTGCCCTCAGCCCTATAAAGGTGAGGTCAAGCCGCAGTCCCTTGCGGTTCATTCTGAATGCAGTCATGGTTTGGTGAGCTCTCTTGGGCTTATTCTTGTGCTTTTGTGATTTTTTTTAACCTGTATTCTGTTTTTCAACTTAGGACTTTATTTGCTTTTCAGATTTCCCTTTCTAGGAATTACCTCTTTGCCTTTTGTGCTCTTTGAAATGCCTTGTTTGATGGAGCCTTTTTTGTTACAGAAACCTTTTAATTTCATAAAGACCCTGTGTTTTTGCTCTGGTTGCTTTCTGGGTTTTGTCAGTTTTTCTCCTCTGGTAGTCATTTTTGGAATTGTTTGGGACTTGCGTGCTTTGGAACGTATGTTACTTTATTTTCCCTTGGTGTAAAAAAATTGTCATAATGACCGAGAGATCTCCCAGCCATGAGAAAACCCCAAAGGCTATTCAATTGGACTCATATCCCTGTGATTTATAACCAACGGTAAGTTATTATCCGTGATTTCAAACAATGACAATGCATGGAAACTGGTTGAGTTTAGATGCTAATATCCAACAATACCCAAAATATACGGACAGTATTTGCTTCCACATTAATTAATAAAATTCAAAAATTTCAAGTACCCTTCATACCAGCACCACATTTACTGTTAGTTCCTGTATATCCCAGGCTGCGGTTTCCAATCTCAGAAAAACTATGGAGCATAAATCCTGATAATATGATTGACTGGTTACTACCTACAAAACAAAAGCACATTTTACTTGTTTTTATAGTGCCTTTTTTATGTGTTTGTTACTTTATTTTTCCTTGGTGTAAAAATTGTCATAATGACAGTGAGACCTCCAAGCCATCAGATGAACTCATATGCCTTTGATTGATGTCCAAAGGCAAAAAGATCACAAGAAATGGATGCAACTTTAGATCTCACTAGTTTACAACAATGCCTAAAATGTGTGTAGGCTGTTTGCATTAACATTAATAAATACAATAAAGTAGAATAAGAAGATAAGAACTCTTCATACCAGCACCACATTGGCTCCCGTGCACCCAGGCTCTGGTTTATGGTCTTCACAGGCAAGGTATTATCTCAGGTTTCCAAAAATGACGATAAATGGATGTGGACCCGTGCGGAATCCAGCATGTTTAGATGCTATTATTCTGATAGTTTACAACAATGGCCAAAATGTGCAGAGGCTATTTGCTTCTGCTTTAATTAATCTCTCTTTCTCTCTCTCTCTCTCTCTATATATATATATATATATATATATATAAAAACAATGATAGGAGTTTTGTCCGCCTCTCATACTATTACTCCTGAACCACTGGGGCTAGAGCCTTGATCTTTGTCTTAATCCAAAGTTTATGACATGATGCACACTGGTGAAGCAACAAATGAGGGTCATAGCAACCTGCACAAGTTATTGGCGTTGGCGACTTTCGGAGAGAGGAGAAAAAGGAATCTCAGCAGCACAGAGCCTCCGCCATACCTGCAAGTAGATGAAGTTGACTTACTCGCCAGTCGTCATTATTTCAGTTCAGATAACTTTTCCACCATCTTAATTTTAACCCTAGTATAACCGGGAGAAGCGCTAGAGGTCTGCAGCTAGACTTTACTGGTGCCCAACTCCGGGCTATAGAGGGGGTTAAAGGGCAGAAAGGAAAAGAAGAGTGGCAAAATCTGCTGACTTTCAAACGCATTTCCGAGGCTGCTCATGAGAAGAAGAAAAACAGCAGCGGCATCTGCTGATCATCAAGTACCGGGAAACAATGCAAATGTCTCAAACGCGGACAAATGTCTGCACAAACTGTCCTGAGTTCCTGTCCTCACACCAAACTGTTTGTAATGGTTGCAAAATACAGTGCTACACACCATGATGACTTAAAAAAGAACTCCAGTAGCAACATCTCCTAAGCGTCAAGCCAAACACAGGAGGTGCTCCAGTGATGACTGAGTGACTGGCTAATACTACGGATCAGCAACATGCCACACATACTCAGAATACAAGAACGACATTGACAGAGAAATGTGTTCCGACAAACAAGCAGACTGTCAAATACTCACAACCTGTGGAATCTGAGTCGGAGTTGTGTGGTCGGAAGCGATTATCGGGTTACTGGAGTCTGTAGAAGTGTACTAAATGTAAATTATTATATTAAAATTTACAATTTCACATAAGATATTTTTTCTTTCAACCTTTTGATAAAAATGTTGCCTTTTTTTTAATTCTATCAATTTTGTCCTATTTTTAATGCTACTCAATGTTTGTAAGTTCTTTAATAAACAGTATAAAAAACCACAACGATGCTAGAATAGCCTTTAAACTTAAATTTTAACAGGTTATGGTGCTCAAAAGGAGCCTGATGATTCACGTTGGCAGTGATGATAGGCCTTGTATCTTGTATGTTATGTCCTTTCAATCAACATAGTAAAAATATTAGTCTAAATACAGAGGAGGAGTCCATGTGGGAGCTGGAGTCTATGGTTGAGGGGTTGGAGTCAGTGGCACCATAAATTGAGGGGTTGGAGTCGGTGGTACCATAAATTGAGGTGTTGGACTTGGTGGTACCATAAATTGAGGGCATTTAGTCGGTGGTATAATAAATTCAGGAGTCTAAATCTGTTCTACCATAAACTGAGGGGTTGGATTTGGTGGTACCATAAATTGAGGTGTTGGACTTGGTGGTACCATAACTTGAGGGGATGGAGTCAGTGGCACCATAAATTGAGGAGTCTAAATCTGTTCTACCATAAATTGAGGTGTTGGACTTGGTGGTACCATAAATTGAGGTGTTGGACTTGGTGGTACCATAACTTGAGGGGATGGAGTCAGTGGCACCATAAATTCAGGAGTCTAAATCTGTTCTACCATAAACTGAGGGGTTGGAGTCGGTGGTACTGTAAATTGAGGGAGCCGAATGGGTGGTACCATAAATCCAGAAGTCAGATGTACCATGGTGTTACTATAAATCGAGGAGTCAAAAGTCAGTAGTAAAATAAATAGAGACATCGGAGCAGGTGGCGCCATAAATTGGGGAGTTGGACTGAGTGGTATAATAAATTGAGGACTTGGGGTCGGTGGTACCATAAACAGAGGGGTCATAGTTGGTGGCACAATAAATTCAGGAGACGGAGTTGGAGTCGGGGGTTTTGTGTATCGACCCCACAGTTCTGCTCAACTTCCACCGATATGCAAACATGGCTTTTACATCGTTGCATCAATGTTTGGTTGAAGAGCAACAAAATGCATGGAAGCTATTTGCTTCCACATTAATTAATAAAATTTAAAAATCACTAGAACTCATCATACCAGCATCACATTTACTGCTGGCACCAGTGCGCCCAGGATTTTGTTTCCAGTCTCCAAGGTTTCAAGAAAACAATGGCTCCAGATCACTACTGACAGGTGCTCCCTACCAAACCTAGCTCATCTTACTGGTTTTATAATGTCTTTATCACATCTATGGCACCTGAGAGCGTAGCCTGCAGTCTGACCAGGTTGAAGACACAAGGACGACTTCTCTTATTAATTTGCTTTCAGCCTCTCTAAGGCACTATATCCTAAGCACTGTAGGCAGCAAATGAGTCTTTACCGGCTTCTCTACAGAGATCTGCTAAATTACACAACTGATCCCCAGTGAACCTCATTTTCCTTAGCATCTCGGCTGCTGTTCTTCCAAATCCCAGTTCATTTCAACTTTTTTTTTCTTCTTATTTTGTTCGTTTTCAGCCGTCGACTGGAATTTAAAGTGGTCTACCAGGTGTTCCAACTGTGCATATGTGCATTTGGAAAAATAGGTCAAGCTCCCACCTGTCTCTGTGTGCACAATTAAAATTGTGTCATTTCAGCAGTGCTGTCACCGGCTGCGACGGAGCTTCTTTTAGGGATGATAACAAGGCAAAGCAATTTCGGGACAGTGTCCTCAGGCCCTGCTCCTGCACTTAATGATGGGCCTGCCATGCCCCGTGCACACTGCATTCTCACCATTTCGACACTTTTCTTTTTTATTTTATGTGCTCCATGTGGGAACGAGAAAGAGAAAAACTTGAAAATTACTCAAGTGGCGCAAGGCCAGAGCAAGAACTCCATCTGCCGTTCGAGCAAAACTACTCCATGTGAAGCGGAAAGAGTCGGAATAAATCATATCTGCTAGTGGGCAACGTATATGTGGACCCCAAACTTGAAATTTGCAGATAACAATGTGGTATATGCAGAAGATACAAAATGTGTAATAATAAAATTTAGCACAAAAAAAAAAAAGACAAAACCAGTTCATCATACCTCCAATTACTGGATGAGGAGATCCTTAGGTGACTTTTCTGTCTGAGTTATGTAACAGGCAAATGACGACACCAGCAACCACGCACCCCCACAACAGCAGTCCATCAAGCTGTGTCATAATGACTTCACACATTTTGCAAAATTATTTTGGATTCAGATTTTTACTAATAAAAACACAGATGAATTGATGTCATGTGAAGCCTGCTAGTATTAAGCTGTAGTGGGTTTGTCCACAAAGAACACATATTAGCACTACACTGAGGATAAAGAAGAATTCAGACACAGGAACGATACAGAGAGCAGCACATATGTTAGAAAATGGTAGGAGAAAATGACCCAAATTTTAGGAGAAGGGATATAAACACGATGAACCAACTGAAAGGAAAAATACGCAGGAACAGAGCTACTGTACAAAGACAGCCAGTGTGACACAAACCTCCATGACAAAAGCCACAAACATCATAAAGATACAGCGTGCTATGTCATCGTCTACAGAACAGGGGGGATTTAAACCTGGTGAAGAAGTAAAAAGGAAACGAAAATCAAAGAGCAAAATTTCAAATCTGACTCCAAATCAAATTTTTATACGATCACTTGCTCTGATTTTGCGCAATTAAAAAAATAAAGCTCAATTATTAGGAATGAGAATGAGAACGAGAAGATGAGGCGCAGGCTAAGAGGCCGAGACTCACCTGCCGCTAAAAGCTACATGGAGATCACCGATTAGAACAACAGGCGTCATCATGTGGAATTAGAATGAGGATAAGCGGCGTCATCATGGCTTCTGAACTGCATGCAGTGGGTTACATTACTATCAGGACGAGTTAGGGAACTTCCAATATACTACCAAATAATAATTATTACTATTGTTATTATCGTTATTATTGCATAGTGGTAGTGAAAAACATATCCATCCATCCATCCATTTTTTAACCCGCTGAATCCGAATACAGGGTCACGGGGGTCTGCTGGAGCCAATCCCAGCCAACACAGGGCACAAGGCAGGAACCAATCCAGGGCAGGGTGCCAACCCACAGCAGGACACACACAAACACACCAAGCACACACCAGGGCCAATTTAGAATCACCAATCCACCTAACCAGCATGTCTTTGGACTGTGGGAGGAAACCCACGCAGACACGGGGAGAAAATACAAACTCCACGCAGGGAGGACCCGGGAAGCGAACCCGGGTCTCCTAACTGCGAGGCAGCAGCACTACCACTGCACCACCGTGCCGCCCCATTACTATTGTTATTATCGTTATTATTGCATAGTGGTAGTGAAAAACATATGTATACTAATATAAATATATATATATATATATATATATATATATATATATATATATATATATATATATATATATATATATATATATATATATACTAATATCTGCGGTGGCTGGCACCCTGCCCGGGGTTTGTTTCCTGCCTTGTGCCCGGTGTTGACTGGCATTGGCTCCAGCAGGCCCCCATAACCCTGTAGTTGGGATATAGCAGGCTGGATAATGGATGGATACACTAATATAAGCTGTTACCTAATTCAAGTGTGTGTGTAAGCAGGAAAGTGTGATTCAGGGTAAAAGATGGCAACTTCCTAAAACAAAAGCAACTGTCAGCGACAAATATTTTCTGCCTGGAGTTAGGAAATGCGCTAACTTAAAATTGTAAAAGAGGAAGTATGTGAGTGAGACATGTAGACAAGTTTTTATCCTTTTTGTAAAAGGTCACAGAGGGAGATTAAGCAATATATAAAGGGCCTGCAGAAGAAGAAGTGCGGCGTTCTTCTGACTTGCGAGCAGGAGATCCATGTTACTCACCTGTTGTTAATAAACTAACGCTAACTGATTGCACTCCTGTCTTCCTCGACATCTTTCGTCCACAATAGCACATCCGGAGTGTTTATTTGTTTGTTTTTCTTGGTCCTCCCCAGATATCTGACCACAGTGCTGGACTCATAATTAGAGATTTGAAAGCAAATCTCAAAACAAGGACTCTGCTTCATCCATTACTTGAATGTCCGTGTTTTTTCAGCGTGTTTTCATTCGTACTTATTAACTATAGTTGGTTTCTAATTGGTTTGGCTTTTCCTTGCAACATTTTGTTAAATTACATTTTGTTAAATTCCTTGAGCTACATTCTTGGTACAAAAATGATCTTTAGAGAGAAATGTTATTATTGTCATCATCATTAGTATTGGTATTATTATAATCTCTGCCATTCCTAATGCCACTAATAATAACAATTGATACTATTGGATTGATTAGGTCTAATAATGGATGGACGATATTTTAATCAGAGATAGTTTGAACAGCCACTTATGCTTTTATTATTATTTTCGCCATTAACGCCACTAGTTATTGAAATCAACATTTTAACTGATCGCTACTCGTACTTATAATCATTGATATCGTTCAGTTCAGGCGGATTTAATAAAATTAAAAACTATACCTTGCACTTATTATCATAGATGTCAGAAACAACTGGACAATGATAATAATAAGTGATGTATACTATTATTATTATTAATAGTAGTAATAAATAATAAGAATAATAAAAATAACAGCAACAATAGGAATTCCTTTTTTGGCTAATTTGGTCATCATCAGTAACAAAAAAATTGTAAGATTTATTGTTATTAGTTGTACTGTTAACAGTTGTATCACAGATGATGATGATAATAATATCATCCTCATCATCGATATTACCACAATAGTGTCACGGTTGGTATAAATAATAATAATCAGAAGATGAAGAAGAAGAATATTATTATGCTGGTAATCATACTATTGAATAATAATAATAATAATAATAATACGATCATCATTATTGCTATTATCATTGCTGTTGTGGTTTTTAAAATCAACATTACCAGCTTTTATAATCTGTACCATTCTTAATACTGATAATAATAATTGACATTTTTGGATTGAGTGATTTGATAATGAATGGATAGTATTTTTATTAATTTTAACATCACCCTTCCACTCAGAGATAAGCTAAACAGTAAGTTATACTTTTATTATCATTGGCGCTATTAATGCCACCAGTTATTAAAATCCAAATGTTCACTTGGTATTGTTCCTTTTAGCCAAATTCAATAAAATTATTAACAATACCAGGACAAGATAATGGATGTCAGGAACAACATGGACAATAATAATAACAGTAAGCAATGCATATTATTATTGTAATTATTAATGATAGCAACAAACATAACTAGTATTCTTTCTAATTTAGTCATCATCAGTGACAACAATAATAGTAAGAGATATTGTCATTTGTGATATTATTGATGACAATGATAATAATAATTTCATAATCATCGTTACTATTGCCACTATATTGTTACCAATTGTATTACTTGTTACTAATGATGCTCAAATTAGCAACAAAACCAGTTTGTTTTCATTGTTGTTAATAATAATAATAATAAGAAGAAGAAGAAGAAGAAGAAGAAGAAGAAGGTGCCCATACCTCAAGAACTGAATTAAATGTGCTTCCAAAATGGATGATTGATAATATGTTTAATGTGAATGCCATTTTCTTTCTTTTACATGTGCACTGTAAAAAGAAACTCTTTAAGAAAACATTGGTGATGCTATTAAACAGTTCATGAAATGAAGAAAAAAAAAAATCCGTAATCCAGTTAGCCGCACTAATTAATGGCTTTTTGAAAACCCAGGGTGATATTTTGCCTATTATTCCGAGTGTTAATTCTTAACACTGTCAAAAGCAGTTTAGAGAAAGGAGCATAAAAATGAAAGTCCAATCTTTTCTGATAAGAACAAATAAATAAATAAATAAAAGGTTTCCATTGAGGTCTGCAGCATTGGGCACTTACACCCCGATTTAATTAGCATATTGAACAGATTAACCTAAAACTAAACAGTGTCATTTTCTGCATCATCAGCCTTTTAGTATTCTTAATAAATTAACCGGTAAGCAACTTTCCTGCTGTGCCTTAAATGTGGGTTCCTCAGAAGTGTTTCACATTATTTTACACATTATGAAATATAAAATGCACACTAACAAAAGGGTATTTGGCTGTATTTTAATTTTTTTTTTAAGAAATTCAAGAAGACTAATTACAGTCTTCAAATAAATATAATTTACCAAAAGCTTTAAACGTAACAGTCTATGCCATTGGCAGCTTCTTTGTTGAGAAGAAATTTTCCTCATCAAAACTCTCATTACACAGTAAAACACTGCTAAATACACAAAAGGGGAAACGCCAGTGCTGGATGTATTACTGAGCTAAAAAAATAAATAAATTAAAATATCTTTGGAAGTTGGAGTGCTTAGGCCAAACAACATGACCTGCTCTTCTCACGATCCGAATTCTTTATGGGGTGACATTCTGCATAATAAAGCCACACTGCCAATGATCACCTGGTCACCCGGGCGCGTCTGGCAGATCAAAGCTGATCAGTGAAGATGAGATGAAGTCCACAGCACCAGGCAGCGCTGCACTGTAAGTGTAAAACCTGTTACATGTTTTCAGACATGAATCCACTCTATTCAAAGACTGTCAGCTGTTTTCATTTTTGTACACTTTTACTTATAGCAGTTTGTAACACTGAGGCAGGGTCAGCTAAATATGACTTCATCAATACATAAGAGTCAACAGAAAGAGAACCAAAAGTTAGTGCATGGCTGGCCGGTTTTATCTATGTTCTCCCTATGGCATCAAGATCTGTCTATCAAACAGGAGCAGAGAGGTAGCTACCAGAAATTAACCCTTTGTAAAGTTTCCCTGAAGGAAGCATCTAAATAACGGCCTAAGCTTGTTGGGGACAGATTGAAGGAGATGTGTCTTTTATGATGCTTCGCTAATAGAAGTGTGTGCACATTTCACAGAAGATGGCTATTAAACTTGAGCAGAGGTAGCGGGTGTGAATCTATCCATTTTGAAGTTTGCTTGAAGACAGCTTCAGAGTCAGCTATCCACGGGGATAAGCTTATTGGGGGTCTAATTGAAGAAGATGTGCTTCTCTTATTGACTCTGTGTGTGTATATTTCACTGAAAATGGCTATTAAATATGGGCACAGATAGAAAGCATGAATGAATTTATCCACTGTAAAGTTTGCTTGAAAGCAACTTCAGAAAAATCTATCCACGGACAAGCTTGTTAGGGTCAGATTTAGGAATATGGGTCCTGCTTTTCAAATAGAGATGACGATTTATTTTCTGTGCAATTGATATTTTGAAAAATTTTACAATTGCGTGTTTACGAATTGTCACAACCAAGCACTCGAGTATCTCCAGGTCGATGTTTCGGTGTAAATACTATACAAAACAATATCGTCGGATTGGGAAAATAATGTCAATGTTGCGTATTGCATAATCTTCTAATTACGCGTAAGGCAAAATCCTGATAATCGATTACTTACAGTACGGTTCGCCCAGTGTGCAGTCAGTAAAAAAAAGAAAAGAAAAAAAAAACTCTCTAGGTAGATGAAATGATGAAAGTGTTACTGCACAGCACTTGGGTGATGGATTAAAAGACTTCAGATGCTGCTTGTTTATGCAAGTGCGCGCATTTTTATAGCGCAGCGACGAGGATTTGCACGCACACGCACTTGTCAAAAGCGCGATGTACACACCGAAATGCCGCTTTAAAGTGAGACGGAGAGAGCGAGATCGGGAGGAAAGTTTTTTTTAGACAAAGGAGCTGTCCATTGTACCCGGCAGCGCACGGACTCCACACAATGCTTTCAAGAGATTCTTTATGAAGGATGACAGCAAATGCCGAGAAATAATTATCTGTTTAAACAGAAACATGCCTGTCAGACTGTCGGAAGAAGACCACTTCTTTAAAGTTCGAGTGATCCACACGCCCAAAACAGATAAGACACCTCCAAATTAAATAAAAAAAAAAAAAATCGAGACCACTTAACGACACCAAGAATAAATGATCCTCTAATCCAATTCAAGCGTGCACGTTGAATTATTTGCACTACTGTCTAACGAATTAAAACGTGCACTTTCATTTATGAGACTGACCGGCTGCTTCTCCCCACTTCCACATTTTACATTCTGACACCGAGTCCACACTATTTATTGCAATGTTCTTGTTTTCATTGAGGCAGTCGCTCTTTTCATACTGCAAAGAGCAGCTCCTGCGCCCCCCCAGAGTCATTCCGAGCCCCCGGCGGCTACGGTTGCAACACAGCAAGTCTTACCTGCCTCACTGCCCAGCGTTTTCCCCCGGTTCGTACCCGAGTGAAGCATCTCTAGCCTTTTCCAATTGCCTCTCCGGCTCAGATGATACACGCCAGCTCCCTTTCTTATTTAGACATATAATCGCAACCAAAAAGACAGTTGGGAAGTTCTAGTGGGTGAAGGTTCCGCTGTCCCCCAGCTTAAGTCCTTTCCCCCCGAAGCTGCGTCTTGTCTACAAAGCAGAAAAAATAGGAGTAGCGCCTCTTAGTCTTTCGCGGGGCTGAAGAGAAAGAGGAATTCTCGCACAAATCCAGCTCTGCACATGACTGATTAGAGCCCGAGCGAGAGAGCGAGCGAGCGAGCGAGCGCCTGCCTGTGAGCTCCGACTACAGCTCCGCAAGGCGTGAGTGTGAAGACGTGAGAGAGAGAGAGAGAGAGAGAGAGAGAGAGAGAGAGAGAGAAAGAGGCGAGTCATTGGAATGTGACAAAGCGTGTTCATCAAAGAGAAGAGGAGGAGGAGGAGGAGGAGAAGGAGGAGTGTGTGCGCGCGTGCGCGTGCGAGAGAGAGAGCGAGAAGAAGCAACAAAAAGAACACAACCGTGCAGGAGTAAAGCATAAAGTGCTGATGCACCTCAGGAAAACGAGCAACAGACCGCAGCGATTAAAGACGAAGAAAGACAGCTAACTGTAATGGGTACTATACTAAAAAAAAAACTGAAGGGAGATGGAAATCTGAACAGCCGATGAGCAAGCGAACCCCGTTTACTTTTTTTCCATCGGAGGGAGGTGGGTGGCGGCGGCGGCGGCGGCGGTAGGACGCTTGAAATCCTTAATCTTAATTGGTGAATTGGTGACTTTATGGTGATCCGTGTGGCTCGCCCTGCATTGCCATTCATTCATTCATTAATGTAGATTTCTTCACTTTGACGCAGGTGCATTTATTTCATTTTCTACTTTTTACGACACCGATCTTAATTATTGCTTTTCAGAATAAAACTTCTCTTCGCAGCTGTGTGTGTGGGAGAGTACGCCGTGAAAGACATTCGCCGTGCAAGCCGCTTCCCCAGAAAAGATGCGGGACCTGAAAACGTGTTGCCACCACCGCCACCGTCGCTTCTCCTCACCTTTCTAGTCGAGCTTTTCTAGTCGACATTTTTTACAATTAATATCGCGACGAGATTTCTGAAAGCATTCTAATGGACGGAACGGAGGCGAGCCAAAGATTCAATTATTATTATTATTTATTACTGTTTACTTATTCGGCTGACGTCTTATTCCAACATGTGAGCTACGGTTAGTTTATATATTTATATTTATATATATATGGAAGAGATCAGAAATAAAAACTACTTTATGATACGTGATTAATTTCCTCCCTTTGTGGATCACCAGCTGCAAATATATATATATATATGAAGATACTGGGATAGTTCATACAATTAACATCGCGTCAAGCTTTCTAAATGCCTCATGACGGACTGACCGTCAGCGATCCAACAGTTCAAATTTTATTATAATGTATTACTATGTACTTAATTCAGCTGACGCTGAATCCAAGGCAATTTACAATATGTGAAATACGTTTGGTTACATTTGTTTTGTTTTGGAGCCCAGGCAGGTGAAGTGACCTGGTCATGATCACACGGACTCTGTACCGGGATATGAACTCACCAGTACGCCATAAAGCAGTCCAGAATTCCAGATAGGACGCGGACTGACTCCAAGATCTTTGGCTTTGAAGGCTAATGCTATACCCATGACGCAATTGGGACAGTGCATACAATCAACATCGCGATGGGCTTTCTAAATGCAGTCTAACGGACGGACCGTCAGAGATTCACAGGTTCGGATAACCCCGTTTGTGTCTCAGGATAGACGCTTAGTAATTGTATTGTCTAATAGAACTTCGATAGAAACCGCACGGGTGTATTTTTCTCTACAAAAAGATTCATTATTTGAAAGCGCGCCTCTGATACGTTAGGGACTGGACCCTGCACTTCAAATTAAACTCGAACAGACCAGTAAGACACAGGAGACACCCGCAAATACGAACTGTTGTCCTGAAATCGAGTCAGCTGTTCCGAAAATGCTTGCGGCTGATTAGATGGTTCATCTTGCTTGTTAGCTTAAAAATACACTGAAGATTTTCCAGTGTTGTCTTAATGAGGTTATTTTGTGAAATCTTTGTAACGAGGCAGGCTGGTGTATTCGACACTTGTTCATGTGTCCATTAAGTGTAAGCAGTTGATCTGTGTCTTGTTAGCCTCCATCACTGCTTCTTATGTCTCCTAACTATAAATCCTTAATTCATCTAATGCTTCCATTTTCACTACTGGATTTCACGTCCGGCAAGCTTTCTGTATCACTTTATATATAGGACTGGCGCAGTGACGTTAGTCACTTGTTGTGTGTCGCACGTGCACATACCCTGTTAGACATCTGCAGTTAGGAGACTCGGGTTCGCTTCCCGGGACCTCCCTGCGTGGAGTCTGCATGTTCTCCCCGTGTCTGCGTGGGTTTCCTCCCACAGTCCAAAGACATGCAGGTTAGGTGCATTGGCGATCCTAAATTGGGTGTGTGTGTGCCCTGCGGTGGG
Organism: Polypterus senegalus; assembly: GCF_016835505.1. Classification (NCBI taxonomy): domain Eukaryota; kingdom Metazoa; phylum Chordata; class Cladistia; order Polypteriformes; family Polypteridae; genus Polypterus; species Polypterus senegalus. Next base: position 17,305,283 of record NC_053166.1, on the reverse strand, counting down.
CTGGCACCCTGCCCAGGGTTTGTTTCCTGCCCTGTGTTGGCTGAGATTGGCTCTAGGAGTTAGTTAGAGGCTGATTCCATTCCTCCCTCTCTAAAACACTTCTGTTTTAGTGCTTTTTTTAATCAGTTTTAAGATCATTTAAATAATTTTTTACCGTTTTATTTGCAATCTGCCTTACCACCAGCAGGGGGTAGCTTTTTTGAACCTACTGTTGTTATATGGCTTTTTTGGTTGCATTTTTTTTTTATCAGATTAAAAATACAGTCTTCAATAAGGATTTGAAGAATTTTATTAACATAATACAAGTGAAAATTTATGGCATCTATTTATTATAGAGTTGTTACACTTTAATGTAACGGTATACTTTTTAGTGGATAAAGACATTTTAATTGCTAAATTTTTAGATGAGTGAGCCATTGCTTGCTCTTTCAAGCATTTCCCTCAAATCTAACACACGTGCAGGTCATTACACTGGTGGCAGAGGTGGGATTTAAACTGACACCTCCTGTGAGACTGAAACCTGAATCCAGGCCCTCAGACGTCTTGGCCACACTACCAATCAACCCATTTGCCATACTAGACTCCCAGCTGCATGAGCTGACCCAAGGCCAGGGTCCACATTTGAGATATGCTGGTGGTCACATACCCAGGCCAATGGCTTTTATCAACTGGGAGGCACATCCAAAGTGCTGTCTAGTGCTGTGTCTATACAGATTCCTTCCAGAGTCAGCTTCTCCAGTTAATTTCACTTCACTGGAAAGTCCATGGACAACTGGGGAGTGTGTCCACCTCAGGTCCTGACCCAGGGGTGCTATACTAGATAGATAGATAGATAGATAGATAGATGTGAAAGGCACTATTAGATAGATAGATAGATAGATAGATAGATACTTTATTAATATGTAAACAACACATCCAATTAGTGTGAATGCTATCTGTCTATTATAAAAAAAAAAATCCTGGAGAGAAACAGTAGGGCGACGAGACGTGATCTTCACGTTAAGACCATGGAAGACACTTATAAAAGACCCACGAGACTAAAGAGATTGGCCACGGAGCGTCTCGTGGGGACCTTAAACATGAGACTTTATGTCAAGAGATTGACTCAGGACCGTCTCGTGATGACATAGAACATGAGATTCTTGCAAGACACGCACTACTTACAACCAAATAAGAGTACAGGCAGCCAGCAACACACTCAGATCCAGGGCTCTCAGCGCATATAAAGCGAATAAGGGCAATACGTTATAAATGAAATGAAGACGACTAAGCGAAGAAGAAAGCAGTGTGGAGAAAAGAGACTCAAAAGCGTTGGAGAGACAAAAAAGAAAAAGAATAATCTAGGGCAGTGGTTCTCAACCCGTAGGGCGGGCCCACCTGGGGGGGGGGGCACGAAGTAACAAAAAGGGGGACGCAAAGATGTGAAAAAAAGAAAACAAGAATCAAAAATATGAAAAAAAAATCTGTTGAAACTAAAACAAATTAACTTAAACTACATTCTGATACTAGAACAATAAATACAGAGTTAGATAAATGTCGATAAAAGTTAAGTAGGTATAATAAAATATGCATCTACATTTCAAAAAAATGTTAGGGGGGGCGCGATTAACACTGTTATGAAAACTTGGGTCGCAAATACTTAAAGGTTGAGAAACGCTGATCTAGGTGCACATTCAGAAAATAAGGAAAGTAATTATCAGCCCGGAACAAGTGGAATTGAAAAAAAGCACGTCCAATCCGGACAATTCTGTGAAGGGTTCTTTGTATATGAAGTTGGCTCTTTGAAGTTTGAAAAAGCTCCCAATATGTGGACAAAACAGAAATCTTTAATTTCTAATAGGCTACCTAGCAGGATATACAACAGATCAACAAAAGTTGAACTTCTCCTATGTCACTGTACAAGGCAGCAAAAGTCCTTTTATAATCAGGAGCCCACCGGTATTTTACAAATCTATTAACATCTATTCATGGTGTCCCACACATGCGCTTAGAGGACACCTTTAAGACTCTTGACAGGTAAGCACTTCCACCCCAGAATGAGAGGAGGCACTTTTGTTAACTACCTCATCTTTTTTGTGTGCAACTCTATTGGGCAGACCCCACAGAATGCATGGCCACACCTCCCACAGACTTCCGGAAGTCCCACCCTTTCCAAGGAGAGTTCACCAGAAGCGATCGCTAATTTTAATATGAGACAGAAAGAGCTCTTGTTCTCCAGCACGCCTAGTAATCCAAAGTGTGGCTGTGGCCATTATTTTGTTGAATTTCTTTTTCGGTTTGACTGCTATTACACATGGGATTCCAGGATGGTACATGAAACTTTTGAACAGTTGTCCAATCAGTCCCGTAACAATGGCTATTTATGGAGCTTGTTATGGATCTAAATAGATAGATAGATAGATATGAAAGGCACTATATAATAGATAGATAGATAGATAGATAGATAGATAGATAGATAGATAGATAGATAGATAGATAGATAGATAGATAGATAGATAGATAGATAGATAGATAGATACTTTATTATTCCCAAGGGGAAATTCACATAATCTAGCAGCAGCATACTGATAAAAAAATATTAAAGAGTGATAAAAATGCTTGTAAAAACAGACAATAACTTTGTATAATGTTAATGTTTACCCCCCGGGTGGAATTGAAGAGTCACATAGTGTGGGGTCTCCTCAGTCTGTCAGTGGAGCAGGATGGTGACAGCAGTCTTTCGCTGAAGCTGCTCCTCTGTCTGGAGATGATCCTATTCAGTGGATGCCGTGGATTCTCCATGATTGACAGGAGTCTGCTCAGCCCCCATCGCTCTGCCACGGATGTCAAACTGTCTAGCTCAGTGCCTACAACAGAGCCTGCCTTCCTCACCAGTTTGTCCAGGCGTGAGGCGTCCCTCTTCTTTATGCTGCCTCCCCAGCACACCACCGCATAGAAGAGGGCGCTCGGCACAAACGTCTGATAGAACATCTGCAGCATCTTATTGCAGATGTTGAAGGACGCCAGCCTTCTAAGGAAGTATAGTCATCTCTTGTACAGATCATCAGTATTGGCAGTCCAGTCCAATTTATCATCCAGCTGCACTCCCAGGTATTTATAGGTCTGCACCCTCTGCACAGTCACCTCTGATGATCACAGGGTCCATGAGGGGCCTGGTCCTCCTAAAATCCACCACCAGCTCTTTGGTTTTGCTGGTGTTCAGGTGTAGGTGGTTTGAGTCGCACCATTTAACAAAATCCTTGATTAGGTTCCTCTACTCCTCCTCCTGCCCACTCCTGATGCAGCCCACGATAGCAGTGTCGTCAGCAAACTTTTGCACGTGGCAGGACTCTGAGTTGTATTGGAAGTCTGATGTATGTTGGCTGATCAGGACCGGAGAAAGTACAGTCACCTGTGGCACTCCTGTGCTGCTGACCACAATCAGATCTGATCAGATCACAATCTGATCTTTATGCAACCTTCATATGGATGATTCTTTTGAGAATTAAATTTGGAGAATTCCTTCTTGCCTTGTTCTGCTGGTTGTAGCTGGGAATTTATTTTTTCGGGTTGCACAGAGAAAGCTCACAAATCAAAGGTTTATAATTCCATCTCTAATAAGTCAGTTGAAATATATGTTAGCAAGGAGTCAAACATGAAATGCCTGCCAACAACTATGCTTGCCCCAGATGGTGTCTGGTTAGCTACTGGCCCTCTGTGGCTCCAAACGGAGTCCAGCAGGTTGGAGAAACACCACGTCACATTATGAGGGAGCTGAATACCAAGGAATAACTTGGGCCAGCCTCAACTCTAGACCAAAATATTAAGGGGAAACGTCAAAAATTCTATGTGGGGCATGATGTGATTAATTCACCAAAATCCAACAAGCAACAGCACAACTGACAGTATGAGTGGAGGGGCTTAGCCCAGCTAAATGACCCCCTGGAGCCCAACCTGACTTGTGCCCTTTAGTCAAAACACAAACGTTTTCTTTTTATTCACTAAAAAGGGAGATCAGTCAGAACATTGGCTGACACTGATGACAACATCACATAGAAGAGATTTGCAGTCGTGATATAGCGCCTTACGACAATAGGCAGCATCCCAAGGTGCTTTATAAGTATTGAACTATGGTGCAGCTCTTTACAACCAGACTTCCTCAGCGTCACACGCACACTTCCTCAACTGACTGGCCACTATACTGACTGGCACACTGGACAGAAACAAAGTTCCTCCGCTTCTGTCCCACTTGGATACGTTTTTGTGTGGTGCCCCAGCTGTGGTTCATGGTACCCAGTTTACCTCCAGGTGTTCTTTGGCCTGCTTTTCCTACATTTGCCATCGGGTTGTGCCGAGGATAGTTGTTCTTGCAGTGCTGCCATGCTCTCCACTGGTGGTGTGTCAAATCCATCTTCTTTTTCTTCCGACTATGGCGCCTATGCCCTCTTCTTTGCACCTGGATAGCAGCTTCTGATTTGAGATGGTTTGTGGCCAGGAAATGCAAGGAGTTTTCACAGGCTACTGGCGTTGAAATGTCTCTTTCTGTTATCCTCCAGCATTCTGATCCATGCAAAAGTGTAAAAATAACACAGCTCTGGTAACACCTTAGCTTGGTGTCGATACTGCAATGAGATGATCTCCACACATTGTTTAGCATCCTGAAGGCATTTCTGGCTTTGTTCAGTCTGCTATTGATGTCACTGCCTACTCCTCCATCTTGTCCAACAATAATGCCTAGGCAGGTAAACTCATGAGTCATAACTAGGTCCTCTCCCTCCATCTTGATTGACAAGGGGTTTGAGATGTTAATTGGCATGGCTTCCAATTTCTTTGTGTTGATTTTCAAGTGCACTTGTTGTGCATAGATGTTAAGGTGAGATGTGGTTTTTCCTGCATGTGCTGATGTGTGTGAGAGAGCACAGCAAGATCTTCTGCATAGTTAAAGTCCTCCTAAGTAGAGAACAAGGTCCATCTGATTCCTCTTGCTTGATCTTCTGCCGTGCATCACATCACACAGTCAAAGACTGACAGTAAATCAAAGGAGGTAAATAAAGTGGAAAGCCTTAACCACGATCTGCCAGTAACCCGCTACACAAACTGAAGAGGACATGTAGATCATCTTGTGGAACCATAAAGCAGGAGCTGAACGTTCTGTCCAACTCCCCAAGGCACTGATCCTTCCATGGGATTGCAAGCAGCAGGATGTTTCAGCACACACTGAATTCACCTGGTATCAGAACAGGGTGTCAAAAGCACGACAGGCGTAAGGAAAGAATCGACCCCAGAAGGGGTGTCATTTTTGGACTCGTATCACATAATTCATTCATTTTTAAACGTTTGATTCAAAAGCAAACTACAGAGAACCAGAGATTATCCCGGCAACATCACTTGCAAAGTAGAAACCAGCCAGCCATGATGCAATGGTCCATGAGGCTGTCCAAGTTCATGCATTCACTTATTTTCTAAGAGTTTCCAAGGTTTCAGTTTCCAATCGTCCAATCACTATTCAGGGAGTGGATGTGGAGGTGGTGCGCTCCTACAAGGACTTGGAGGGCTGCATCAATGACAGGATGGGCTGGTCTCCAAAAAGACCGAGTAGCTGTAGTAGAAAGGGCACAGCGAGGTCTTTTCTCTTAAGAGACGGCGTTCCTTTAATGTGGAAAGTGACAAACTTCACATCTTCTACAACTCTGTGATGGCCAGTGCAATTTTCTATGCTGTGGTTTGCTGGGCTGGTATCGTCACTTCAAAAGAGGTCCACTGAAGAATCAACAGGCTAATTAAAAGGGCAGGCATAATGATGGGTGCACTCTGGACCCCATGGAGGCAGTCATGGAGTAGATAATGAAGACAAAACTGAGTACCATTATGAATAACGCTGCACATCCTCTCCATGACACACTGAGGACTTTCAGACAAGGAATCATTGAGCAGAAATATATCAGGAAACATGACTGGGGTTCCTCTATAGCAACAGCAATATGTCTGTATAGCACCTCAACAGGACTGGGACTGCCAAGTCAGACGTTTTCTTTCTTCATTTTTAGTCATTCTGTTTTTTTTTTGTTTTGTTTTTTATTTCGCCTTATACAATTTATTGTATTGGGAATTTGTTAGTTTTAACATACCTCTTGGGGTCAGCGCCCCTGGAGCAATTTACGGTTAAGGGTCTTGCTCAAGGGCCCAGCAGAGTACGATATCTTTTGGCAATGACAGGGATTCGAACCAGCAACCTTCTGGATACCAGCACAGATCCTTAGCCTCATGGCCACTACTCCACCGTGACTATACTTATTTAGGCATTTTTTAGGTAAATCTATCTATCTATCTATCTATTATATAGTGCCTTTCATAGCTATCTATCTATCTATTTATTATATAGTGCCTTTCAAATCTATCTATCTATTATATAGTGCCTTTCATATCTATCTATCTATCTATCTATTATATAGTGCCTTTCACATCTATCTATTATATAGTGCCTTTCTCATCTATCTATCTATCTATCTATCTATCTATTATATAGTGCCTTTCTCATCTATCTATCTATCTATCTATCTATCTATCTATCTGTCTATCTATCTATTATATAGTGCCTTTCATATCTATCTATCTACAGTATCTATCTATTATATAGTGCCTTTCACATCTATCTATCTATCTATCTATCCTTCAAAAGCTTATTAGGAAAAGCATAAAATAGCTCTGTCTGATTTGGAGCAATCAGAGGAGCAGATTGTTCATCCTCAGCTTCAGTTTTAAACTTTCATGTTGTGGACTGTACTCTTGCTCTTGCTTTGTTGTTATCTTGTGAGAAGGTTTTTATAAAAATTAAACTGAACATATCTAAAAAGTAAAAAAAAAAGTTTAGAAAACATCCATCCTGCATCTTGCACGAATTCACTAGACTCTAGGATCTTTAGGACATGAAAAACAAATGGAGTTGATGGAAAAAAAAGCCCATGTGGAGAACATGCAAAATGAACCCAGCTAATGGACAGTCTCGGACTCATAGTCAGTCTCCTGGTTCTGAAAGGCAGCAATAGCACCAACCGCCGCACCACCAGTTCATTTTGCCCACAGTAAACTTTTTCATAATAAGACTGAATGTTGTGGGAAGTGAAGAAAGCAAATCAGACATTGGTGTTTTATTGAACAGTGAATTTAAATAAAAGACTGAAAGACTGACACTTGACAGAAGGCCAGATCTCGGTGTCATATGAAAGTCACTGACAAATTAGACATGAGCAGTCTCTCTATTGTCTGTGAACTTTAAGCTTGCAGTGAAATTTTCCATAAATATCAGAAAGAGACAAATGACTAGAGTTGCCCAGCAACCACCTTCTGAAGAACCTTTGGAATTAGTAGCATGTTGGTCATAATCTAGTAAACAAGATACTGAATATAGCACTACAGGGAAGCCATTCTTGACAAATGACTATTGGTGCAGATATTTTGCATCTTTACCATTCCCCAGTAATTTTACACCATCTCAGAGCACATTTACCTTCAGCAAGAGCTGCTCTTTGTCTCGCCTTGAACCCAGTTTTCTAACTCAGCTACTCTGAAGATTATTTCTCTATCCCTTTTTTTTTCACATTGTCTGGAAGGTGTATGATTTTGGAAGAAGGTGTGAAACCGAGATGTGCTCGCTTGGTGAACTGTAAAGATTATCTGGCACAATCTAGCCTGCAGCTGCTCCATCCTGGTAAAATTCCAGAACAACACAAAATTATGGACTTGATCAATTTTCTCTTCCCTGGCTATTCCTTGGATATGTGTTACTGTATTAAACTGTTAGATTCAAGCAGAGCTTTATCCTGGTATTGGTAAATTAAACTAAAATCACCCTTGCTGTGCATTCAGTAATTATGCTGTTGAGTGTCATTTAGAAATTATGTGCAATAATAATAATAATAATAATAATAATAATAATAATGCTATATCATGAAAGATTTCCTCCACTTTCCAAGCATTTTCTTTCCTTTTTTTCCTTGAATACCCTACTGTACAATAATGTATTTAATACTGCTAAAAGCTAGCTAGCTAGATAGATATGAAGGACACTATGTAATGGATAGATAAAAAGATGCTATATAATAGATGGATAGATAGATAGATATGAAAGGCACTATATGATAGATAGATAGATAGATAGATAGATAGATAGATAGATAGATAGATATGAAAGGCACTATATGATAGATAGATAGATAGATAGATAGATAGATAGATAGATATGAAAGGCACTATATAATAGACACACAGACAGACAGACAGATAGATAGATAGATAGATAGATAGATAGATATGAAAGGCACTATATGATAGATAGATAGATAGATAGATAGATAGATAGATAGATAGATAGATAGATAGATATGAAAGGCACTATATAATAGATAGATAGATAGATAGATAGATAGATAGATAGATAGATAGATAGATAGATAGATATGAAAGGCACTATATAATAGATAGATAGATAGATAGATAGATAGATAGATAGATAGATAGATAGATAGATAGATATGAAAGGCACTATATAATAGATAGATAGATAGATAGATAGATAGATAGATAGATAGATAGATAGATAGATAGATATGAAAGGCACTATATAATAGATAGATAGATAGATAGATAGATAGATATGAAAGGCACTATATAATAGACAGACAGACAGACAGACAGACAGATAGATAGATAGATAGATAGATAGATAGATAGATAGAGAAGGAGCTGTATATGTCATAGAAATGACGTAGCTAGACAGAAAAGGCACTATATACTGTATAATACATACGTATGATTTAGACACATTTCATATAGAGAAGGTGTTGTACGTAGACAGACAGATATCTGCTTTAAAATTTCCTTTTCCCTGTTTTGAATTAAAGATTTTGCATCCATCCATTTTAGGCAGAGCCTTTCCTATTTTGCCATTTGTCTGTTTTCCTCAGCACTTTTTCATTGATTTTTCATTATCTCTGTGCCAATTCGTTATTCATGAGGGGCTCAGAGGTACGGGAGTGATGCTGCTTCTTCAGATTGAAGAGGGCCCTGTAAGATGGTTTGGGCATGTTTTAAGGATGGCTCCTGGGTACATGGGTTGGTGCCGCATGGCACACCAGGATACTCTGCAGCAGTTAGATCCCATCTGGCCCGAGACAGAATAGGAGTTGACCAGGAGGGAGTTTCTCAGGACAAGGGGGGGCTGCTCAGTCCAGCTTGGTGTGTCGCCTATTCAGAGGTGCGGCATGGATGTGAGGAACAGACATTTGTAAATTTCACCTACAGTTTTTTTTTTTTTTTCTATTTCATCAAAGTTTAAAGAGTTTAGTATTAGCGCACCATGCAAACGATTCAATAAGAAACAAAAGTCGACCGACCGATGACATGTACATATTAATATGTTGTCATTGCAGCTTTAGGTTAGCAATTAGAGCACAAAAAAACGAAGTACAATGAGGATTTCTGAGACTTTGTTATGAAGGTTTATTTTATGTACTTTATTTATTTATTTTAATGATAGGCTTTAATCTAAAATTAACTGTCTTCAAGGATCTTCTGAAACAACGATATTAAACAACATGTAATCTTCTGAAGACAACATTACTGGGGCTAAAAGCTAATGGTAAGTTGGCATGGCAACACACAACTGTATCAACAGACTCCTACAAAAATCAGCTTGTTTTACATGAGACAAAAAGTCGATAGGCAGGTGTTAATTTATCAGAGGTCCCCAGCGTCTTGGTTTGCCTCCCCCAGCGGATGGTTTTGCAGTAAATGCTGATCCTTGAATGGAAAAACTGTGGAAAGCAGATGGAAGGGAAACTAAATAACTAAAATCTCCACATCTTAGTGGGTGAAATAAAGAAAAAGAGAAGAACCAGAGATGTAAGGAGAAAAAAAAGTGCTGGTCGGCATCCCAGGGCAAGACAGCAGCACAAGACAGGACGAACACGCTGAGCATTTTGGGGTCTTTTGTGATGTGAGTTAAACAAAGCATGAACAAGGTCAGATTACAGGAGAGTGGTGGGAATGATACAACATGTTTAACTATAAGGTGTCCATTGAATAAAAACACAATATATACAGGTATGTAGTAAGAAAATGACAAGACGAAATGAAATGTTAGGGCACCACAGGGTGACTCCTGTTTAACTGGCAGGTTATTAATGTCAAAATAATAACTAAAAGTGAAACCAATTTTATCTTAAATGTTCCAAGTGGCCTTGGACAACGGTGTCAGCCAAATAAGAAGTAATAATAATAAACAAACATTATGTGTAGCTTGAGAAACAAACACCTCACAGGTCCTCAGTTGGCTTCTTCATTAATTCCATACACCCGCATTTCAGGTACTGGCAGGTTAGGAGACTTTGTACGGGTAATAAAGGGAATCCAGTCAGTAATCTAGTAAACGTAAATTGCATATAGCGCCTTTTATTGTGGACAACGTGCAGAATCCTCGTGAGTCAGGGTAAAATTATTTGACATATTTCTGTGTTATCCATAATGGCAGGGGAAGTGACTTTCCAAGGGTGTCACCGGGCCATGAGACAGAGGTTGGGACTGAGACATACTGATATAACTCCCTGTGTGGAGTTTGCATGTTCTCCCTGTGTCCGCGTGGGTTTCCTCCCACTGTCCAAAGACATGCAGGTTAGGTGCATTGGCGATCCTAAATTGTCCCTAGTGTGTGTGTGTGTCCTGCAGTGGGATGGCGCCCTGCCCGGAGTTTGTTCTAACTTGTGCCCTGTGTTGGCCAGAATTTGGCTCCAGCAGACCCCCGTGAGCCTGTAGTTAGGATATAGTGGGTTGGATAATGGATGGATGGATGGATGGATATACAACAACAACATTTATTTATATAGCACATTTTCATACAAACAGCAGCTCAAAAGTGCTTTACATATTAAAGAATAGAAAAATGAAAGACATAATTATAAAAAATAAATCAACATTAACATCGAATAAGAGTAAGGTTCAATGGCCAGGGGGGACAGAAAATATCTGTGACAGAAAATAACAGATATATCTGTTGTGAAAGAAAATCTTGAGACAAGACTTTTGCCAAGAGATTTTTTCAAGTCCCGCCCTCCTCTCAACCATTTGCGGTTAACGGCCACAATCCTCTCACCTCTCATTCGTGCGAATGCTTTTGTCAGACACAGTTCCTGCGCTCTCAGCTCTTATAAATTTTTACGTTTTCCTCACTTTAAGTTCCCAAGTATTATTATATCCAAATGTTACTGAAAAATTTAATTCTGAAGGGTTATCGACAGAAGAAATGAGTACACGGGCAATCCTAGCACACATAAACGATGAAGTCAAACGAATTAACGTGAAAATTGTCAATCGGTTACACAGAAAATTGGTTAAATGCATATCAATAGAAAGTTGGTGGTGATGGTGCGGAAGATGAAAACATCAACTTACAATATCTTGTAGAATATCGACAACTGTTAACACCTTCCGGTCTTACACCAGACGTATTACTGTTGAAAGATGGATGTACTGTAATGTTATTGTGTGATTTATGTATGAGTGATGGCCTATGCGATACACCAAGATTAGTTGTCTTCAAAATTGATCAAACAGTTCTGACATGTCAAATTTTAACAGGCGACATGAAAGGTAATGTAGTACAGCCTCCACCGATAACATCAGACACCAAAGGAGATCTTGATATGCCATTCGTATTAAAACGTTCACAGTTTCCTGTTAGAATAGCTTTTGCAAAGACAATTAACAAATCACAGGGACAAACATTCGAAAAAGTCGGTTTATTTATTAGAGAGAAAGAAATGAAATTCACTCACGGGCAGTGATATGCTGCATTGTCACAATGTAAGTCCAAACACGGAATCAAAATTTGATGCGATAGTGATGAAAAGTTAATTTAAAAAATTGTTTTTACTCAAGTTTTACAGTAAAAGTGTAAGTTTAAAAAGTATTTGCATGTCAATTTCAAAGCAAAACAGAACGAAAACATATAACACAATGAATACCTCTAAAGGAACATGAAACGTAATTCTCCTTCAATTTTTTAAGTCTGCAGTGGGCTGGCGCCCTGCCCAGGGTTTGTTTCCTGCCTTGCGCCCTGTGTTGGCTGGGATTGGCTCCAGCAGACCCCCGTGACCCTGTAGTTAGGATGTAGCGGGTTGGATAATGGATGGATGGATTTATTACGTTTTACTACTCTTTACTATGGTTAATTGCTCGCTGCAATGTAAAATAGTTAGTTCTATTACGCTTATGTAACAACTCCCATGAAAATAACAATCTGTTTAAATTGTACATGTGCTTCCCCATACGCGAGCTGCAGATCCGCAAAGTGGGTAGTGTGTAGCGAAGCAGGGGAGAGAGCCCCCTAGTGTGTGTGTGTGTGTGTATATATATATATATATATATATATATATATATATATATATATATATATATATCCATCCATTACCCAACCCGCTATATCCTAAACACAGGGTCACGGGGGTCTGCTGGAGCCAATCCCAGCCAACACAGGGCGCAAGGCAGGAAACAAACCTTGGGCAGGGCTCTAGCCCACTGCAGCTATATATATATATATATATATATATATATAAATAATATAAAAATTACTCCCAGGCCATTTTCAACTTACTGTAAAAGTGTTTACATTTTTCAGCAATAAGGACACTGACAGGTGAAGAGTTTTGCTTTAGGTCAGATCATGGAGCCGAGTCAATGGTGATGATTAAAGTTAAGTCCGTGTGATTTTTATTTAATGCCCTGAAATTCAGGCACCTTTACAATGATAGTAAAATTATCTGTTTATTTCTACATGGATCTTATATTAGCAGGTTAAACGATTCGCTAATAATCAGGGAAGGACATCAGTTAGTGGTGGGGACTAAATCTGTGCTCTTATGATTTAATATAGTGTCTCTCTGTCTTATACTGAGTATCGTTGTCAGATTTCGTTATTATTAAAGGGGACTTTTGATTTCATATAATGCACTTTACAGTGAACAGCATGAACACACTGCTTTACTGTTACGGGGACTAAACTGGTTTAAATTTAATATAGTGCCTATTCATACTGAACATTATTCCCAGCCTGCTTTATTGTTATAGAGGACTGAACGTGTAGCCGTGCAATTTAATATAATGTCTTTCATACTGACAAGCATTCTCAGGTCACTCTACCTTCACAGTGGACTGAACCCACAGCCATGTGACTTTATATAGTGCCTTTCTGAATTAACATCATCCCAAGACTGCTTTATTGTTATGAGGAACTGAATTTGTGGTCATGTGATTTAATATAGTGCCTTTAATATTAGTCATCATCTTCACGCTGCTTTAGTGTTGTAGGGAAATGAACTTGTGGCCTCTGCATTTTATTTAGTAACTTTAATACGCTGAACATTATCCTCACATTGCTTTACTGTTATAGCTGACACAGCATACAGCCTTTTCATTTAATATAGCATCTTTCATACAGAAAATCATCCCTGACTGTTTTACTGGTAAAATGAACTGAACTTATGGCGATGTGATTTAATATATAGTGCCGTTCATTTTGAACATCATCTTCATACAGCATTACTGTTATAGGGACAGAACATATGGCCTTTTGATTTAATTTAGTGTCTTCTATACTGAAAATCATCCCCAGACAGCTACTGGGCCATGAACCCATTGCTGTGTGATTTTATAAAGTGTCTTTCATAATGAACATGATCTCTAGACTGACTGGTACAATAAACTAAACTTATGGCCTTCTGATTTAATTGTAGTGTTTTTCATATTGAACATCATCTTTACACAATTTATTATTGTTATGGGGCATGAACATGTGACCTTTTGACCTTTTTTACAGTATAGGGAAGTGAACTTGTGACCATGTCATTAAATATAGTGCCTTTCATTTCAAACATCACACTCCCATTACGTCACTGTGATAGCCAACAGAACATATGGCCTTTTGATTTAATGTATTGTCTTTTAAACTAAGAACTGTTTAATTGATGCAGGGTACTGAAACTGTGACAATGTGATTTATATAGTGGCTTTCATTGTCAATGTCATCCTCTCACTGCTTTACTGTTATTTTTTTTGTTCTTTATTTCGCCTTATACAATTTCTTGTATTAGGAATTTGTTAGATTTAACATACCCCTTGGGGTCAGCGCCCCTGGAGCAGGTACAGTACAGGTTACGGGTCTTGTTCAAGGGCCCAGCAGAGTAGGATCTCTTTTGGCAGTGACGGGGATTTGAACCAGCAACCTTCTGGATACCAGCACAGATCCTTAGCCTCAGAGCCACCACTCCACTGTGCCTATACTTATTTAGACATTTTGTAAGCAAATCTATCTATCTATCTATCATATAGTGCCTTTCATATCTATTTATCTATTATATAGTGCCTTGTCTATCTATCTATCTATCTATCTATCTATCTATCTATCTATCTATCTATTATATAGTGCCTTTCACATCTATCTATCTATCTATCATATAGTGCCTTTCATATCTATCTATCTATCTATCTATCTATCAATCAATCATATAGTGCCTTTCATATTTATCTATCTATCTATCTATCATATAGTGCCTTTCATATATATCTATTATGTAGTGCCTTTTATATCTATCTATCTATCTATCTATCTATCATATAGTGCCTTTCATATTTATCTATCTATCTATCTATCATATAGTGCCTTTCATATCTATCTATCTATTATATAGTGCCTTTTCTATCTATCTATCTATTTATCATATAGTGCCTTTCATATTTATCTATCTATCTATCTATCTATCATATAGTGCCTTTTATATCTATCTATCTATCTATTATTTAGTGCCTTTTATATCTATCTATCTATCTATCTATTATATAGTGCCTTTTATATCTATCTACCTATTATATAGTGCCTTTCATATCTATCTGTCTATCTATCTATCTATTATATAGTGCCTTTTATATCTATCTATCTATCTATCTATCTATCTATCTATCCTTCAAAAGCTTATTAAGAAAAGCTTAAAATAGCTCCATCTGATCCTTAGCCTCAGAGCCACCACTCCGTTATAGGGACTGAACATATGACCTTCTGATTTAATATAGCGGCTTCCATATTGAACATCATCTTCACAATTTCAAACTTTTATAGGGAATTAAATTTGTAGCCATGTGACTTAGTGTAGTGCCTTTCATTTTGAAAATTCTATCCAGACAGCTTTACTTCTATAGGAAACTCAACTTGTGGCCATGTCCTTTAATATACAGGGTGAGTCAAAATGATGTTAACTCTAATAGTATTGCTATGTATGTACTTAAATACCATTTTTGTGGCCACATATGGTACATGTGTTGAATACGATGGTCAACAGGATGAGACATTCCTGTAAATCATCTTGCACATATGAAGTATGTTTTGTGAATAAATTGTTTCCTCTATTTAAATGCTAACATGATTTTGACTTACCCTGTAGTGCCTTTCATTTTGAACATCACCCTCACATTGCTTTACTGTTACAGGAGAGTGAAGATGTGGTCTTTTGATTTTTATATAGTGCCTTTCTGCAGGTCACTTTATTGTAATAATGGCGGTGTTTCTTCAATATAGTTACTAGCAGGTAAAGCACCAAGCCACGAGTCACACAAGGAGTCAATGGCTTGCTGCTTTGATCCCACTGCCTTCACCACTAGGGGGCCATATTGCCTCCTGCCTGAATGTTAGAGCCCAGGAAGCTTCATAGACTGACCTGAGCAAAGGCTTCTGAGCTTTCCAAGACTAACGTTACAAACTTGACAGAAGCCTGGCAGTCAGCATCACAAAGCGCAGCACAAGAGGACACTTGCGTGTGTGTGTAGAGGTCAGAGATCAAAACCCTGGGGGACGTTTCCATTATTAGTAAATGAAAATGCTCTTAATAAAACAAACAGGCATAAGGCCTGTAAATCCCTCAAAAACACTGGACAGGGTGAAGGGGGCAAATCTGAGAGCCTGCTAAAGAACCGAGGTGCAGCCATTGATTATGTGGCCAGCAGCACTTCACACAGAGTGCCGTCGGGCAATTGAGTCACATTAGCTAGCGGTAGTCCAATCCTTGAAAGGGACGATGGCAGACTTTAATATGACGCACATCATTAGCTGCTTTATTACGGTAAATCACGTTGTTTGCAGAGCATTAGAGAGAAGCCTTTCTGCCATGTAAAGTGAGGCTTGATTGTTATCTGCAAGGATTCCTGGAGCACAACAGGAAACGAGCATCTGCCATGCATCACAGCGACTCAAAATAAAGAAACATGCAGCAATATGAATGGCAACGTTTGAAAGCATCCATGGGCGAGTGCTTGGAAGAGGTGGGCAGTTGTCACGGAAACGGACCACTTGAGACATCTGGGGGTACCTTAACAGTGCTGAAGCAATCCTGGCTTGATATTACTGAGTGCAGCGCTCCTGTCATTCACCTGCAGAAGATATTACACTATTCTGACACAATTTCAAACCATCCAATCATCTTCCAAACTCACCGTATCCTGAGCAATGTTGCAGGGAAACTGGAGCACAGTGTGCAAGGCAGGAACAACCCCTGGATAGGACGCCAGAGTGAACACAAACACACACACACACACACTAGGGTGTGATGGACAGCCGGGTCCCATGCCTGGTTGGGACGCCCCTACTGCATCTGTTCCGGGGGAGCAACCATGGGTAGCTCAATACCTCCCCCGGGACGCTTGGTGGCAGCCTCCCTGGCCGACGGTAATCCCCCAACCGGCCGCATGGCTCCATGGGAGATGGAGTCTTCCACAGCCTGGTTGGGAGCTCGGATGGACGCTAGGGGGAGCAGCATGGAGTCAACAGCCCGGCTGGACGAGTCTTCAGCCCCAGTGGTCAAGAGCCTGCAACGCTTCCGGGTGGGCTATAAAAAGGGCCCGCCACCATTACTCGAGTGCCAGAGTCGGGAGGAGGAGGACTAAGCTAGAGGAGGAGTGGTGATAAAGGAGAAGAGTGTTTTGGTGGTGTTGTAAGCGTGCTTTGGGATTGTGTTGGGGTGTGTGACACGGGGAAGACGTGCCCCACAGCTGAAGAATTAAATAAAAATGTGTTAATCTTGTACGTGCCTCTGCGTCTGTCTGTGCCGGGTCGGGCGCTATACAGCGTCCATATTACAAAGGTCAGTTTAGCCATTACCAGTCCGACTAACCTGCCTGTCTTTGGACTGTTAGAGGCAACCAGAGCTAATCTATTTAGACAAGGGGAGAACATGCCATCTCCATGCAGGGAGGAACTGGGACGTGAACCCTGGCCTTCTTGTTGCATGGCAGCAGCTCTACTACTGCGCCACCGTATCACCAACAAAATTGGAATATCTTAGCAGTAGCCTGAACAGAACTGTAGGTTTATAGGGTCACTAGCTGTGCTACCCATCTCAGACGGATTGAAAGCCAAGTAATCAATGTAGACCTCAGAATATTCAGCATTAACATTTGCAGTGCTTCATTTATGGGAATGTATTTTGTAATGCATGTAGTAATAAAATGTATTGAATTTTTCATTCCGACAGGTGGATTAAACATAAATGAAATGCTTTACTGCAAACGCTTGTGATGCGCCATCTGTTAAAGTGACATAGACAAAGCAACCAGACGGACACAAAGATACAAAGACACTTGTCCATTTATGAAGGCAGATTATTGTCGTGGTGAAATACTTACCTGAAAGTGCTGATCAACATGCAACATCTCACAACGCTCCAGTGCCATGATCAGTGAGCAGACATCTCAGAACTACAGTGCCTTTCCTATCTCTCCATACTATTTAGGCAAAATTATGTGGACGTCTCTCCAAATGACGGAGTTCAGCTGTTTCAAAATAATAAATAAATAATAAATACCGGTAGGTGAAAAAAATAAATGAATTCATGAATGAGAAAAATTAGGTAAAACTGGCGAAATATGGGATGAGTTGGGATTGTGTGCTCTTTTTAGGGACTCCTTTGAGGCTCAGATAAGGAAAGCAGTACCAATATGGGACAAGAGTGGTGCTGTTGCTCAACGCTTGGTCTTTTCATCCGCAGCTCTGAACGGCCGCAGGCAGACGATGCCTAGTGTCATGGGGCCAGACGTGGAAACCTCCGCTCATAGGGTTACTTCCTAAAAATCTGTCCCAAATTTCCTCCAGCACATGCACTTTAAACATGCTCTCTGTCGGACAATGTTAAAGAAAGCATCATCACTCTCTGCAGGTCAAAATCACCGCCCCTACTTCGAGTGTTGCCTTCATGGACTCCCAAAATTCACTCTCCAGATGTATCTGTTATACAGCTGGCACTGCAAGTCTAGACAATGTCTGACCATGCCTCATAGACCTCTTCCAAGTTTATATATATACTAGCAGCTTGGCGCGCGCTACGCTGCGCGTTGGATGACCACAGTTGAAGGACTCAATCGTAAGGACCTCTCGTCGGGTGTCTCACTGGCACGCTTTTGCCTCTTTCTTTCGCGATCACGGCGTAATCTGTCTTCTCTCTCTGTAGGGGTTTCAGTTGCCTTTCAGCGGCAGAGACGCGTCATTGAGCTAATCTGTGTGAATGCTGAGTGTCCGTTTCTTGCGAGGGACTGGGGCTTTTCTACGGGGCGGCTATACAGCCAAAAGGAATGCGGAACAGGACATGGACACAGACACCGCGGTGGGCTTTTATTATATACATATATATATATATATATATATATAGTCACAGATGACCGGGGACACTGCCCGCCGGGGCGCCTGGACAGTCCCCGAGTTGGACAATACTTTTCCTCAGCCAACGAGAGGGCAGCCGCCCGGGACTATTTGGGGGCCACAGGGACAGAGCTGGGACACTCTGCATGAGAGGACGTGGCCACCGCCAGGGGGCGCCCAGACAATTAGAGAAGCCTGGATGGCAGCACTTCCGCCACACCAGGAAGTGCTACCGGAAATAGTTCCAAGGTCACCCGGTGGGCTTCCAGGTGCTTTCCTGACAATTCCGCCACACCAGGAAGTGACGTCAAGGGGAGCACCTGGGGCTCATCCGGGTCATGATAAAAGGGGAAGCCTCCCTCCAGTAGACGAGCCAGAATTGAGAGGAAGGAGACGAAGCTTGTGAGGAGGGACAGGAGGTCAAGAGAGAAGAAGAGAAAGAGAAAGAAGAAGAAGAAGAAGATGACGACAGTGGAGAGAGTTGGTGATTGAAGGCATTGTGGTGTGGGAAATCTAAATAAAGAAGTGTGTTTTGGACATTCTGGTGTCGGTCTGTTTGTGTCTGGGGGTACGCTTTCCACTATATATATATATATATATATATATATATATATATATATATATATATTGTGGTCCCCGCCGGGCTGGAGCCCGCCGGGACGCTAGGAGGAGGAGAGGAGGGCTTGTGCCTCCTCCAGACCACGAGGGGGCGTCCGTCTTGGTTGTGTAGGGGACCACGGGTACAGGGCTTGGAAGCCCAGCCCTGTAGGGACCCGTGGACACCGCCAGGCGGCCCCCGATGCCGGTTTACCCTGTGTGGTCTTTGGCCGGGATGGAGCCCGGCCGGGACGCCTTGGAAGACCGGAGGAAGGCGTGTACCTCCTCCAGACTGAGTGGGGCGTCCGTCCTGGTTAGGCAGGGGGCCTCGGGTACAGGGCCTCGGGTACAGCCCAGCCCTGTAGGGACCCGTGGCCACCGCCAGGCGGCGCCCCGGTGCCTAATTATCCCGGGAGCCCGGCACTTCCGCCACACCAGGAAGTGCCGGGGAAGACTTTGTGTGGCGCCCGGAGAGCCGCCAGGAAAGCAGCCGACACTTCCGCCACGCTGGGGCGTGGCTAAAGAGAAGAGGCCGGAAACACCTGGGGCTCATCCGGGCATTATTTAAGGGGC
This sequence comes from Polypterus senegalus, assembly GCF_016835505.1. Classification (NCBI taxonomy): domain Eukaryota; kingdom Metazoa; phylum Chordata; class Cladistia; order Polypteriformes; family Polypteridae; genus Polypterus; species Polypterus senegalus. Next base: position 17,285,407 of record NC_053166.1, on the reverse strand, counting down.
CGCCTCCCTCCAGTCATGTGGTGGAAGTCGGGAGGAAGCAGACGAAGCTGGAGAGAGGACAGGAGGCGGCCAGAGAAAAGGCACAGTGACTGTGGGCCCTGGACTTTTGGGGGATTCGGTGCAGAAGGCACTGGGGTTGTCTGAGTGCACGTGACATTTATATATTGTGTAAATAGTGTAAATAAACAGTGTGTGGAGCAAAATATGTCGTCCGTCTGTCTGTGCCGGGGCCAGCGTTCACAATATATATATATATATATATATATATATTTTTTAATCCTGGGAGGGAGACTAGGGAGATGAGACAATTTGCAACAATTGTTGAAGACAATTTGACGTCCCGCGAGAGACACTTTAACATCACGCGAGACAAGGCAGTGAGACCACATTTAAAACAAGTTCAAGGACATCTAACCAAGCAGTTGTTGGAATGCTTTCGGCAGACAAACATCATGTGCTCCCAGCTCTTCAAACAACGACAAGCAGAAAACGCAGCAGCAGGAAGTCAGCAGATGATCTGACTGCAACTCCTTAGCGTGCGTTAAGCACCCCGACCCTTCACAACGTGAGCGCCAGAGACGCAAAGTGGCAAAAGGACAGCTGCTGTACAGGCTTTTGAATGATCGACGTGCTGCGCGACAAAAAGAACACGCAGCTCGCCAGCAGCAGCAGCAGCAGCAGCAGAAAGACAGCAGCTGATCTGACCGCATCTCCTTAGCGTGCGTTCAGCCACCCCCTTCAGAACGCAAGCAGCGTTATATGTCCTGCGAGAAAGATTTAACCACGCCCAGGGTGGGAAATAAAGGACAAGTACTGTTTTTACAAAAGTTTTAAAGTAAAAGTGAAAATAATGCATATGTAACAATTCCCATGAAAATAACAATTTCTTTAAATTGTATATCCGGTAAACCAATATGGCAATAATGGATTCAATGAGGTTATCAGAAATAAACTTGATGCACTAGGATTAAAAGTTAAGACGGAAGTAAAAAACTTAGGGGTAACCGTTGACTGTAACCTGAATTTTAAATCGCATATTCATCAGATCACTAGGACAGCATTTTTTCACCTAAGAAACAGAGAGAAAGTTAGACCTCTTATATCACTGAAAGATGCTGAGAAATTAATTCACGCTTTTGTTTTCAGTCGACTAGATTACTGTAACGCACTCCTCTCAGGACTACCCAAAAAAGACATAAATCAATTACAATGTGTGCAGAATGCAGCTGACAGAATCCTAACCAGGAAAAGAAAATCCGAGCACATTTCTCCAGTTTTGATGTCACTACACTGGTTACCTGTGTCATTCAGGATTGACTTTAAAATACTGCTTATGGTTTATAAAGCCTTAAATAATCTCGCTCCATCTTATATATCGGAATGCCTGACACCTTATATTCCAAATCGTAACCTTAGATCTTCAAATGAGTGTCTCCTTATAATTCCAAAAGCTAAACTTAAAAGAAGTGGTGAGGCGGCCTTCTGCTGTTATACACCTAAAATCTGGAATAGTCTGCCAATAGGAATTCACCAGGCTGATACAGTGGAGCACTTTAACACACTGCTGAAAACACATTACTTTAACATGGCCTTTTTATAACTTCACTTTAACTTAATCCTGATACTCTGTATGTTCAATTCATCATAATAACTATTCATAGTGGCTCTAAAATCCGTACTGACCCCTACTCTCTCTTCTGTTTCTTTTTCCGGTTTCTTTGTGGTGGTGGCCTGTGTCACCTCCACCTACTCAAAGCATCATGATGCTCCAACATTGATGGACTGAAAGCCAGAAGTCTACGTGACCATCATCATCAGGTCCTTCCATGAAAACCCTAAATACAAAGAGGACTGTTTGACTTATGTTAGGTAGATTGCCCAGAGGGGACTGGGCGGTCTCGTGGTCTGGAACCCCTACAGATTTTATTTTTTTTCTCCAGCCTTTGGAGTTTTGTTTTTTCTGTCCACCCTGGCCATCGGACCTTACTTATTCTATGTTAATTAATGTTGACTTATGTTTATTTTTTATTGTGTTTCTATTTTTCTATTCTTCATTTTGTAAAGCACTTTGAGCTACGTTTTTTTGTATGAATATGTGCTATATAAATAAATGTTGATTGATTGATTGAACCAAACCCAGGGGTGGGCGAACGAAGCAAGCAGGGGGCAGAGTCCCCTAGTATATAAGACAACAACATTTATTTAATTTGGACATTTTCATACAATCAATGTAGCTCAAAGTAGCAAAAAGATGGTTATATAGAATGAAAAACAAAAAAGATTAGGCAATAATATTAAAGAATAAGTAACAAAGGAGAAAAACGTAAGGTCAGATGGGAGGACAGAGTAAAAACAAACAAACAAAAAAAAAAAGAAAAAAGAGAATCTGCTGGGACTTCAAGGCCAAAAAGACAATCCTGATCCCACTGGGCAGAATATACATCCACAACAAGCTGCTGATGGGCTGAGAGCCCAGGTCTCACTAGAGGACGTCCGTCGGGCCCTCATGCCATCCTCGTGAAGTCTATTTCTGACAGCTTGGCCTTCTACGGCCCTGTCTAGATTTCCACATGTAATGGCCCGTCACCTGGTATCTCCTCTATGTTCCTGAATGTGGGTGTAAAGGAGCCCCCGTAGTATTTCTTGACACACGTCTGTTGAATGATTTGTTGTCTGAAAGTCCTCAGCGTTAGTGTGTCACAGAGAGGATGTGTATCCTTGTTTATCATGGCACTCAGCTTTGTTTTAATTCTCTCCTTTGTTACGATCATCAGGGGGTCCAGAGTATATCCCATAACTGAGCCTCTCCTTTTAATTAGATTTAATGTTGATTCGGTGGGCCTCTCTTGAAGTGATGTTATCAGCCCAGCACACCACAGTGTAGAAAATCCCACTGGCCATCACAGAGTTCTAGAAGATGTGAAGGATGTCACTTCTCACTTTAAAGGAATGCAGTCTCCTAAGGAAACAGAGCCTGCTCTGTGTGGTATAGGGGGTCCGCGGCTTCCGAAAAAAGTCAGGTTTTTTAAATCCGTATAGCCGTGTCGTTCTTCGTGGGCGCGATTGCACAACCGCAGGGAGTTAATGGGGTGATTGGAGCGAGTCGCACCTGCACGTGAGGGTGCGGTCGCTCTTGTTTGCCTCATTGGCTTCCGCTGTGCCCACGGAGGCAGAGAGAGGTGTATATGGATTATATATAAGCGAAGATACACCAGAGAGGGGGATTAATCAGGAATCGTGAAAAAAAAAGAGATAAATCGGGGAAAGAAATGGAAGGAGGTGGAACGATGTGAGAAGGAGGTTAAACTACGGCAATGGCAGTCTAGGCTGGATGATCTGGCCACCTTAAGAGAGAGAGAGACAGAACGAGCGGGGGGCCCCGCGAAGGAGCGTTAGAAGGAGGCGCTCTAGGGGGCTACTGACAACTAGCGAGTGGGGTGAGCAGGAGAGGTGTCATCCCGCTGGATCTGAGGAGCGACTACGGGTGCGCGAAAGATCACGGGAGGAGAGACAGCCTCGTCGGTCTGGCAGCGACGTCCGTTTGGAGGCCAAGACGGAGGTTGACAGAAGGAGCTCGTGACTGTTGGGTCTCCGCGGCTGCAAGTAATGGTGAGCCGGGGAGAGAGTGATGGAGGTGGGCCAGAGAGCAAGAAGGGTGTGAGAGACTGCGTTTTTAACTTCTACATTTTTACCTCAGATTTTAAAGGATTTATTTATTGTTGATGGTTTTAACCCCACTGGACACTTGATTTTTATGGATTTATTTATTGAACTTTGACGCTGCACTTTTGATAGATAGATAGATAGATAGATAGATAGATAGATAGATAGATAGATAGATAGATAGATAGATAGATAGATAGATACATTATTAATCCCAAGGGGAAATTCAGCGTTAGTGTGTCATAGAGAGGATGTGTATCCTTGTTTATCATGGCACTCAGCTTTGTTTTAATTCTCTCCTTTGTTACGATCATCAGGGGGTCCAGAGTATATCCCATAACTGAGCCTCTCCTTTTAATTAGATTTAATGTTGATTCGATGGGCCTCTCTTGAAGTGATGTTATCAGCCCAGCACACCACAGTGTAGAAAATCCCCCTGGCCATCACAGAGTTCTAGAAGATGTGAAGGATGTCACTTCTCACTTTAAAGGAATGCAGTCTCCTTTGCACTTTTTGCTTTTGATTGTTTTTGAATAAAAGCACTTTATGGAATATCCCCTGGCCTTGAGAGATTTGTCCCTATGTGTCAGCTCATCTCGGTGACATTATCGACGGTTTTTGGTTCAAGGGCTCCTGAACAGCAATAGGAGGATGGAGTCAAACCCGCATCGTCACACTCTGCCCTTTCTTATATAGTTGCTGGATGTTCTGGGACCTGCCATTAATGTTAACCCCCTAGTACTTATAGGAGTGGACCACCTCTACATCTAATCTTTGAATAGACAGGACAAGAAGACAAGGAAGTTGTTTGGTGCGGTGAATGTATTGTATAGTAGATCAATGGAGAGCCTTTCTGAGGGTCTCTCCAGGGACTCTGAAAGCAAAGCCTTCAGGAGTTTCCAAATGATATAAGGAAGCCCTGGATGTGCCATCTAGCATGGCAACGCCATGGGATCAGACCCCAGTTGGACTTCACCCCATCTGTTTGATCCGATTTCAAGGTGCTTCAGTTTCTTTATATGACAGAGCGATGACGCCTTCTGCCAGAAGCTCGTAACCTAAACCATTTTCCCAAGAGTGATTAATCCCCCGACACTAATTAGATATTTGTTAATCAGCCCTTGACGTGTGAAGAGAAGAAGAAGAAGAAAATATCTGCATGATGAAATAAATGAATGGCAACTCAAGTCAACATGAGCTGAAAGGAGCCGAGCTCTTAGGAGTCATGGAGCCACGACAGAACCGCTCAGCGATCAGAAAAGAACTCATTACATCGCTCCTTTGTACGTTATTAAAGGCCGAGAAAACCATTTTCAAAGTTTTAATTCAAGCTTGTACAAAAACATCTGCCTTTTTCAGGAGAGACAATAACATCAAAAATGAAAACAGAACAAACGCCCTAGCAGCGAGCAGATTTGGGATTGATTTTATCTTTTTAATTACGCTCAATGCCTCGGCTCACTTGAAAACCACCGAACACCAACTGGTGAAGTCATTTTTATATCTGTGTGATGTACCGTCGGTGTGTCTGTTTGTGTGTGCGCATTGTTTATGCGGCCAAAACAAGTTTTCAGTGAAGACGTTAAACAACAATATGTCATGCGGCTCGGGCTATGCCGGCGTGACAAAGTGAAATCGTTACCTTGATGAATGCGTCTCAGCCGCTGTTTTCCTCGGCACTTTTTAAACACAGCAACAGTCCTATCAGTTGGCTAATTGCTCCTACATAAAGTAATGGTGGGATATCGTGTGATACATAAAATGATAATTGAGGGGGAGACATTTTTTTTTTTTTAAAAAGGCTGTTATAAATGAAACTCCAAGTCAGAGGGGCTTCACTTGGACAAGTGCAATTTGCACAGACGTCAATCACAAAATTCCGACAGAAGCACCTGTCGGCCTCATTTATGCTCAAGTAATGAGACCTGTCTCTGCCGGATGTGATGGCTTACTGCGATATTTATATATTTTCTTTGCCCTTTTTTTTGAAAAAGAAATATTGACATCTAAATAAAAGACTTCACCTGTGTAATATTTAGCAGATAAAAAATGTAAACCGAGTGGCCATTTGCCACCTTCACGGAAACTCTCTACTGTAGAAGGCCATACGTCCCATGATGGCACTGGGTGGCATAAATCAGGCACACTGATGTTTCTAGCGTCAGTTAGCGTTCAAATGAGTAATCGAATGGGCAGAATGAAATAAGCAAAGTGACTTTGAATGTGGCATGAGAGCTGACACTAGGCATGTGGTATAAATCAGGACCATCAGTGTTTCTAGAATCAGTTAGTGTTTAATTGAGCGTCACAATAGACAAAATGATTGAACGCAGTATGGCTTGAAAATTGGCATTAGGTATGTGGCATAAATAAAACAGACCAGTGTTTCCAGCATCAGTTAGTGTTTAAGTGAGCATTGGAATGGACAAATGAGTGATCATTGTGACTTTGAATGTGGACTAATATACTTAGCGCTAGGTGTGTGGTATAAATCAGACAGACCAGTGTTTCCAGCATCAGTTAGCATTAAAAAAAAAAAGATTTTTTTGGTATACTTTTTTAATCCTCAAGGGGAAAATGTCTTTTTGCATGACCAATGCGGGGTCAGCCATTGTACAATGCCCCTGGAGCAATTTTCAGGTGAAGGGTCTTGCTCAAGTGATCAACAGTGTATAATCCCATCTGGTAGTAATGGATTTGAACCGGTAGCCTTCCACACACCAGCACAGAAACTTAGCATCAGAGCCACCACTCACTGGAATGAGTGTCAGAATTGGCAAAATGTGACATGACAGCTCCTGTGCTAGGAGTGTGTTAGAAATCAGGCAAAATAAGCATTTCTAGCACCAGTTAGCATTTAAATGAACGTTGCAGTGGGCAAATAAGTGACCACAGCATTTTTGAATATTATTACGATAGTTTGTGCTAGCGTGTTGTAAAAAGCAGCCTCATCTGATCAGTTTTCAAATGAATTTGGAAAAGACAAAATGAGTGACAATGAATATGGCAAATTTCTAAAGGAGAATGGGGAAAGAAAGAAAGATAGATAGATAGATAGATAGATATGAAAGGCACTATATAAAAGATAGATAGATAGATAGATAGATAGATAGATAGATAGATAGATAGATAGATAGATAGATAGATAGATAGATAGATAGATAGATGTGAAAGGCACTATATAATAGATAGATAGATAGATGTGAAAGGCACTATATAATAGATAGATAGATAGATAGATAGATAGTGTGCCTCCTCCGGACCACGAGGGGGCGTCCGCCCTGGTTATGTTGGGGGCCTCGGGTAAAGGGCTTGGAAGGCCAGCCCTGTAGTGCCTGGATATCCCTGGTGTGGAGGAAGTGCTGGGGGGAAGATGACAGGGGACACTCGGACGGCTTCCGGGTGCGCAGCCGGCACTTCCGCCACACTGGGGCGTGTCTACGGAGGAATGCCGGGAAGCAGCTGGAGCCCATCCGGGTTCCTATTTAAGGGGCCGCCTCCCTTCAGTCGATGGCGGAAGTTGGGTGGAAGAGAGACGGAGCTGGAGAGAGGACTGGAGGCGGCCAGGAGAGAGAGGCATTGGAACCGCGAGGCTTGGACATTGGGGGATCGGTGCTGGAGGCACTGGGGTTTGCGTGCACTGTATATAACTGTAAATAAACGTGTGTTGGGTGAAATACGATGTCCGCCTGTCTGTGTCCGGGTTCAAGTTCACAATAGATAGATAGATAGATAGATATTAATTTAGCATAGTCAGCAGGATAGATAGATAGATAGATAGACATGAAAGGCACTATATAATAGATAGATATTAATTTTAGTATAGTCGGCAGGATAGATAGATAGATAGATAGATAGATAGATAGATAGATAGATAGATATTAATTTTAGTATAGTCGGTAGGATAGATAGATAGATACTTTATTAATCCCAAGAGGAAATTCACACAAAGATGGCAGTGTCCAGAAGTGGAAAGCTTGATAGAGAGGGAGAGACCTGAGCACGCAGACTCAAAGCTGTCATGGCTACTGTCTTATTAAATAATGACTTGAAGGGGCTGCATACTTATGTGATCAATTATTTGTGTTTTATATTTGTTATTAGTTAAGATCACTTTGCAAAGATGTGTTTTCACTTTGACATTATGTCTTGTTTTGTGGGTCTGTATAAAAAAAAAAAAAAATGTTTTATAACAATAAAATATTGAAACTTCCAAAATGGTGAACAACTTTTATGGGCAGAATAGACAAACAGATATGTGTAACTAATAGATAATAAAACAGTAAGGTCTGTGTATGTGTCCTGTTCCTTAGAGCAGTCTGATTGTTCACTTATAGTTTTATGTGATTTATCTGTTTGGCTTTGGTGACGTGGCCAGAAGAGGAAGTGGGAGTGTGAGACACTCAAGCTGGAGTAAAGCCATAGGAGGCATGCCGAGGCAGTCGCCTTTAAAGAGTGGAAGTATAAAAGCAAACAGGAGGCAAGAAGAAGGAGCTGGAAAATAATGACAGAGTCTGAGATGTGGACGTTATGAGAACAAGCTTGAGACAGGGGTTGCCAACTTGGAGGACCACCGTGGCTGCAGGCCTCGTTTATACTTCACGCTCAGAACACGTGTTCCCAGCATTCATTTGACGCATACTTTGAGCAGGCCCTCAGAAATTAACGCGACGCGTGTGCGAGTTGCAGTACCAGCAAAAAGTCGGGGGGTGCAGTGTGATAAAAGTTGGAATGTAACATCAGAGTCTCTGTTTACTATCAACATGTGACGAGATCGATGTGCGCACTTCGATGTTTGAAGAATGGTTCGATGTGGTAAAGCAAAATGCCAACATGCAGATGCATTCGTGGTGCTTTTATATTTGAGCGTCGCATATTCCCCATCGTAAAGACGCGATACATTTTAAAAGTATCACATACCGCCTTCTGTGCCGTCTTTTTTTTCTGGGGCTTCCTCCTGACCTGACAGCAGCAATCGCCCCACAGAACACAGTATCTATCTATCTATCTATCTATCTATCTATCTATCTATCTATCTATCTATTACTAGTATGATAGTCCAACTCTCTGCACATTTAAAATCCTTAGATTTATACTTGATATCACTTTCATGATGAAATGCATTAAAGTCTGTACGTTACATTTTACAGATAAATCATTAATTTCATTTAAATAATGAATACTGTTAATAATTAAACACATGGGGGTGACCCGGTGGCAGAGCGGTAGGGAGGGAGTCACGTCACTGGTATTCCCCCCTGGAGTTTGCATGTTATTCCTGCTGTGTTTCCACCGTGTGCTCCGGTTTCCTTCCAAAGATATGCAGATTTGGTGACACTAAAATGACGCCAGTGTGTGTGAGTGATTGTATTCACCTTGCAGTGAGCTGATGCCCCGTCTAAGGATTGTTTCTGCCTCATGCCCAATGCTAGCTGGAATGGACACATCCCTGGATTGATGGATTCAATCATTAAACATCCTTTTCATTGATATTGCGGTAAGGTGTCATTAGAATTTAACAGATGTTTCAGGCAATTCACAACACAGTGCATCCGAACCTGTTCTCGCCGTGATAATATCTCGCACTGTCACCTGGTGGATTCTACCAGATTTAAGTAAAGTATGCGCGCAAGTATTAACAGTACAACGCTTGTGTAGCAGGAGCGTCCGCTGGAGCATGTGTCACGTGAAGTAAACCTGGCCTAACCCTTTTCTTAATGAGTGACCTGTTTCTCTGCTAATTAACTTCTTTTGAATTCATTTTAATTGACTTGCTCTTGAAGACTCAGATCCCTTCATTGTTTCTTTTTCTTTAATTAGCAGCCGAACAATAATGAGATACAAAATGAGCCAAAACAACTGGTGTCCTTCATACAATATCTGAAAATAAAGAAAAATGAAGGTCTCAGGAATGCTGATATGCTCAGGTCCACAAAACATTTTAAGAGAGCTCTTAAAAAAGAGAAAATCAAGCCATGGAACTAAAAAACAGATTTAATTAACAACAAAAATCGGCACCTCATTAAGAAGCTGGTTGGAGTGAAATTGGTTGGAGTTTGAGGCCCTGACTTAGTTGGTCTTCTGTTGACTCCCTCACTTCTCATTTGATTTCGGTTTGGGTTCCATTTAAGGAAAAAAATGAAGCAATTCAGAGGAACGATGAAGAAATTCAGGGGAACAAATTGTAAGAAAGAAATTCAATTAAAATAAATTCACAAGAATAGCAGCACAGGCAGGGCACTCATTAAAAAAAAAAGGTTAGAATGAAAACCCGCAGCCACGGTGGTCCTCCAGGACCGGAGTTGGGGACCCCTGGTTCAGACATTAAGGAAAGGAGCTCAAGGTATATGGAGGACAGGAGATGGCAAATATTTTTAAATTATTCTACTACCTGCCTTCAACAGGTAGCATGGTTAGTAGACAGATATCAATCAATCAATCAACATTTATTTATATAGCACATTTTCATACAAAAAAAATGTAGCTCAAAGTGCTTTACAAAATGAAGAATAGAAAAATAGAAGACACAATAAAAAATAAACATAAGTCAACATTGATTAACATACAGTGGTGTGAAAAACTATTTGCCCCCTTCCTGATTTCTTATTCCTTTGCATGTTTGTCACACAAAATGTTTCTGATCATCAAATATTTAACCATTAGTCAAATATAACACAAGTAAACACAAAATGCAGTTTTTAAATGATGGTTTTTATTATTTAGGGAGAATCCAAACCTACATGGCCCTGTGTGAAAAAGTAATTGCCCCCTGAACCTAATAACTGGTTGGGCCACCTTTAGCAGCAATAACTGCAATCAAGCGTTTGCGATAACTTGCAATGAGTCTTTTACAGCGCTCTGGAGGAATTTTGGCCCACTCATCTTTGCAGAATTGTTGTAATTCAGCTTTATTTGAGGGTTTTCTAGCATGAACCGCCTTTTTAAGGTCATGCCATAGCATCTCAATTGGATTCAGGTCAGGACTTTGACTAGGCCACTCCAAAGTCTTCATTTTGTTTTTCTTCAGCCATTCAGAGGTGGATTTGCTGGTGTGTTTTGGGTCATTGTCCTGTTGCAGCACCCAAGATCTCTTCAGCTTGACGAACAGATGGCCGGACATTCTCCTTCAGGATTTTTTGGTAGACAGTAGAATTCATGGTTCCATCTATCACAGCAAGCCTTCCAGGTCCTGAAGCAGCAAAACAACCCCAGACCATCACACTACCACCACCATATTTTACTGTTGGTATGATGTTCGTTTTCTGAAATGCTGTGTTCCTTTTACGCCAGATGTAACGGGACATTTGCCTTCCAAAAGTTCAACTTTTGTCTCATCAGTCCACAAGGTATTTTCCCAAAAGTCTTGGCAATCATTGAGATGTTTCTTAGCAAAATTGAGATGAGCCCTGATGTTCTTTTTGCTTAACAGTGGTTTGCGTCTTGGAAATCTGCCATGCAGGCCGTTTTTGCCCAGTCTCTTTCTTATGGTGGAGTCGTGAACACTGACCTAAATTGAGGCAAGTGAGGCCTGCAGTTCTTTAGACGTTGTCCTGGGGTCTTTGTGACCTCTTGGATGAGTCGTCTCTGCGCTCTTGGGGTAATTTTGGTCGGCCGGCCACTCCTGGGAAGGTTCACCACTGTTCTATGTTTTTGCCATTTGTGGATAATGGCTCTCACTGTGGTTCGCTGGAGTCCCAAAGCTTTAGAAATGGCTTTATAACCTTTACCAGACTGATAGATCTCAGTTACTTCTGTTCTCATTTGTTCCTGAATTTCTTTGGATCTTGGCATGATGTCTAGCTTTTGAGGTGCTTTTGGTCTACTTCTCTGTGTCAGGCAGCTCCTATTGAAGTGATTTCTTGATTGAAACAGGTGTGGCAGTAATCAGGCCTGGGGGTGGCTACGGAAATTGAACTCAGGTGTGATACACCACAGTTAGGCGATTTTTAACAAGGGGCAATTACTTTGTCACACAGGGCCATGTAGGTTTGGATTTTTTGTCTCCCTAAATAATAAAAACCATCATTTAAAAACTGCATTTTGTGTTTACTTGTGTTATATTTGACTAATGGTTAAATATTTGATGATCAGAAACATTTTGTGTGAAAAACATGCAAAAGAATAAGAAATCAGGAAGGGGGCAAATAGTTTTTCACACCACTGTAGAATAAGTAAGGTCCGATGGCCAGGGTGGACAGAGAAAACAAACAAAAAAAAAAACTCCAAGGCTGGAGAAAAAAAAAAATAAAATCTGTAGGGATTCCAGACCAAGAGACCGTCCAGTCCCCTCAGATACAGTATGTCACAATGTAAACAGCACTGTAAATGGTAAATAATATTTTATTTGTCCCAAGGGGGAATTTAGCATAATACTTGCAGTAAATGTGATGTCTGTGACCAACTGGCTGCCTCCCTGCGGTCCTGAGTTCTAAGTTTGTCCCCATGTGTTGTCAATGTGGGGTTTGCATGTTCTTCCTGTGCACGTGAAGGTTTACCCCCAGTTACTGAATTCCTCCTCAAACATCCCCACAGACCCACTTAGTGATTCTAAACCGATCCTCGTGATGGACCGGCGCCCTGTCCAGGGCTGTTTCCCATCTTGTGCCCTTTGCTGACAGGACAGGGTCCAGACCCCCAGCATGAACACAGTAAACAGAATTGAGTATGTACAGTACACATACTAAAAGCAGAGAATGAACTCATGCATAATGGTCACCAGTATACAATTCCATTCAAATTCCTACCAAACAGCAGGTCTCTGTTACAGATCTTGCAGAATTCTGAATTATTATTATTATGTACTGTTGAAAGAAATGATTCTCATTTGCACAAATTTTGTGGGTATGTGTAAGGATTGAAACAATTCCTGTCATACTGCGTGTTGTCCCTTGGCATGTTTCCTTGAATCTGTGTAGTGATGTCCTACACCTTTTTTTCACTTTCATGCTGCAAACAAATCCCTCAGGGGTAATAACGTCTATCTAACCTAAGCTAACCAATGCCAAATGATAGGAGAGCTAAATCCATGTGCGTGCCATGACTTTCGCTCCTTGTTAAAAGCAGAGCCCAGCCCTGCCCAGCTGTTGTTTAATTACGAGCACCAGAGACCAGCGCTTGGGGGAATCCAAACAAATACAGACATCACTAATCGATCTGGGACTTATTGGTTGACTTGAGCAGTAAATTACTGAAGAAAAAAAAGTGGTGTTTCTATAAATTAATCTGTCTTTATTCAGCACATAACTAGGCCTTCATGATATGACGGGTGGCAGCATCGGCAACATGCTGAACGAGTTGTGAGGTAAGTGGCACAGGAAAGGCACCAATTAGGAGGGGGATTGAAAGAAAAACTCTCAATTGTTTGCATGGAGGTTGAACAGTAGTCTTACAGCTATGGGACACGGGTAGGAACCCTAAGTACATGACAGCTTTACTGGGGTTTTGACTAAGACAACGCTCACATGACTGTGTTTTCATTTAAAAAAGGCAGACATTAGCCTCTGTTTTCGCACTTCGCCTTTGAATATGGAGACTGTTGAAAACAATCGTATATACCGTAAATACTTGTGTATAAGTTGGGTCTGGAAACCCGAAAAATCGAAATCATAAAATCAGACCTCGATGTATATGCCTGTTCAAAAATGCAACACTTCTTTCTTCCTCCAATCTGGCATCAGTTTCTCAGATGTATATTCAATATATATAGATGGGCTGGAGGATAAGCACAGTCAGTCTTGACATCACTGGGCAAAAGACGAGCTACCTGTGGCCGATCACAGGGCACAGTAACACAGTTTAGACCAGGGGTGCCCAATACGTCGATCGCGATCAACCGGTAGGTCGCAAAGGTAGTGCAGGTAGATCGCGTTGCATTCAAAAAATATTTTTTTTAAACGTTAGTCTATCATATATCCTCCCTATGGCATTTGCCACTTGACTGACATACAGGGCAGCCAGTCTGAGGTCTCTTTTCTTCTAACATGCTGATCATCCCGTACGCGCTACTGCAAAACTCTGGCTATCTAAGTGATCAAGTTAGCCTTCCAATGTATATCGACTGAAGAAGGGATTAAAAAAAAAATTTTTGGTTATGGGCTGGATGTGGAATTTTCTCACAATGTCACAATCGAAGTGCGTTTGTCTGATCTGTCAGTCTATCATTGCTATTCCAAAGAAGGAAAATGTGGAAAGGCACTTTTGAACTGTTCATAAAAACTACGAAACTGACTTCTGAAAAGCGATCTGAGAAAGAGAAAGGAGAGGGAAATAAAATCGCAGTTGAGACGCAATGGAAGGCGTGTGCACAACTTGACAGCATACGCTACACAGAGCAGATTGAAAATTGTCTGTCAGACTTTATCTAATGGAGTGGAGTCGAGTGCTGCCCAATGTAGTGGAGTAAGAGTAGCGTTTCTTCTTTAAAAAATGTACTCATGTAAAAGTCCAGTAAAACTACTCTTAGAAGTACAATTTTTTTTAAAAGTTACTCAAATAAATGTAACTCGTTACTACCCGCCTCTGATACTCAGTATACTGTATATATATATATATATATATATATATATATATATATATATATATATATATAGCATTTTTAATGTAGGTAGATCATTTTGACCTGGTCATTTTAAAAGCAGCTCGCAAGCCGAAAAATTGTGGGCACCCCTGGTTTAGGGTTATCGATAAGTCAACAGACAAGTCATGGGCTCTGTCCACAATAATACGTCTTCATATAAAAAATGTCATTTGTAAACAAAAACGATCCCTTTCACATGGTAATACTGAGACAGTTTAGTGTCACCGATATGTCAACAAACACGTCTTAGGCTCTGGCCACACTATTACATTTGTTTTGTAAAAATGGTGTTTTTAAATACAATCTCCATCCACACTACTGTTTTTATGTCATTAAAGAATGTATTTCTGTTCACACTAAAACGAAAAAAAGCATATAGGATAGCAATGCTGCCAACCACAGTGTGAATTTCCCCTTGGGATCAATAAAGTATCTATCTATCTATCTATCTATCTATTATATAGTGCCTTTCATATCTATCTATCTATCTATTTATCTATCTATCTATTATATAGTGCCATTCTATCTATCTATTATATAATGTCTTCCTATCTATCTATCTATCTATCTATCTATCTATCTATCTATTATATAATGCCTTTCCTATCTATCTGTCTATCTATCTATTATATAATGCCTTTCCTATCTATCTATCTATCTATCTATCTATTATATAATGTCTTCCTATCTATCTATCTATCTATCTATCTATCTATTATATAGTGCCTTTCTAATCTATCTATCTATCTATCTATTATATAGTGCCTTTCTAATCTATCTATCTATCTATCTATCTATCTATCTATCTATCGCAAAACTGTAGTGACAGGTAAATTATTTGCATTGTGCACATTTATGTAGCATACAAATTGCACAAAATGCAATTTTGATGCCTACGCATAGGTAAGCAACACATGGAAAGCAACTCGTCTTGTGTCTGCTGTGGTGAAATATGGTTTTCTTCTGCAAAGGAAATGGACATTGTAATCGGCAGGATCCAATCAGAGAAAGGCAATGTAATAAGCCCGAACAAGTAAGAGCCCGATGAGCTTTCCAAACTCTGCATTTTCACCTGTCCATACTGATATATATACATTGAATATAAGCTGATCTCTGCCTGTTCATTAGTTTAGTGTCAAATTATTTTTGTAAGACATGTTGTAATTAAATGCATTGCATTTTACATTCCAACAGATGATACATCACAAACATTAACACTGCTGTATAACTGAAGTAGCAGGCACTAACTTCTTGCAACTGAGAGGACATGACAGATGTTTGCCGACTGGCTGACCAATCACAAGCGTTATCTGGTAAGTAACTACCTAAACAATCACACTGAGATTCAGAACTAAGAATGTAATGCTGTACTCCGATCTTCACCCTGCCAAATAAGTGAACCAGCCGCCGTGGCACAATGTCAGAGAATTTGCCTCAGGTGCTGACGTCTGAGGTTTGATCCCCGTAAGGGGATGCAAAAGTGTGTACATCTGATCAAGTAATCTGACTGTGATCCAAACCTAAGAATATTATAAACATATATATATATATATATATATATATATATATATATATATATATATATATATATATATATATATATATAGTGACAGATAGGGGACGCTATCACTCCCTTGAACCCTTGTCCAAGACGCCAGACACGTGGTAAAAGTCCAATAATCCTTTATTTAGACAATTGTACAGTGCCCAAGCACCCTCCTCTCCACAATACTCATAAACTCTCAACAATAATCAATAATACACTCCACCACTCCCAGACGCGTTGCCACCCTTCCACACAGCTCATCTCGCCGTCTGGGAGCTCCCATAATCCTTTTATAATCCCTGACTGGAAAGTGTTCCAATTCCCAGTCCATGTGATCTCCTTATCACTTTCCGGGTCAGATCAAAAGTCCTTTTCTTCACCCCGGAAGTACGTCATCTCTCCTGTCGCTGTGACTAAGACGCACTTCCGGGTTATAGGGCACAAACGACTCTCTGGGCCTCCCTGCAGCATCCTCTGTTGGCCCCCAAGGTATCCAGCAGGGCTGTAGAGGAAAACTCCACTGTCCATGATTCCCGGTTGGTATCCGGGGCACCTCCAGGCTACAGCGAGAGCACCATCTGGCGGCCTGGGGGTGTTGGCCGGGATGAAAAAACGGCCATGGACCACTATATATATATATATATATATATATATATATATATATATATACTGACAGAGCAATTTTTGAAATACACGTGCTTATCCATGCAATTATCTAATCATCCAATCTTGTGGCAGCAGCACAATGCCTAACATCATGCAAATGCAAGACAGGAGATTTTGTAATGTTCATATCAAACACCAGAATGGGGAAAAAATTGTGATCTCAGATTGGTGCGAAAAACAAAAACATCCAGTGAAAATCAGTCTTGTTGATAAGAGAGGTCAGAGGAGTATGGCCAGACTGGTTCAAGCTGACAGAAAGGCTAAGGTGACTCAGATAACTACTGGATACGACTGTGCTGAGCCAAAAAGATCTCAGAATGCACAAAAAGTTGAACTTTGAGACAGATGGTGTACAACTGCAGAAGACCACGTCGGGTTCCACTTCTGTCAACCAAGAACAGAAAGCTGAGGCTGCAGTGGGCACAGGATAACCAAAACTGGATCTTTTAAGAGTGGCTAAACGTAGCCTGGTCTGATAAGTCTGGATTTCTACTGAAGTAAACAAATAGTAGGGTCACCAACAGCATGAACCCATGCACCTAAACTGCTTTGTGTGAACAGTCCAGGCTGGTGGTGGTGATTTCATTTTGTGGGGACTGTGTTCTTGGCACGTTTGGAGTCTGCTAATACTAATCAATCATCGCATGAATACAACGGTTTATCTGAAAGTTGTTGCTGACCATGTGCCTCCTTTCATGGTCACAACTGACCCATCTTCTCATGACTACTTCCAGCATGATAATGCACCATGTCATAAAGCAAAAGTCATCTCAAACTGGTTTCATGACCATGACAATGAGTTCATTGTTCTTCAGTGGCCTTCCCTGTCACTGAATCTGAATCTAACAGAACAACTTTGGGATGTGGTAGAGCAGGGGATCCACAGTTTGAATGTGTAGGTGACAAATCTGCAGAAATTGTGTGTGTGTCACAGTCACGTCAACATGTACCAGAATCTCAAAGGAATGTTTTCAGCATCTTGTGGAATCCAGGCCATGAAGAACTGAGGATCCTCTGAGAGCAGAAGTAGGTCCCACCCAGTATTAGTACAGTGTTGTTATTGATTTACTCAGTGAGTGTACATTTCTAACACTGAAAAGCTCAATAACATGAGAAATTGCAAAATAGGGGAAAGCTTCGCTCAAAACAGTGAGGAAGTGTGAAGATAAAAGATCCAAATGCAGCGAGTCCTCAGGAGGAGACAGGCCTGAGGTACTTGTGGGACCTTACCATCTCAGGTGATTTCTTTTCTCCTCTATTGGATCAGCTCCCTTTATTGGAGTGTGTCGGAGGTGCCTCTTTAAAATCCACCCGCATAAACTAAAGAGTAGGGCACGACCATTTAATATCTTTAAGTATGCAGCCAGCAGCCCCACAGTCTACCGAGAGCTGCACCCTGCCCTGGCTTTTCTTACTTAGTTTAAAACCATGCACCTTGATTGAAGGAAAAGAATTTTAATCAATTTGCCAACTGAGCAGCGGCTCCTACTCCGGGGCTGTGTTAAAATAAATACTGTAGTGCGGTAATTTCACGAGGGACTGCAGAGTGCAAACACTGATGCTTAACTGGCCGCTCCCAATCAGCAAATCGCGATTAAATGGGCTTGTTGCAACCCGGAACAAACCGTTTGGAGGGAGAGGAGATACTTATCTTCATACTAAATGCATGAAAATAATTAATGCATGATTTCCTACTGGTAAAAATGGCACGAATTACAAGGCTAACGATTTCATCTAAGCATGAAGAACATAAATAATAAATTGCCCAAGATATTTTCAAATTGAAATATGAATGAGTGACATGACTAGATAGACATAAGCAACAGGCAATCAATAAGAGCTAGCAGGGAGCCGGAATTTGAGTCTGTACCAGCTTAAATAGGGACAGTCAAACTGAAAGGGTCAGAAAGGGAGAACGAAAATCAGTTACATGGATAAATAGTTATGTAAGGTGCTACACAAGATACATAAACAGATATTAAGGGCACTATATAAAGGACAGACAGACAGACAGATAGATAGATAGATAGATAGATAGATAGATAGATAGATAGATAGATAGATAGATAGATAGATAGATAGATAGATAGATAGATAGATAGATAGATAGATAGATAGTGTGACACTAGGGGCCGCTGTTGTCCTGTGTAACCTACAGTCAATATGTCCAGACACCAAGTAAAAGTACAAGAAATAATTTTAATTTATCCAATAATGTGCACAAAGCACCTCCACCTCCACAATACTCAATAGTAATACAATAATCAACACTAAATCCTCCTCTCCACCTAGCAGCTCAAACGCACTCCGTTGTCC
The DNA here is from genome assembly GCF_016835505.1 of Polypterus senegalus. Lineage (NCBI taxonomy): Eukaryota > Metazoa > Chordata > Cladistia > Polypteriformes > Polypteridae > Polypterus > Polypterus senegalus. The sequence goes on along the minus strand of NC_053166.1, from coordinate 17,266,640 downwards.
TAGGAGGACAGAGGGACAAAGAACTCAATTTTATAATGTCCCTTCTAGGTTCTCACGAGTGTGTCACCAACCTTGCCAATGGACTCTCCTGGAGAAAATGACCCTTGCGGGGCTGGATGCTCAGAACCACGGTTTTTCACTGGTGGTTTACTGTGGAATATGGTTGGCCAGTCATCCCGGCCAATACCCCCAGGCCGCTGGGTGGGGCCCTCCCTAACAGTATGGAGGTGCCCCGAATACCAGCAGGGAATCATGGACAGTGGAGTTTTTCTTTACAGCCCTGCAGGATACCTTGGGGGCCAACAGAGGATGCTGCAGGGAGGCCCAGAGACTTGTTCGTGCCCTATAACCCGGAAGTACAGTACGTCTTAGTCACAGCGACAGGAGCAATGACGTACTTCCGGGATGAAAAGAAGACTTTGGATCTGACCCAGAAGTGCTAGGAAGTCACATGGACTCAGGGTTTGGAAGCACTTCCGGGTCACGTACTATAAAGGACTGTGGGAAATCCCAGACGGCGAGCTGAGCTGGGTGGAAGGGTGGCAACGCATCTGGGAGAGTGGAGGATTATTGATTATTGTATTGTGTTTAATTATATGAGTATTGTGAAGAGGAGGGTGCTTGTGCACTGTGTTTGTCTTATTAGTATTATTGGACTTTTACCTGGTGTCTGGCGTCTGTTCTGAGGGTTCAAGGGGATGACAGTGCCCCCTATCTGTCACAATAGATAGATAGATAGACAGACAGATAGATAGATAGACAGATATGAAGGGCAGTATATAACTGATAGATTGATAGATAGTTAGATAGATAGATATGAAAGGCACTATATAATAGACTAGCAAAATACCCTGCGCTTCGCAGCGGCAAAGTACTGCCTTAAAATTTTTATTAAGAAGAAAATTAAACCTTTTTAAACTGAGGGAAAATATACCAATAATTATTTGTTAAGGATCTCTTTGTATACCACATTGTGAGTTCGGCCCTCCGGTTGTAATATGACCAAGCTGTGCGCTGAGCTTACTCTTGAGCATGCAATGTACAGTTGGCTAAAGGTAGGTGCCATCTCTGGGCATGGAAACCACTCGGTAAGTGTCAGTTCTTTGATCGATGGTGATCACCTCGATAGACATGTTAATGGGGGTACGTTTGGAATGATAAAGGAAATGGGTACCTGAACAATGTAAAGTAAGTCTAAAATACCTACACAATAACTATAATCGTAATAAACGAACAATAAAACAGCGGAGAAGCCGTGGATTAAATAAAAAGGCTGTAGTTATCAGCAGGGAGGCGTGAATCCCGTGGCGAGGCAAGGAAGGGAATGTAGAGACTGGAGCGACGGACGGTCTTATATAGGCAGGCAGCTAACAACGTGGGAGGCGTGGGGATGGGGGACCCAACGCCACCTCACACGGTGACCGAGCTGCAGGCTATGGACGTATATATGTATGTAAGTAGGATTCAGTTAGTGTTGGGAACCCGCGTACTGAATTTTTTGAAGATGGGCCCATAAGTAACAAAGACCATTGGAAAGTTCAATATGGCGGCCGACAGTGGAATCATACCACCAAAATAAGTATGTCCATTGGTTTCGGTTAGCGCAGGGAAGCCGCCTACCAAATATCGTGAAGATGGGGCCATAAATGAGAAAGTTCAACATGGCGGACGTTGTCGACCGTTATGACCCTCACACGTAGAATTTCAAAATGAAACCTGCTTAACTTTTGTAAGTAAGCTGAAAGGAATGAGCCTGCCAAATTTCAGCCTTCTACCTACACGGGAAGTTGGAGAATTAGTGATGAGTCAGTCAGTGAGTGAGTGAGTGAGGGCTTTGCCTTTTATTAGTGTAGATAGATAGATAGATAGATGTGACAGGCACTATATAATAGATTAGACAGATAGACAGACAGACAGACAGATAGATAGATATGAAGGGCAGTATATAACTGATAGATAGATAGATAGATAGATAGATAGATAGATAGATAGATAGATAGATAGATACTTTATTAATCCCAAGGGGAAATTCACACTATATTCACTATATAATAGATTAGACAGACAGACAGACAGGGAAGGCATTATATTTAACTTATACACGTATAGTCCTGGAAGGTGATTCTAGAGTTTTGCTACAAGCAGCCCTTAACGGCTTTAAAGTCAGATAAAATGCAGTTAGCAGCAGGCCATGTTAATAAACAGGTCAGAAGAGGATGACCAGACTCACTCAGCATAAGAGACAGGCCACAAATAACCAAAGAGCAGCTGCTTATAACAGTGGTGTACACAATTGCATCTCTGGACTCATGCAGTGCCTACAAAAAGTATTCACTCCCCTTGGAAGTTTTCACATTTTTGTTATTCAAGTATAACACTGAATCACAGAGGATTTCATTTAGATATTTTGACACTTATCATCATAAAAAACTCTTTACTGTCAAAAGTGAAAACAGATGAAACAGATGTCTGTAAAGTGATTCAATGCTGTACAAGAATAAAATGCTAAAACATCCAAGAGAGTGAATACTTTTGACAGCCATTATATCAAGTTGGGTGGTGAAGCACCAGATGACCACGCCAGTTTTGCTCCTCTCAGTAAGGATCCAGTGGATTAGGAGAAAGCAGCCTGGGTTCATGAATCTCAATTTCTGCTGCCACATGCAGATGTTAACATCTGAATATGAGATAAATGGCATGAATCCAGCAATCCATCCTGTTTTGAGTCAACATTGCAGGCTGCTGCTGGTACTGTAACAGTGTGTGGATGTTTTCTTATCCCATATTAAGTGTCTTATTATCAATGGAGTGTCATTTCAATGCCACAGCATGCTGCAGTGTTGTTGCTGACCATTCTTTGATAACCACATTTTGCACTTTTTCAAATGGAAGAGGTACACACATCATCTCTAGGGTTTAGCGATAACGTATCACAATGCACATGTCAGCTCAACCTGGATCTGCGATCACAACAGTGACTTCAGTTTACTGAAACAGTCTGCACTGCCCACAGATCTCAATCCAACAGAGTGCCTTTAAGATAAGGAGGAACGAAGGGGATTACAACTCGAATATATGGAAAAATAAAATCTACGGAAACTGCACACGGCTATCAAGTTAGTATGGGCCAAACTCTAGGAGGAATATCTCCAGCATTTTGTTTAATCAATGCCTTGGAGAATCCAAACCTGGGGGTCCTAATTAGTACTACAAAGGTTGATATATATATTGATAAATATATATGGCGTGTGTATGTGTGTGTAATAAGAAGAAAGCATTCTCTTCTCAATGTGTTAATAAGAATTGTTCTAAATGCCATCCTGACATTCGTGAAATTTTGCAGCATGTGAAAATGATGACTTATTGATATTTCTAAAAACGGAGTCATAGTTAAAAGAGTAAAGGGCTTATCGGGCACTGAACGGTACGCCTATTGTGTTTCTGGCCTATAGACAACTGGCAGAGACAACATAACTAACTTCAAGCAAAGCCGTGGACTGAGATAAGGTTTACATTTTTAAAAAATATACAACTGTCTGTGGAAGCAGGCCAGTAAAGTGCTCGGCGCTGGGCACAGTTCGCATGCTCTCCAAGAGTTTCCCTCAGGTTGCCACCAAAGGCTTGCGCTGTATTGGCCGTGGGTATTGACTGTTGTTTGAGGAAACGAATTTAAATTATTTTAGCACAAGGCTGTGACATAACAAAATGTAAAATAAAACTGAAGAGGTCTGAATACTTTCTGAAGGCACTTCATCTTCTTCTGTAGCTATTTCCATTTTTATATGGGGTCGCTATGTTTTTGACAAGCCTTCTTCAACAGAAGTTTTGCTGTGATTTGTCCTGAAGCCAGCCTTGGCACTGTATCGAGATAAAGTATAACGTTACCTTCTGTTGGTTTTTGACTTTTCTTTTTTGTGCCCATTTTATTAATACTTTATCTTCTGCTCTTTGACCCACCAGTTTCCCATATGGCTGACATATTCTGAGCTTTGCATGTTATTTTACAATAAAGACACCCCAAGGCATCACTCCATACAAAGCAATAAATGTGAAAAATTAAATGAAGTGCCCTTTAAAAGTCATTCCTGTACACTGTGGTTTCATTTTGAATGTGTGTGCATATTGATTATATAGTCGTGTGAAAAAGCAAGTGCACCACATGCACATTGCTGATATCTTCAACATATTTTGGTGGAAACGTTCTGGTTCGAGGGTTGCTTTTCTCCCACACGGCCTGGGCAGCTTGCAGTCCTCCATTCAACTATGAATTGTGCATCATATCAAAGTGTACTTGAGGAGAATGTCAGGCCATCTATCTGAAAGTTAAAGTTGAACTGGAGACGGACCTGTCAACATGATAATGATCCGCAGCACACTAGCAAACCTACTAAGGAATGGCAAACAAATAAAAATGAGATCTCTCTATCATATAACAAAGATCTTTTGATTTGACAAGACGTCACTTTTTGGAAAAGAGATTTTTTCAAGTCCCACGAGACAAGACTTTTTGCCTTGACATTTTTCCCAAGTCACACCCTCCTCTCAACTATCTTCAAACAAGACCTCACCTCTCATTCGTGCAAATGCTTTTGTCAGACACACTTCCTGCGCTCTCACCTCTTATACATTTTACGTTTTCCTCACTTTAAGTTCGCAAAAGAAGACGCATTATGTCCAAATCTTATTCAAGAATTACGTCACGAAGGGTAATCAACATAAAAAATGAGTACACGTACAATCCTAGCACCAAGAAACGAGGAAGTCAAACGAATTAACGCCAAAAATGTCGATCATTTACACATCAAACTGGTTCAATTCATCCAAAAATGTCGAACGGTTACAGTTACAAATTGGTTAAATGCGTATCAATAGACTGAAACAGCTGGTGGTGATCATGTGCAAGATGAAAACATCAACTTACAATATCCCAAAGAATATCAACAACCATTAACAACGTCCGGTCTTCCACCGCACGAATTACTGTAGAAAGAAGGATGCATCCAAGAAAGGTAATTTCGTACCTTATCCGCGGATAACAGACAACAAAGGAGATCTTGATATGCCATTCGTATTAAAACGTTAACAGTTTCCAGTTAGAACAGCTTTTGCAAAGACAATTAACAAATCTCAGAGCCAAACATTCGAAAAAGTCTTTTTATTTAATAGAGAGAAAGAAACGAAATTTAATCAGTTATACGTTGTGTTGATGAATATGTAACAATTCCCATAAAAATAAAAATCTGGTTAAATTGTTCATCCGCATCTCCATACGCAAGCGGCAGAACCTCAAAGAAGCTAACGCGTAGCACGGGCTGGGGGGTTGACAAGCGAAGCCCCCTAGTACTTAAATAAAACACAGAGAACATCAGAACATTAGAACAATCTAGATGAGATCAGGCCATTTAGCCCAACAAAGCTCACCAATCCTATCTACTTAATCCTTCTAAAATAACATCAGGTTGAGTTTTGAAAGTCCCTAAAGTCCTCCTGTCTACCACACCACTTGGTCATTTATTCCAAGTGTCTGTGGTTCTCTGTGTAACGAAAAACTTCCTAATGTTTGTGCGAAATTTAAGCTGAACAAGTTTCCAACTGTGTCCCCGTGTTCTTGATGAACTCATTTTAAAATACAAGTCTCGATCCATTGCACTAATTCCCTGTGGCCAAACAACTCTTAACATTGATTCACCTGTCAAGGGCACATTGTTCCAGAAGGCCTTTTTGGACCCGAATGCCAAACAAATTTGTGCAATTTCTTTGTAGATCAATTCATTTTGACACCAACTTTTGCAAGAGTTACCTGTAGACCCTGCAATTAAATTTTGGGGTCCTTGGAGACTTCTTACAGTATCAAATGGACAGCTCTTGGGCTGAATCTGCTGGGCTAGCCTGTCCTGGACAAATGAGCAGTCATTTGAAATGTATGCCACTTATAGATGAGTTTCCTTACAGTGGAATGACTGATTTCAAATAATTTGGTGATCTTTTTAAATCTCGTACCAGACTCCTAGGCTTCCACATCCTTTTTTCTGAGGGTCTTAGAGAGGTCTTTAGATCTTGGCATGATGATACCACACACATCAATAGCACAGAGAGCAGCAGACACTTGATATCTTCAACTGAAATAAGACAGGTTCCACTTGCATGAACCCTAAAGGAGGTTCTCATCATTGGGACCTCATCTGGAACACCCAATTCTAACCTGATGTTGTGGCATAGTGGGTCCACGGCTTCCAATAAAAAAGGCCGGGTTTTAAATCCGTATAACAGTGCCGTTCTCCGTGGGCACGATTGCACGACTGCAGGGAGTTAATGAGGTTGTTGGAGCGAGTCGCACCTGCACGTGTCGGTGTGGTCATTCTCGAATTGCCTCGATGGCTTCCTGCAGTGTGTGTGATAAGGTGCTGCACCCACAGATGCGTGCGGGAATTTATATATACAGGGCGACACCAGGATGGGGGTGAATGGAAGAATATAGATGGACTAGCAAAATACCCGCGCTTCGCAGCAGTGAAGTACTGCCTTAAAATTTTTATTAAGAAGAAAATGAAACCTTTTTAAACTGAGGGCAAATATACCAATAATTATTTGTTAAGGATCTCTTTGTATACCACATTGTGAGTTCGGCCCTCCGGTTGTAACATGACCAAGCTGTGCGCTGAGCTTACTCTTGAGCATTCAACGTACAGTTGGCCATGTGAACAGTAATCTTGTTTCAAATCTCACAGCTTGGATTGCTGCTGTCATAATCGTTTGAGTTTCATGGTTTGTTTCAATTACGACAGTATTTGCAGGACTTGTTGTGTTGAAGAGACATTCGGCATCTGTCAAGAGTTGTAAGTATACAACCGGTTTCATCGATAACTTCACATCCAGTTTTTGAGAGTTTAAACATTAATAAACATCAAAGTGTCCACTACTGAAATCGTCACCTGTCAATTTAAGATGTTTAAGAGGCAATGGCGGTTGTCGAAAGGTGTAAAATATTTGGCCATTTCGGTACACTTGAAAGCGACAACCGAACAACTCAGCGGCAGCCATCAACTCACATGCAGATGCATAGGTGAAGGGCTTAAGCATTTCACTCTTCTAGTGCTCCTGTGTAGTCTAATTATCTCCTGTACCGTCATCAGTCCACACCTTGAACCTGTCCCAGTCATTCAATACATAAGACACAATGTTCCTCCGGATATCAAGAGTAAGCCTGATATGGCTGTGCAATATGTAACAAAGATAATGGAAAAGGCAGGTGCCATCTCCGGGCATGGAAACCACTCGGTAAGTGACAGTTGTTTGATCGATGGTGATCACCTTGATAGACATGTTAATGAGGGTACGGTTGGAATGATAAAGGAAATGGGTACCTGAACAATGTAAAGTAAGTCTAAAATACCTAAACAATAACTATAATTGTAATAAACAAACAATAAAACAGCGGAGAAACCATGGATGAAATAAGGCTGTAGTTATCAGCAGGGAGACGTGAATCCCATGGTGAAGCAAGGAAGGGAATGTAGAGACCGGAGCGAGGATATAGGCAGGCAGCCAACAACGTGGGAGGCGTTGGGATGGGGGACCCAACGGCGGCTCACATGGCGACCGAGCTGCAAGCTATGGACGTATATATGTACGTAAGTAGGATTCAGTTAGTGTTGGGAACCTGCGTACCAAATTTCTTGAAGATGGGCCCATAAGTAACAAAGATCGTTGAAAAGTTCAATATGGCGGCCGACAGTGGCATCATACCACCGAAATAAGTACGTACATCGATTTCAGTTAGCACAGGGAAGCCGCCTACCAAATTTCGTGCAGATGGGGCCATAAATAAGAAAGTTCAACATGGTAAACGTTGTCGACCGTTATGACCGTTATGCGTAGAATTTCGAAATGAAACCTGCTTAACTTTTGTAAGTAAGCTGTAAGGAATGAGCCTGCCAAATTTCAGCCTTCTACCTACACGGGAAGTTGAAGAATTAGTGACGTTGGAAAGTTCAATATGGCGGCCGACAGTGGTGTCATACCACCGAAATAAGTACGTACATTGGTTTCGGTTAGCGCAGGGAAGCCGCCGCCCAAATTTCGTGAAGATGGGGCCATAAATGAGAAAGTTCAACATGGCGGACGTTGTCGACCGTTATGACCATTACGCGTAGAATTTCGAAATGAAACCTGCTTAACTTTTGTAAGTAAGCTGTAAGGAATGAGCCTGCCAAATTTCAGTCTTCTACCTACTTGGGAAGTTTGAAAATTAGTGATGTTGGAAAGTTCAATATGGCGGCCGACAGTGGTGTCATACCACCGAAATAAGTACGTACATTGGTTTCGGTTAGCGCAGGGAAGCCGCCTACCAAATTTCGTGAAGATGGGGCCATAAATGAAAAAAGTTCAACATGGCGGACGTTGTCGACCGTTATGACCGTTACGCGTAGAATTTCGAAATGAAACCTGCTTAACTTTTGTAAGTAAGCTGTAAGGAATGAGCCTGCCAAATTTCAGCCTTCTACCTACACGGGAAGTTGGAGAATTAGTGATGAGTCAGTCAGTCAGTGAGTGAGTGAGTCAGTGAGTGCGTGAGTGAGTGAGTGAGTGAGGGCTTTGCCTTTTATTAGTATAGATAGAGGAAGAAAGAAAGGAGGTTAATTGACAGGAAAGAGCAGTCCAAGAAGAATGATCTGGCCGCCTAGAAAGAGGAGACAGAACGAGCTGGGGCCCCATGAAGGAGCGTTTGTCGGTTGCACTCTAGGGGCTAGTTCGCCCCACTGAATTTTCGAAAGAGTGGCAGGTGTCCTCCCGAGGGATCCGAGGAGCGATTACAGGAGGGCGAAGGATGAAGGGATGAGAGCCGACCTCATCAGTCTGGCAGTGATGTCTGTATGGAAGCCAAGATGGAGGCGGCTGGAGGAGCGCGTTGCTGTTGATTCTCCGCCGACTGATGGAGCAATGGGCGAGCCAAGGAGAAAGACAGACGGAGGTGGGCCGGACAGTAATGAGAGAGAGACAGAGAGACTGTATTTTAACTTCTGTATTTTTAACCTCTGATTTTAAAGGATTTATTTATTGATGGTTTTTATCCCCACTGGACACTTGTTTTATAGAATATTTATTGAAACCTGATGCACTGTACTTTGGACACTGGTTATTGTTTTAATAAAAACACTTATGCACTTTTTGGATATATCCCCTGGCTTCATGTGAGATTCGTCCTCATTTGTCAGCTCATCTCGGTGACATTACTGACAGTGTTGGGTTCAGGGCCCCCATAAGGACATTGGGAGCGTGGAGAAAACCCGCATCGTCGCAGATGGATCTGAAGTGCTGATAAATATAGAGGTATACTTACTTTTACCAGTTGACAAATCTGCTTTTTTGTTACGTTAGATTATGAGAATGAATACACCATGTCAGTTTGATGTGTCATTTGTTCAAGTAAGTCACCTTTATCTGTAGGCACTGTTTGCATGAAGGCTGATTGTTTGTCTGTTCAAATATGTTGAATAAGTCACGACTACACGTGTGTGCTCCTGAATTCCTTTGGTCCTACCACTAAAAAAGCAACTTGACTAATCGGGAGTTTGAATTGTGCTCTTCCACACCACCAGTCCCACATAAAAGAAATTCCCAAACCTGACAGCCACTCACCCTTGACCTGAAAAATGGCTTGATCAGCAATACACACTTAAGGTTTCTAAGCCTAAACATTCAGTATCAGGCTATCAAAAGGAAGATGATCACTATTGCTTATGTATATAACAAATAAAGATGCCCAAATGTTACCATATAATGTATGGTACAAGATAAACAGTTTTTCATTAAATACGCACTTTCCTGTAAGCTTATCTGCAGCCATAAATCTAACTGGAAATGCAATATCCAAGGCCCGCTTGTTGCTTTAACCTCCTTTTAATTAATGAAAATGATTCCAGTTGATTAAAATACGTCACCTCATGAGAGATATAACGAGGAGCCGCATTATTTGGCGGAGACATTAAGGTAATGTTTCAAACAGTGTATATTAACATGTACCATACATCCCACTGAGTTTTCTAAACTTTTATTAAAGAGTGAAATGAGACAACTGTTCGAAAATACCTAACCTTCTGGACCATTGTGCAGAACAAGTAACGAATAAAGCCTGAAATGAATGTGGGCTTGTTATACAGAATAAAAGCGGAAAAGTTAATCAGCATTAGTTGTGTTACTGAGAAATTCAGAAAAAAAAAGATAAAAACAACAACTTTACATTTCCACTCCAAATTATTCTACTTCAGAGTTGCCTATCATGGCCATAATGTGCTCAAGGTATGCAATAAACTTTGGATGGCGTGCCAGTCACCCTAGTAGAGTCACAAATCAACACGCACGCCCATCTTTGGAATCTGGGAGGAAGGTTGGAAAGCCTGAAGAAAACATGGAGTGAACATGTAAACTCCACACGGGTGGTGACTGGGCTGGGATTTGAACCCTGGAACTGAGAATCTGCGACGCTAACCACTACAATCCTTTTAATTTTAAATACACATTTTTTTCCAAATATATTATTTACTTATTATTTGTCTGTTGTCCCAGGGGTGTATTATATCCATCCATCCATCCATTTTCTAACCCACAGGGTCACGGGGGTCTGCTGGAGCCAATCCCAGCCAACACAGGGCACAAGGCAGGAACCAATCCCGGGCAGGGTGCCAACCCACCGCAGGACACACACTAGGGCCAATTTTGAATCGCCAATCCACCTAACCTGCATGTCTTTGGACTGTGGGAGGAAACCACAGTCTATCTATCCACAATCTACAATGGAAACCCACGCAGACATGGCGAGAACATGCAAACTCCACGCAGGGAGGACCTGGGAAGTGAACCCGGGTCTCCTAACTGCGAGGCAGCAGCGCTACCACTGTGCCACCGCGCTGCCCACAATATTTTCACTCATTGTTAATTATTTGTAGCAATAGTATCACAGTATATATTGTGTGTGTATTAAGAGTCTCGACTCATGTCTGCTAAGGATATACAGTATGCGATTTAGACCACATTACTCAGTGCACCAGTCCTGGTCACATTAACTTGCGTAATATAATGCATAAAACATCTCTTTCATAAAGAAAAGATAGTGATGATAGTAATAATAATAATAATTATTATTATTACCAGCTATCCATCCATGTACTATTGAACTTTTTTAATCGAGTTCATGGTCTCAGTGGGTGAAGCTAGTCCAGTAATACAAGATGATTCGTATCCATTGTGCAATATCATCTCGGAGGCTCCTGACTGGACCAATCAAAGATGTGGCAGCCCAACACTTGCTCATATGTGGCCAATACAGAAACACCAATTAATGTTCCACTTACATCATTAGGATAAGGAAGTAAAGCTGGGAGAAACCCAGACATAAGGAGAGCATGGAAAGTCCACATGGGCTGTGAATGAGTCTGGATTCAGTAGCAGGACCCTTGAGTTGTGCGGCGGCAGCAGTATCTACAGTAACTACTAATGAGAAATGAACGGTGGCACATTAGTGCTGCTGCCTCATGAATCAAATGTATTGGGCTTGAGTCCCAAAATGAGCCATGGTCTATATGGAGTTTGCATGCCTTCCTTGTGCCTGCAGAAGGTGTTGTCTGGGTGTTCTGACTTTCTATGTTCAAAAAAGTGTGTTTATTAGACTAACTGGCAAAGTGTAAGTGTGGATGTGAGCCTAAGTAGGTAGATAGATAGATAGATAGATAGATAGATAGATAGATAGATAGATAGATAGATAGATAGATGTGAAAGGCACTATATAATAGATAGATAGATAGATAGATAGATAGATAGATAGATAGATAGATAGATAGATAGATAGATAGATAGATAGATGTGAAAGGCACTATATAATAGATAGATAGATAGATAGATAGATAGATAGATAGATAGATAGATGTGAAAGGCACTATATATTAGATAGATAGATAGATAGATAGATAGATAGATAGATAGATAGATAGATAGATAGATAGATAGATAGATATAGATACTTTATTAATCCCAAGGGGAAGTTCACATAATCCAGCAGCAGTATACTGATACAAAAAACAATATTAAATTAAATAGTAATAAAATGCATGTAAAGCAGACAATAACTTTGAGTAATGTTAGCATTTACTCCCCCGGATGGAATTGAAGAGTCGCATAGTGTGGGGTCTGAACGATCTCCTCAGTCTGTCAGTGGAGCAGGACGGTGACAAAGGTCTGTCACTGAGGCTACTCCTTGGTCTGGAGATGACACTGTTCAGTGGATGCAGTGGATTCTTTATTATTGACAGGAGTTTGCTTAATGCCTGTCGCTCCCAATGATGGACTGGCATCCTTTCAAGAGCGGCCTTGTGCCTGATCCTACCAGGATAGGCTCCAGCACTGAGTTAATTTAAACAGGTTTAAAATGGAATGAATGAAAAAGAAGGATGTGGTAATTTAAGTAACAAAAACGAATGGAAGTTCAAATAAGACAGAGCTCTTAGTATAAACAAAGTTACTTTTAATAAAAGCCTTCAGTTTCTCACTGCCAGGCAGCACGTCAGAAGAGTGCAGAAGATTTAACTTACGGGAAAAATTCATGTCCTTCACAAAGTGTTACTCACAGGTCAGGTATAGTCTACAAACTGTCAACGAGGAAGCTGAAAAATAAATCATAGCATGACAGTGGTGGAATAAAACTGAACAGGGACCACCAGACTAAAAAGGGGAGGCTGCAGTAGATGTGGCATTTGAACCTGCAAATCCTACACCATTGTAAAAGTGAGCAAAGCGACAAGACACAAGGTGCTCATCCGGCATCATCAAGGTCTCTCCCAAGCAGACCGTTCTTTCCAGGTGTGCTGTCAAAACTCTTCTACAGAAGCAAGAAATACATCCATCCATCCATTGTCCAACCCGTTGAATCCGAACACAGGGTCACGGGGGTCTGCTGGAGCCAATCCCAGCCATCACAGGGCGCAAGGCAGGAACTAATCCCGGGCAGGGTGCCAGCCCACCGCAGGGCACACACACCCACACCTACACACCAAGCACACACTAGGGCCAATTTAGAATCGCCAATCCACCTAATGCACTGGTCTACAAAAAAATTTTTTGTTTGCTTCTGGGAACTTCAGAGCATCTCTGTATTAAGTTTTTCACACTGATTTCATATATGGAATCGGAATTAAGCGAGCACGTCAGGTTTTTGAAACACACATCCTTGACGGTTTGACACTTTTGAATATCAATGTAATATATCAACACTAGAGTTTGAATTCTGTCCAACCGAAATTATTTTGATGCGTTTATTCTGAAAACGACGATACCAGAGACACGTTAAAGCATATTTATGTCAATTTACCTCAATATAAAAGTGAGGTCAGCGGGCCCAAAAATGTTGAGAAACTCGCTTTTGCGCTGGTACTGCACATCCGTCTCTCTTTCTAAGAACAAACAGCAGTCGCCCATCATGCTCAGAGTGAATTTTCCCCGATATCGGTTTTCCATCACCTTTATATCTTGATGAAATCTTTCCCTGCGCTTATCTCTGAAATCGCTTAGATTTGGTGGAAAAAAGTTGAGACGAGAATTTAAAAAATGACGTCTTCAGTGACATTCTGGCTCCCGTAAGCTGATACGCTCTCAGCAGGTTCTCCACAAGCTCAGTATAATTTTCTGCTCTTTGACTGTCAAGAAAATTTTGGACAACGTGCAAAAATGAAGGTGCTGATTCAGTGGGCTTCAGTTTCCTTTTGAACTCCTCGTCAAGCAGCAGTTTATGGACTTCAGGGCCAACAAAAACACCTTCCTTAATTTTGGCTTCACTTTTCTCGAGACTAAACTTATTTCTTAAATCCTGAAACGCATCGCCTTTACTGTCCAGTCACCCTAGTTGTCCAAGACCTGGAACGTCATAACTAAAAAACGGGATGTGCTGCTGGACGAAAACGGTTTTCAGATTTGGAGTCAGCAAGTGAAATTTATTAACGTAAAGGTGAAAGAATCCCAGTAGCGAAATGCTTGTTGACCAGTGTTATCAGCAAGGCTGCAGTTGTCAACCACATAAAGTGCAGCACCTTGGAACTACAGCACCTTTACTTTTGCTCAAAGTCACAGAACAGGCTAAAATCATTGGGACCTTGGCACACCCATCTACAGACTGGAGAGGTCTTACCAGAATTAGTCTTCTTGGAAGAGCTCAAGTCCTTACTACTGTGAAAGGCGCTATATAAGCGCCCGACCCGACACAGACTGAGGCAGAGGTACGTACAAAGTGATAACAAAGTTTATTCATTTTCTTCAGCTGTGGGACACGTCTTCCCCGTGCCACACAGCCCAACACAGTCCCAAAGCACAATTACAACACAACACACTCTTTCTCCTATTCCACCACTCCTCCTCCAGCTTAGTCCTTCTCCTCCCGACTCTGGCTCCTCGAGTGGTGGTGGCTGGCCCTTTTTATTCCCCACCCGGAAGTGTTCCAGGTGCTTGACCACCTGGTCCTAATTGCACCTCCGGGTGGGACTGAAGATTCGTCCAGTTAGGCTGCTGAGTCCATGCAGTGCCCCCTAGCGGCCATCCGAGCCCCCAACCAGGCTGTGGAGGACTCCATCTCCCATCTCTTGGGGAATCACCGTCAGCCAGGGAGGCTGCCACCAAGCGTCCCGGGGGAGGTACTGGACTGCCCATGGTGGCTCCCCTGGAACATAAGCAGTGGGGGCGTCCCTGCCGGCCATGGGACCCGGCTGTCCTTCACACTACATAAGTAGAGGAGTTCAACTGACCAACACGCCTTTTTAATGTCATGAGACAAACCAGTAGACCTGAAGAAAGCCCCGCATACATAACAGGAGAATATGCCAACCCCACGGAGACAGCTAATATGTTGGCATTACAAAACAGGATGAGGGTGCTGAGAACAGCACAATGGAACAAACCTGTGCCCCAAAGTGCTGCTGAACCTAATGGAGATATAAAAAAAAAAAATCTAGTCAAACTGCAATTTTCACAATAGTTTTCCCTTCTTCCCTTCAGCCTTTCATTTAAAAACAAACAAGTGTGAATTCTGTTTGTAATTAACCACATCCTGTGTCAGGCGCCTTCACACCAAACAGTACGTGTACTCCACTCATTCCCACTTTACAATTAAAAAAAAAACAGGTTGGCTGTACACAATGAGGAGCGTCAAAAAAATTCTGCAAGAAAAGCTGCCCTAACCAGGTGGCATGGGGACAAGAAAACGAAAAGGAAAAATGAATGTCAAATAAGGAATACAAGAAACGAACGAAGGCCTCCTCGGCGACATCATGAGAACTAAGACAACAGAGCCTCGTTATTGTCCACAGCTACTCACCCATCCAGCTCCTTAGATGTCTTAATACAATTTTAGGGTTGCAAAGCAGGAGTTAACTCTGGAGAGGATGCCAGTCCATTGTGTCAAGTCAAGTCAGTCCATACACTGCATTGCAACACACAGTGGGACGAAATTGCCTGATCCAGGGCAACATACAGTATTGAGGGAGGTTCAATCATTTATCTACCTGTGTATCATGAATTTGTGTTAGAGATCTGAACTTGCCACTGGAGACCTTATTTGGTACAGAACATATGCAGTTTCAGGTCATGCCATGGGAAGCATTCAGAGAGATAGGACAGCAAATGTACCTACCTGTGAGTCCATGGTGAAACTGATAGATTAGGAGCTTCATTCCCTCATTAAATTCCTTACAAAGGAAGGGAAGAACCTAAAGGAAATTCATGAGGAGGTGAAGGCTCTGTATGGTGATGATGCACCTTCATACTGTAAGCTGAAATCTTGGGCCAAGTGATTTAAATGTGGTTGATGGTTGATTGAAGACCAACTGGCACATGGGGCATCCTATATAGACATCTTCTCAGGAAATGTTCCAAAAACTGGAGGTCATGATTGTGTTAAGGTTAATGTTATAGCCCATGAACTATGCATTTCAGCCGACACGATCATCCATACTCATCTGATAATGTAAAAGGTCAGTTCCCGATAGGTTCCCCGAATGTTAACACCAGATCAGAAAGCATGTCACCAGAAATTCAGTCACGAGAACTTGGACCTTGTTAAATAAAGCAAATCTTTTTCTCGTGCATTGTTACTGTACAGGAGATGTGGGTTTACCATCATAACCCTGAAACCAAAAAAGTGTCCATACCATGGAAGCATAAGGGATCCTTGACCCACAAGAAATTTTGTGTGCTGCTTTTGGCCAGAAAAGCATCAGTTTTCTAGGATACAGAGGGTGTTCTGCTGTTGGAATTCATGCCAAACCAGCCAGCCATCACTGGAGAAAGCTATGCTTCCACAATGAAGTCATTACAGGAGGCCATCTAACAGAAACATCATGGAAAACTATCAGAAAGAGTGGTGCCGCTTCATGAAAATGCACTGTCCAACAAATTCCTAAAATCGTAGGCTGCTATTAGGGAATGTGGCATCACAGAGCTTAACCATCCACCGTGAAGTCTTGACCTGACCCCGATTATTTTTTTTCTTTGAAACCGAAAGAAATTCTTATGTGGACATCTATTTCCTGATGACAATGACCTCAAGAGGGCAGTTAATATATTGACCTGAGATCCAACAAGAATCCTCCTGTTCCAAAGGGATTAAATCACTTGAGGAAAAGTGGACCAAGTGTGTTGAAAAGTAAGGAGGTGAGTTTGAACATCACATTTTATTTTCATAGTTAGGTAGGATACGTTATTGAACAATCCCTCTTGTTAACAGAAACACAGGCACAAAAAACTGTACAGTACAGTCATGCACTGATTTATGGCCAACCAAGTTGAGGCAATTCATACTTATGGGCCAGGGCAGGAGGAAAAGAATAGGACAATAATGTTCTAAAAATTGTCAAAACCAGACTCAGTAGTAAATCCGTTATTATTATTATTATTATTATTATTATTATTAATCAGTGTTTGTTTCCTCTCACATGATGTCTTTGCAGTTTTAGCTGGTAAATCCAGGATACAACAAGAATCCAAAGTGATTTACCCCAACACCTTTCTAAGGATGTGTGCAGTGCCCATACAGTAAGTGCGATCTTTTGCACTTCACTAGCTGATGGATGGCCTGGGATCATCTTCAAGTTTTCATCATGATCTTTCTTTAATGTACCTAATGCTCCAACTATAACTGGCACAGTTCTAGTTTTACAGTTCCACATCATGTTAATCTCGATTTTCAAATCCTTGTATCTACTGATCTTCTCAGCTATTTAAACATGATGTTCAAGTCATCTGGGACGGCTATATCTATCAACAGGCGGGTCCTCCCTTTCTTATTATGCAGTACAATATCAGGACTAGTGCTGGGTGGTATGACCTGTGCCACCACCTCCTAATCAAAGCACCGTGATGTCCTACATTGATGGATTAAAAGCCAGAAGTCTGATGACCATCATCATCAAGTTCTTCCATGAGAACCCTAAATCCAAAGAGGACTGTTTCATTTATGTTAGGTAGAATGCCCAGAGGGGGCTGGGTGGTCTCTTGGCCTTTGAACCCCTGCAGATTTAATTTTTTTCTAAAGCCGTCTGGAGTTTTTTTTTTTTTTCTGTCCTCCCTGGCCATCGGACCTTACTCTTATTCTATGTTAATTAGTGTTGTTTTATTTTAATTCTTACTTTGTCTTTTATTTTTCTATTTTTCATTTTGTAAAGCACTTTGAGCTACACTATTTGTATGAAAATGTGCTATAGAAATAAATCTTGTTGTTGTTGTATGACCAAAATTCTATATCACGGTATTTTTCAAAATTATCCCGGTTTCACGGTATTCAGCGGTATTTTTTTCCCATGCATGAGTGGATGTTAAACACATTTTTCACTGCAATGACGGTAGTAGGCTGGCTAAGAATAATCTATTCCACTGTCATGAGAATTGTACAAAAAAACTTTTTAATGTGCACACAAGTATTAATCCAGGTTTGCATGGCCCCATAAACTGATCGTTTTCAAGGGGGTGACACTAATGAAGAGAAAGAATCACACTGCATGACAGCTGCAGTCAAAATATTGAACCTTTTTATTGAACACATTTTGCAAACAATTTAAACTATAATTTTAACAACATATTTTCAACCATCCAAAGAGGCACTTAGCCTTAGTAAAATATCCAGAGGTGTTTGTCAAAAGTTGTATTGCACTGACCATGTCTTAGAGAAGGAATAAAGAGTAAATATTTTTTGTAAACCAACTACACTTTCTGTTCATGTTAACAATCTCTGTCCACTGACACGTCAGCTATCTGGATTGTAATGGTGTTGGTTATATCTATCTATCTATTATATAGTGCCTTTCACATCTATCTATCTATTATATATTGCCTTTCATATCTATCGATCTATCTATCTATCTAATATATAGTGCCTTTCATATCTATCTATTTATCTATCTATCTATAGTGCCTTTCCTATCTATCTATCTATCTATCATATTGTGCCTTTCATATCTATCTATCTATCTATCTATCTCGATCCACCGCTTGCTCTTTTTATCGTAGGCAGTATCTCCAGCAAACGCGTCTACAAGTGACATCTGACTCGAGTGTCCTCTAGGTTTTTCAGTTTTACCCGAGGACGTGGCGGGTGCCAATCTTAGTTCCATACATTCATGGTACTCCAAAGCATGTTTGCGGCTAAGGTGGTGTAGCAAATTCCTTGTGTTGTCCCCTCCGGCCTCCGGCGACAACTTTAGCTCTACAGCAATTGCAGTAAATAGCTGTTTGGTCCACATCCGACCTTTGAAAACCAAAGTATCTCCAGACGACAGACACGGCTCCTTTTTTCGGCAAAAGTTCTTCTGTGTCATCTTGTTCAACTTTATCGTCTGCTACAGCTTCAGTTTCAGAATGTTCTCGGTCCATTTCCACAGCTCAATAGCGCCACTAACACACGTACTCCGTTGTATGAGTGTTTAGCGGTGTTGCAGTGAAAAAGGTCCCTCCTTGAACACTTTCCCGCTGCGCCACGTTCCAAACATTGTTTAGGCTATTTAAACCGGTATTGCGGTATAAGGAAAATCGATATCATGACAAAAATAAAAAACGGTTTTCGGTATGAACTGGTATACCTCCCAGCGCTAATCAGGACGATTCGCTAGGATTGTTCTATCTGTTGATATTGGAACATCCACCTGATGGTGATATCGTTGACGTTCACGACCTTTTCTGGCTGGTGTTCGTAATACTGGTCTGGCACTTGCCAACCCCTGCCTTAGATGATATTATATCTATATCTATATCTACCTTGTCAGCTGCACCTGTAAATATGAAGTCAAGATTTGGGCACCTTATCACGGTCATTTATTTTTTATATATACAGTAGTGCCTTTTGCAGAGTCATTGTGAGTGGTGAATCAAGAAAATACAAAATGATAAAAGAAATAATGAAATACAAGTAAAACCTAGCCACCAAATGAAAGTTTGGACAGAAAAAAACAAGAAAGGCAGCAGCTCCATTAAGGGGATTGTTGATGACGTTAAAGTCCCCGCTCGGAAGCCCTCACACTGCTAATGTTAATTATGGCTGAGTAAGCCCTTGTCTTTTGGCCCACTCTGTACTCCATGTCACACAATTTTCCGGCTGGAGTCTTTGATTTAGCAGTATAATCAAATACTGGCTCTGTGGGAGACTTGAACCTGGGGCAGCGCCTGACTGGCACAAGATGCATAAGACGGTGAAGGTCATACTGATTCGCCCGCTATGAAACTGAACCCTCACCCGGCCATATCTTCTCATAAAAATAATTTAGATTGAACAAGTTCTTGTTCAGATTCTCATATATTTTATACTCTATAGCTGTTATGCCCGGTCACAATTCGGGTTGTGCATGTGAAGGTGGTACACTGCTACAAACACTTGGGGGTCCACATCAGTGACAGGTTAGGCTAGTCTCATAGCACATAGCACATCCAACACATCTGCAGAAGTGTCAAGAAACTCAGCTAGTAGTTCATTATATTAACAGCAATACAACTTTATGGTGCCTCACTGGGACTGCTCTCTTATCTTTAGGCAAGTCAGAAGCCATTTTCTTCTCTTTTGCAATTCTTACATGCATCTGAGGGGTCACTGCTGTTGTTGTTTGTTTTAATATTTATTAAGCTTCTATTAAAAAAAAACTAGGCATCCCTCTGTGACAAATAAAGCTCTGTCTATCTATACAATTGATGCTGTTTAAATAGTTCCTTTTGTGACCCGACATTTGTGTGATAGACATATGCGCGCCGACAAAATAGCGCCGATTAAAACGCGCCGACAAAATCGAGAAAGTTTCATTAAATATGAATTACTAGTTTAAAGCATATACTGTATAATAATGTTTATTTTAGAAGTCAATATTATGAGACGTGGCATGCCATCAGCACGGCACGCAGATAGTCCTTAAGATCACGCCCTGCGTATGTAGGAAGAATTGCAGCAAGGGCGTCCCACTCTCTTGGCCTCTCTCGCGATTTAGTTGTGGCGATTTTGTCGGGGCACATTTGGCGAAAACTAGTCAGCGGGTTTGTCGGCGCTCATTTTTCCGTCGCGGTTTTGTTGGGTGCATATTTCTATCGCGCTTTTGTCGGTGAACCAGTTCCTTTGATCTGTCTATATATAGTACTAGTCGTCCCCCGCGGCTCTGCCCGCCTAGTAGTGAAACAGGACAGTGAGGAGGGCCCTGCCCGGCTCTCCACTCCTGACGTCACGTTTTCCCCTCCCCTTGGCCCGCAGTCTCTGTCTTGGACTAACACAAATATATCATTCCTGCACGTGAACTATGATTCTTAGCGTGATAAGAGAAGTCACAAAAGTAACTGGAATGTTCAAGCAAATTACAGAAAAAATCCCGATCTTAATCCATTAAGTAGTTCTCTTGTTCATTAGCTAAGTGGAGGTAAGGAACTCCCCGAGGCTGGCGTGTAAGTGAGGAGGGCCCTGCCCGACTCCCACTCCCCTTGGCCCGATGTGTCTCTCTTAGATTTGCACAAATAAATCAGTACCGTAAGCGAATTAGGATACATAGTGCAATGAGAGAAGTCGCAAAATCAACCAGAATGTTCAAGCAAATTCTAGAATAAAACGATCTAAATCCATTAAGTAGTTCTCTCGTGAAAAGCGGACAGACATACAGATAGACGTTGGATTTTATATATAGAGAGATAATATAGAACCGTCATATCTATCTGTCTATCTATCTATCTACTAAGATCTGTGAGTTGAAGTATGCTAACAGACAGGAATATATTTGCATTTTCATTTATTATAACATTTATTTGCTTAGTAGATGCTTTTATCCAAAACAGTTTACAAAGAGGTCAACATAATGGAGTAAACATTTGGGGACAAGTGTTATAGGACAAAGTTATAGAATTGATCACCACAAGTCGTTCGTCAGCAGACCTAAGTGCATTAGTAGTAACACAGGATCTCACAAGTGTCCTCTATGGTTGAGCGAGGGAACATAAAAGTTCAAAATAAATGTTCACCTCTTTTAAAGAAAAAAAACAATCAAGTGCACAATGCCACAAACAAAAAGAAAACAGTTGTTAGGTTGTAGGACCTACAAAACAAATGATAAGGTATCTGTGAAGAGTGATAAATGTTTAGGTTGGAGTTCCATCCAGCAGTCTACTCTTATCCCAAATTGAAATAGCATTCACAAAAGTTGTTTTCTGTCAGTGCAGGAGAAGGACAAACTCTAAACTGAAAATGTACATGCTTTGGGTAAGCTTGGAGTTTGCTTGGCTTAAAAATGATAAGGCGTACTTTACAGTCAGAAGACGCGGGTTCTACTTGTGTAAGACGAGTGATAATTTGTCTTATGTGGTGCCTTTCACATCTATCTATCTATCTATCTATCTATCTATCTATTATATAGCGCCTTTCACATCTATCTATCTATTTGTCTATCTATCTATTATGTAGTGCCTTTCACATCTATCTATCTGTCTATCTATCTATTATATAGTGCCTTTCATATCTATCTATGTATCTATCTATCTATCAATAATATAGTGCCTTTCACATCTATCTATCTATCTGTCTATCTATCTATCATATAGTGCCTTTCATATCTATCTATCTATAATATAGTGCCTTTCATATCTATCTATCTATATATCTATCTATCTATCTCAAACTCTGAAAGCTTGAATCAATGAAAAATTCTCACTATTTTCTACCAGTCTTAAGGATGATGTACTGGTTCTGAGCCATTCACTCATCGTGCCTGCACTGGTTTCAAAGCAGGAGTAAATACTTCTCAGGGTGCCAGTCTATCACAATTGGAGTTTCCACTTAAGCTAACCTAACCTAACACAGCCACCAGCCAAGCCAGATTTCCTAAGGAAAACCCCACACAGGCACAGGTAGAACACACAGACTCTACACACTTAGTGGCCAGGCTTGAGATTTGGACTCAGGAAGTTAGATCTGACAGATCATGAATGACCCAAATGACAAGAGACAGCAAGAGACACAATGAAGGAGTAAGAACTGTAGAGGGCATTGGTTCCTTTACTGCTTTACTACTAGTTGCATACAGAGGAAACTACAGTATATTAGAATCCACCCCAGTATCCAGGGTCACAAGAAAGGAATAAGGTGGGCAAGAAGTGAAAATCTATTGTAGTATATTTTCATTAATTTATTTTAGACACCTATCGATTATAATACAAGATCAATGGGGATCAAAGGACTCAAGGTAGGAATGGGCTGTTGATGGAGGGCTCAACACACACACACACACACACACACACACACACACATGCGCGCCTACAATCACTCACACAAGAACAGATTTTAAACTTGCTCATCCTCCTAATCTCCAAGTTCTCAACAGACATTTAAAATATCACACTGGCACTTCACATGCCCGGCCTTGCTTCATCATGTGGACGTCTATTGGGAAAGCATCATTGAGAAGCCATACTAAAAAACTGGAGGGGATCCACCTCACAGGTCACTGTGCCTGCAAAGCTGAGGGGAAATCGCAGGCCAGTCCTAGAGGTGTAAAACCAGGGAGGCAGGCATGCTGAGCCAGAGCGGGAGGGGAATGTGTTCAGGAGGGAGAGAGAAAGAGAGAGAATGTGCGGCAGGACTCGATCTGCAGTCTGCTTGCCGCCTCAAATCACCTGCCGCGTGGCAGTCACCGAGCGAGGAGCCGTATGTGGCAGAAGGATGGCTGCCGGGAAAATGAGGAAAAATTGGCAGAATCATTGAAAGTGGGCCTTGCCAGAAGTGTGGGTGATAAATGAGGGAAAACAGAAATGCAAATGAAGGCAAGCTGGGGCTGCGACACTGTCCGCTAAAGTGAACATCATACTTCCATTTGGAAAGATTTAAGCCATCGTGAAATATGACTACTTTTGTAAATGAACTCAAAGTCGGTAACATTTGGTGACCAGTTTTTTTCTGTTTGACCCTAGTTCTCTAATCTGTCGACTCCTGATGGCATTCATGACATGTTTGTGGGTGAACTGTTATTATTATTATTATTGCCAATTATTAAACAGCTTATTTTTTCAGTTTTTCCAAGGGTCTGCTTGGCACTCAGGTAAGCAGACAGTGCGGCACAGTGGCTAAGGCTTTGGAATTCAAACTCAAGATTGTGAGTTTAAACCCAACAACTGACACTGTGTGACCATAAGCAAGATACTTCATCCAAATATCCTCTAATAGGAAAAACAAAGGAAATGTAATCAATTGTATCTCAAATGTTTGTAAGTCACTGTGGAAAAAGGCATCAGCCAAATAAATAAATGTAGGTGCCGCATCCTCCAACCTCTGCCACCCACGGGATGTCAAGAAGCAGTCTTACCAAAGATGGCCACACAAAAGTCAACATCTCCTTCTTGGCCACTCAATTGGTCTGGTGGGTTGGCTGTATGCTTCACTCCAATAGGTGCGGGTTGTGCATCTCAATGTCAAAGAAGTGCAGAAGGAATGGGTCAGTATGTGTAAAATTATTATTCAGTTGTTAATTAATCAAACAAACATATGACCACATGGTAGTTAGCACTGCACCTGATGTGCAGAGTATGGATCAAGTTGTACAATGTGTGTTGTTGCATGTCCTGTCCATCTTATTGTGGTTATACAGTGGTGCTTGAAAGTTCATGAACCCTTTAGAATTTTCTCTATTTCTGCATAAATATGACCTAAAACATCATCAGATTTTCACTCAAGTCCTAAAAGTAGATAAAGAGAAGCCAGTTAAACAAATGAGACAAAAATATTATACTTGGTCATTTATTTATTGAGGAAAATGATCAAATACTACATATTTGTGAGTGGCAAAAGTATGTGAACCTCACGGATGATCAGTTAGTTTGAAGGTGAAATTCGAGTCCGGTGTTTTCAATCAATGGGATGCCAATCAGGTGTGAGTGGGCACCCTGTGTGATTTAAAGAACAGGATCTGTCAAAGTCTGCTCTTCACAACACATGTTTGTGGAAGTGTATCATGGCACGAACAAAGGAGATTTCTGAGGACCTCACAAAAAGAGTTGTTGATGCTCATCAGGCTGGAAAAGGTTACAAAACCATCTCTAAAGAGTTTGGACTCCACCAATCCACAGTCAGACAGATTGAGTACAAATGGAGGAAATTCAAGACCATTGTTACCCTTCCCAGGAGTGGTCGACCGTCAAAGATCACTCCAAGAGCAAGGCGTGTAATAATCAGCGAGGTCACGAAGGACCCCAGGGTAACTTCTACGCATCTGAAGGCCTCTCTCACATTGGCTAATGTTCATGTTCATGAGTCCACCATCAGAAGAACCCTGAACAACAACGGTGTGCATGGCAGGGTTGCAAGGAAAAGCCACTGCTCTCCAAAAACATTGCTGCTCGTCTGCAGTTTGCTAAAGATCACGTGGACAAACCAGAAGGCTATTGGAAGAATTTTTGGTGGACTGATGAGACCAAAATAGAACTTTTTGGTTTAAATGAAAAGCGTTATGTTTGGAGAAATGAAAACACTGCATTCCACCATAAGAACCTCATCCCATCTGTGAAACATGGTGGTGGGAGTATCATGGTGTGGGCCTGTTGTGCTGCATCTGGGCCAGGACGGCTTGCCTTCATTGATGGAACAACGAATTCTGAATTATATCAGATAATTCTAAAGGAAAATGTCAAAATCTCAAGAGAAGGTGGGTCATGCAGCAAGACAACGACCCTAAGCACACAAGTCGTTCTACCAAAAAAATGGTTAAAGAAGAATAAAGTGAATGTTTTGGAATGGCCAAGTCAAAGTCCTGACCTTAATCCAATCGAAATGTTGTGGAAGGACCAGAAGCGAGCAGTTCATGTGAGGAAACCCACCAACATGCCAGAGTTGAAGCTGTTCTGTACGGAGGAATGGGCGAAAATTCCTCAAAGCCGGTGTGCAGAAATGATCAAAAGTTACCGGAAACGTTTAGTTGCAGTTATTGGGGGGTCACAGCAGATACTGAAAGCAAAGGTTCACATATTTTTGCCACTCACAAATATGTAATATTCGATCATTTTCCTCAATAAATAAATGACCAAGTATAACATTTTTGTCTCATTTGTTTAACTTGTTTCTCTTTATCTACTTTTAGGACTTGAGTGAAAATCTGATGATGTTTTAGGACATATTTATGCTGAAATATAGAAAATTCTAAAGGGTTCACAAACTTTCAAGCACCACTGTATTTTGTCAGACAATTACGATGTCCAAAGATGTGATGCTGTATGTTACAGGCGTGCGGTGGTGCGACTTTTGCAAATAAAATTGGTAGTTTAGATTGTGTGGGTTAGGGTGATGAGCAGCCATTAGGTGTTCAGAGGGGAGGTGAGTCAATTACCAGTTTATGTGCAAGCATGATCAACTCATCTATACCCCATCGGCACTCTATGGGTCGTAATTGAGGTGTCTGTACCCACAGGAGTATTAAGGGAGATTGACTCAAATAGACGGAAATAAAGGATTACAGAGAAAGAAATAATTAGAAAATTGAGAAAAATCAAGGAAAGAGAAAGGGTAAGCAGAATCAAATTTGGGGCAGTGACAAGAGAAGGTGGGGAAGTGGCTGGGGATTAAATAAATCCCTTGTCTAGCCTTGCCTTGTGTAAGGTATAGAGGCATACGGTTTGTAACCGTGTTCATGCTCGCGTTCATGTTTGCGCACGTGACCGTGCCTGGGCACATGCCTATGTGCCAATCGGCCTACGGGCCTTTTGAGTGTAAAGTATCTCGTAAAATAGCACTTTTATTTAAGTGTTGAACCATATGCTTACGGTATACAGAAGAAGAAATTAAGAACCTTTAAGTATAGAAAGAAATAAAGAAGGTTTAAGTATAGGAATAACTAAAGTTTCTCAAGAAAAGCTAAGTTTATAGAAGATACATTTTCTCTCTTTTTTTTGCCTTTATTCTACGTGTGTAACTATTTTTCCTTTAATTCTTGTGTGGATTATTTGCATCTAATGTTCACTAAATATTTTAAAACGACTTTTTGGACTGAGATTTCTTTGACACGCGTTTCACCCGTGCCTGACTTCGCCTTATGCAGCGGCGGCTACAATGTCTTTTATTTTCCAGTTTCGGGACAATTCTGTATTTTATGGGACGTTTGCCAACCCTAACCTCACATCTTTAGGGTCCAGGGTTTGAGTCCCAGCATGAAGCAGTGGCTTTGACTGGCCGTTTAAACTGGAGGTAGTTGGTTCAATACACTGACCGAGTCACCCCTACTGCCTACATGAAGTGCAGGAAATACAAGACAGAAGCAAAAGGGTGAAGGGGCTACAGGACGTGTTCAAATGTGACTATCAAGCAGCATTTTGGATTTCTCCTTTTTCTTTTAATTTCATTTGCTATATTCACTGAAAATGGTTCTTACAGATAAAAACAGAAGAAAAAAAAAGATCAACTGGATAAGCAAATAACTGATGGATGTAATTGATACAAAAAAGGGAAAGAAACAAGGGACTGGTGCAGTGTTTGATTTCAGCAGTGCCAAGCGACAGCAGAACAAAATAAGAATAATCTGACTTCGGAGGCCATTCCGATTATTTCTATCTCTAAAATGTTATCACGCATTTTTATTGTAATATGTCACACATATCAAAAATGCATTACAGCTCGTATTAATTACCAACACTAGTAATTTTATCAAAACACTCTGGCCGATCCATCTTTTCACTAGATGCCACTAATGCCCAGTTGTAGGTAAAGATTGCATCGATCACTGTCAATGAATGTTCATTTCTATTCTAAAAGTACTTTAATTTTATACATCATATTTCATTAAGTCGCAGGTGAGAGTCGCATTATTGTTCATAAAGGTAGTCGGTTGTTCTAATCACTGCCTCAGCTGCAGGCAGGATATGAATCAGTGATCCGAGATGAGATAACCTGAACGCGGCTTGCCAACTGTACTTTAGCGGCAGTCCTTCAGTTGGGTTGTCATTTCCTCAGTTTACTTATGCTTTGCTTCTTTATCCCTTGAATTGGTTTCAATTGCAGCTGCCAAGTAAATCCATCCAGCCGAACATTTGCCTGTCGAGCTGCACACACGCTGCAGAGAAACATCCATTTGGAGTTTGGAATTGCAGGTAGTTAGTTATCAAGCAGTAGAAAAATCGGAAGAGAAAGGGCAAGTGGGCACATGGGGTTTAATAGCAGCAAGTGGAAGGTGGCAACGATTATGCCTAGATGAAGGGACACATAGCTTATCCTTAAAGATAAAGAAAGCAGATGGACAGAGAAATGTCAAGGTTTTAAGGAATAAAGACAACCAAAGTCAAAATGGTATAGGCTGAAACAGAAAGTCAGAACCATCACCATTACAAGTTTCCCTGATAAAATGTGAAGGATCAAGCCACATTTGAATCCAAAAAACTTGACAGTGCCTGCTACATGCTGCTGCCTTTTATAAAGATGGTGTAGTGACGCTGCAGGCTATGCCCATGTGACTGGCAACGGGCACTGTTACAATACCACCTCTATGAAACAACAACAACATCCCAGGGAAGGCCACCAAGAGGTATAGGAAATCAAAAGGATGCGGAGAATCAAAACAGAAAAGCCTTCCCATCTATTCACTGGTTTGGCCATGTTTTGTTTTGTATCCATCTTATATATCGGAGTGTCTGACATCTTATATTCCAAATCCTAACCTTAGATCTTCAAATGAGTGTCTGCTTAGAATTCCAAGAGCAAAACTTAAAAGAAGTGGTGAGGCGCCTTCTGCTGTTATGTACCTAAAATCTGGAATAGCCTGCCAATAGGAATTCGCCAGGCTGATATGATGGCACACTTTAAAAAACTGCTGAAAACACATTACTTTAACATGGCCCTCTCATAACTTCACCTTCATTTACTCCTGATACTCTGTGTATTCAATTCATTATCATTAATATTCATGGTGGCTCTAAAATCCGTACTGACCCCTACTCTTCTGGTTTTCTGTGGTGTTGCGACCTGTGCCACCACCACCTAATCAAAGCACCGTGATGTTCCTACATTGATAGATTAAAAGCCAGAAGTCTACATGACCATCATCATCATCAAGTCCTTCCAAAGGAACCCTAAATACAAAGAGGACTGTTTCATTTATGTTAGGTAGAATGCCCAGAGGGGACTGGGTGGTCCCGTGGCCTGGAACCCCTGCAGATTTTATTTTTTCTCTCCAGTCATCTGGAGTTTTTTTTTGTTTTTTCTGTCCTCCCTGGCCATCGGACCTTACTCTTATTCTATGTTAATTAGTGTCGTCTTATTCTAATTCTTATTTTGTCTTTTATTTCTCTTTTCTTCATCATGTAAAGCACTTTGAGCTCCATTATTTGTATGAAAATGTGCTATAGAGATGAATGTTGTTGTTGTATGGATCTTTTGTACATCTTTTGTAAAGTCTGTCTATTTTGCCCCACTATCTACGCCATTTTGTTTTCTCTAGGACTTGTCCATTGTGTGAGTCCCACCATTAGGATGTCAGGAGCTGGGCCTCAGGTGTCGTCACTCCTGTTGTGTATTTGACAGGTTAAAAGTAAGGCTATTCCAGTCCGTTATTTCGGGTGTAACAACAAGGAGGAACCACTGAGCTCTGAACCGTAGATACAACAGCACCCAACACAGTCCCAAGTTTATTTCCACCAACCTCTTTTCAACAATAATAATAACCTTTATTTCTAGAGTACATTTTCATACAAATAATGGAGCTCAAAGTGCTTTACATGATGAAGAAAGAGAAAAAAAGATAAAGTAAGAATTAAAATAAGAGAACACTAATTAACATAGAATAAGAGTAAGGTCCGATGGCCAGGGAGGACAGAAAAAAAAAACTCCAGATGACTGGAGAGAAAAAATAAAATCTGCAAGGGTTCAAAGGCCACGAGACCACCGAGCCCCCTCTAGGCATTCTCCCTAACATCAACGACCTCAATCAGAGTCCTCATGGTATTCAGGGTTCTCATGGAAGGACTTGATGATGACAGTCACGTGGACTTCTGGCCTTTAATCCACAGTGAGCACAGCCAAACTATCCTGATGTCATGTGACACAAAGTCATGTGACATATTCGGTCTGTGGATGGAAGACAAATATTAGTGCGAGTCAGGAGCAGACTGTTAAGTTAGAATTAGCACTTTGCTACGTACTATATCTCGATTCTGGTTTTGTGTTTTGGAGATTTTGTTCTGTAGTTCGGTGTTGTGTTGTTATGTTTCTTTTTTTTTTACATTGGCCACCTGCCCCGACCATGATCCTGTTATGCTCTTGAAGCGCCATCCATCTCCTGGTTATCTTTTCTATCACTCCTGTCACACATGTGTGACTGGGGGCCATCTTCTGGTTCGACTGAGGTAAACGTTTCCACTTTAGGATGAGAGGAGTCACAGTCGCTAACGGGTACAGTCTCTTCTCTTCCACCTGCCGTCCCAAGAAGATGCCCATTGAGTGCACCCAAGCCTGGCCAAGACCGTGAACGTTGGCTCTGCCCATTCCAAACTGGACGCCGTAACACTGCACGACCCAGGAAGCTGGCAGTTGCTTCATGACCGGCAGTCGAGACTGATGGAGCTCGTGCGTGGGATTCACAGAGAGAAACTCATCAGAAAAACATTGTGTGAGCCGATTCTGGGTCAGTTGGCTCCAGCAGATCCCCGTGACCCTGCAGTTAGGATATAGCGGTTTGGATAATGGATGAATGGATGGATTCTGGGTCAACTGACTTTTCAGTTGTGCCACAGTGTATCCCTTTTGCTTTTATTTTGCACACAAATCAAGCAGGGTTGCCTGATTGGTGTCCCAACCATTTTGACTGTCTTGCTCTGGCCTGTCCATTAGTCACACTCCAGATCATTTCTGAGCACCTGCGGATCATCACAACAATGAATCCAACTTCCCACCACGGACCAGGCTGGACACAATTATGCAGTACTCACACTTCAAAAGAATGAGAGACAGAGCGAGAGACCACAAGGACCACAGCTGAGCCCCCATCTGGATGCCAGCAACAAACAGAGGGAGGGCAGCACTGGCCGGCACCAGTGATCACAGCTAAGATGGCAGGGGAGCTGTCCAGTGTGGCAGAAAGGAACCCACCTACAGTAGGGAACAGTGGGAGCTGAAGAGATGTGCTGCCCTTTTCTTTCACCGAGCAGAAGACCTGCTGTGGCGTCAGATTATGACAGCTTGCAACGCGGAGAAAGGAGCAGAGAAGATTAGGCTGTCAGCCCCAGCACAAGATCATAAGGTTCTCTGTCTTTTGACTTTGTTGAATTTTAAATATGATGCTGAAATGTATTTGATGCCATCAGAGGCACACGGTAAGGTTAATTTTTTGTTTCTTTCATAATTTTTTTTTTCCATCAGTGGGAACAGAATGAGGAAAATGCCTGTTTGATGTCTTAGGTGAGCTGAGGGCAGCACAGTGGCACAATTTTTAGCACTGACGTCTCACAGCTCCAGATGCCTGGATTTGAATTTTGGCCTCAACAAATACATCAGTTCACAAAATAAGCAGCCTAGCGAACCAGCATTTAACAGGAAATCCAGTCCATAATCCTCCCATGAAACACCCTCACCAGACTGGCAGAACTGGTTGTAGCACTAAGTGCTTTCTCTTTTGACTTCTTTCACCAGGTCCATGGGGTTCAAATGGCTACTCGAACAGGACCTAGCAATACCAACAACTTTGTCGGCTGGATAGAACAGCATTTCTTTTCAACATATCTAGACTTTATGGAGGAACTGCACAAAAGAGGGCGGCAGAGTGGGTAGCACTGCTGCCTCGCAGTTAGGTAACCCGGGTTCACCTTCCCAGGTCCTCCCTGCGTGGAGTTTGCATGTTCTCCCCGTGTCTGCGTGGGTTTCCTCCCACAGTCCAGAGACATGCTGATTAGGTGCATTGGTGATCCGAAATTGTCCCTAATGTGTGTGTGTGTGTGCCCTGTGGTGGACTGGCGCCCTGCCCAGGGTTTGCTTCCTGCCTTGGGGCCTGTGCTGGCTGGGATTGGCTCCAGCAGACCCCTGTGACCCTGTAGTTAGGATATAGCGGGATGGATGGATGGACTGCACAAAATATACTGTATATTGATGACAAATTCAATAATGATTTTCTCAATCTCGAATTACACACACACACACACACACTTTATAATGATCAGATCCTTCTCCAGTAGATATTCTCCCTAAAAGTTAATTACCAGTGTCTACCACATTAAAAACGATGCCAGTAATTCGGGCCATCCAGCTGCCCACATCTGCCATCTGGTGGTTGAGCTGCTTTTTGATGTTCCATTGAAGACGGTTGTACAAACTCTGTGGTGCACTCAGCCACAAACACATTTGTCACATCTGTAGTGGCGTGGGGTGGGTGAGGTTGTTACCTTTGCTACATCACATGGCCTCAGCTCTACTTCATGGGCGTCATTGACCTGAAAGTTAGCAGTTCCTGTGATTCATCATGTGTCCATGAATGCCATTTTTCATGGTCACCCCTTATTAAGAGTGCTGGAGCGCTCAGCTGCAGCTGACATTTGTCATGTCTGTAGTGGTGCTTCCATTTTACGTGGAATGGGTTAAGCTGCAACATCTGCTACATGGCACGGCCTCAGTTCTACTTCATGGGCATCGATGACCTGAGAGTTAGTAGCTCCTGTGATGCATCATTTACCCACGAATGCCATTGAGCCCTGCCATTTTTTTATGGACACCCCTGATTAACAGTGTTGGTGCCAGCTACACTGGCATTTGTCACATCTGTTTTGTGTGGAATGGGCGAGGCTGCTATATTGCATGCCCTCAGTTCTACTTCATGGGCATCATTGACCTGACAGTTAGCAGCTCCCGTGATCCATCCTTTACCCATGAATGCCATTGAGCCCTGCCATTTTTTTATGGTCACCACCGATTAACAGTGTTGGTGCCAGCTACACTGGCATTTGTCACACCTGTTTTGTGTGGAATGGGCGAGGCTGCTACATTGCATGCCCTCAGCTCTGCTTCATGGGCATCGATGACCTGAGAGTTAGTAGCTCCTGTGATCCATCATTTACCCACGAATGCCACTGAGCCCTGCCATTTTTTTATACTCACTCCAGATTAAGAGTGCTGGTGCCCATGAAATGCAAGTGACACATTTCTACTCTCTAGTTTGGTCAAAGTGGTACTTTGAGTCAATCGACTTCACTTTACTCTTCTACGTTTACACGAACATTGGGTTCCCAGCAGATGGATTTTTGCCGGGGTTCGAAACCCCCATGTTGCCCTCTGCAGTGCTTTTGTCAAAGTCGTTGTGGTGCGGAGGTGACGTTTCTGATATTTAAATCCAGACAGCAAAGGATCACTAAGGTCAATGTGGGACTTGGAGTGCATCCTAATGGAATGTCACTGAATGGGGGCACCAGCACCAGTTGCATGACTGCTGGTGAGGCTGGGCACCACAAGGGCCCAGTCACCCATTGGTGCTTAGTAAAGGTGCAGGTTGCTTAGAGACATAAAACCAAACTGAGGTCCTGACTCTCTGTGTGGATTACAAAAGATCCATGGGCATCATTCAAAAAGAGTCAAGCGTACACTGATGTCCTGGATACATTGTCCACCACAGCCTGGCCACTCTGGGCACCTACAGTTAGGTCCATAAATATTTGGACAGAGACAACTTTTTTTCTAATTTTGGTTCTGTACAGTACCACAATGAATTTTAAATGAAACAACTCCGATGCAGTTGAAGTGCAGACTTTCAGCTTTAAATCTTTTAGGGCTGATGTCGACTTTTGTCAAAAGGAGGAATTTACAGTGGCAATCAACTGTAAACGGTGACAAAACCAAACTATGTTTTAGTTGGACTCTCGTCGCTAGAAGGAAAGTTAGCTTCATTGGTTTGACCGAGATTTCCGGCGCTCGTGTGAGTAGTAAGGCGCAGGCAACGGCAAAAATGGTACTGACGTAATGGTGAGAGGTCAAAGCGAATGGATAAAGCAAAATACTCCGTGGACAACGTTTTGCCTATTATCTCTGAACTGGACTATGAGTTGTCAGACTCCAATTTTGATACAAGAGATCGAAAACAAACGTGAGGTTCCAGCTTCAGCTGACTGGTCCCCAGCTTATCGTGGTGCTGACAATGTTCATCAGGTAGGACTGCCACTTAACAATGGTAAGAGGTAGAAACCAGATTGCAATGCACTACGACTGTGGCCAGCCACACAAAGACAGCCTGGCAGCAAGCCTGACGCACATTCTTGGCAAACTGGCAGCCGCAGCATGCGGCAACAGACGTTT
Organism: Polypterus senegalus; assembly: GCF_016835505.1. Lineage (NCBI taxonomy): Eukaryota > Metazoa > Chordata > Cladistia > Polypteriformes > Polypteridae > Polypterus > Polypterus senegalus. The sequence goes on along the minus strand of NC_053166.1, from coordinate 17,232,862 downwards.
TATGTTGGTTTCTGGGTGAAACCATTGCTTTTCAGAAACTATGTTTTTTGGAAAAAAAAAAAAAATTCAGCCCTCAAAGAGTTAATTCAGTGGGTTGAACAAAACGATTACATAAAAATGTGAGGCAACTAAGGCATTTTTGTAACACAATCCCTTCATTTCAGAGGCTCAAAAGTAATTGGACAATTGACTCAAAGGCTATTTCATGAGCAGGTGTGTTCAAGTCCGTCGTTATGTCTTATCAGTTAAGCAGATAAATGGCCTGGAGTTGATCTGAGGTGTGGTGCTTGCATGTGGAAGATTTTGCTGTGAACAGACAACATGCGGTCAAAGGAGCTCTCCATGCAGGTGAAAGAAGCCGTCCTTAAGCTGTGAAAACAGAAAAAACCCATCCGAGAAACTGCTACAATATTACGAGTGGCAAAATCTACAATTTGGTACATGCTGAGAAAGAAAGCCAGCACTGGTGAACTCGGCAACACAAAAAGACCTGGACGTCCACGGAAGACAACAGTGGTGGATGATCGCAGAACAATTTCCATGGTGAAGAGAAACCCCTTCACAACAGCCAGCAAGTGAACAACACTCTCCAGGGGGTCTGCATATCGATATCCAAGTCTACCATAAAGAGAAGACTGCATGAAAGTAAATACAGAGGGTGCACTGCAAGGTGCCAGCCACTCATAAGCCTCAAGAATAGAAAGGCTAGACTGGACTTTGCTAAAGAACATCTAAAAAAGCCAGCACAGTTCTGGAAAAACATTCTTTGGACAGATGAAACCAAGATCAACCTCTACCAGAATGATGGCAAGAAAAAAGTATGGAGAAGGCATGGAACAGCTCATCATCCAAAGCATAGCACGTCATCTGTAAAACACGGTGGAGTCAGGCAGTGTGATGGCTGCCAGTGGCACTGGGACACTAGTGTCTATTGATGATGTGACACAGGACAGAAGCAGCCGAATGAATTCTGAGGTGTTCAGAGACAGACTGACTGCTCAAATCCAGCTAAATGAGTCAAACTGATTTGGCGGCGTTTCATGATACAGATGGACAATGACCCAAAACATAGAGCCAAAGCAAACCAGGAGTTTATTAAAGCAAAGAAGTGGAAAATTCTTGAATGGCCAAGTCAGTCACCTGATCTTAACTCAATTGAGCAGGCATTTCACTTGTTGAAGACTAAACTTCAGACAGAAAGGCCCACAAACAAACAGCAACTGAGAGTAAAGCTGCAGTAAAGGCCTGGCAGAGCATTAAAAAGGAGGAGACCCAGCATCTGGTGATGTCCAGGAGCTCAAGACTTCAGGCTGGCATTGCCAGCAAAGTATTAGAAATGAACATTTTATTTCCAATTATTTAATTTGTCCAATTACTTTTGAGCCCCTGAAATGAAGGGATTGTGTTAAAAAAAAAAATACTTTAGTTGCCTCACATTTTTATGTAATCATTTTGTTCACCCACTGAATTAAAACTGAATGTCTGCACTTCAACTGCATCGGAGTTGTTTCATTTAAAATTCATTGTGGTCATGTACAGAACCAGAATTAGAAAAAAAGTTGTCTGTGTCCAAATATTTATGGACCTAACTGTACTTGTCCCTTGTCTCTAACTGGCAAAATATCACTCTCACCCCTTTACCATCTAATAGCTAACGTGTGGCGAGTGTACTGACACAAGAATGGCTGCTGTCACGTCACCCAGGTGGATGCTGGGCATGGGTGGTGCTTGAAGTGGCTCCCTACTTGTCTATGTAAAGTGCTTTGAGTAGTGAGAAAAGCATTATAGAAATGTAATTCATTCATTTATGTTGTACTGTTCATTTCAGAATGGAATTAAATGTCTGAATCAATCAAAACTGAGCTCTCGATATGCTTGTGTGGAGTGGCACATTTGAGTATGTGCCACACCAGTATGGCACCAGGGACTACCGCAGGATAACTCATTGGCCCAAGCTTAAGCCATATACAGTCATGCAAAAATTTTCCATTAGGGGGTACTTTACTTTTTAACATGACTGTATATTTATGAGTGCCACCTAAGTCCTGGTGGGTGATATGGTGTCTCAATATCCGCCAGGGGGTTCCAGCGACCCATCTAGTGCCACGGAAGAGTCTGGAAGAAGCTTGTGAAAAAACTTTGAAAGTCAGAGCAGAAGAGCTGCCCGTTTGAAGTGGCAGCCTCGCCGATGTTGTGCTTTAGTTCCCAACGTTGTCGAAAGTGTTTAGCTATTCTGCAGATCATCAGGTAGCACCCTTTGATCACTCCTGCACTTCAAAGGTAATCCATGTGCCTAATTAGTTCAACCCTAGAATAGCAACCGTGGAAAATTAAGTTAAGGGCTGACTGCCTCTCACTTTTCAAGTTTCATAATTAACACGCCGTGGCCGTGGGGTCAAAAGCATCAAAGCTCAACTCCCATTCGTCAGTGGCGGCCATGGACAGACATCAGGTTTCCAAATACGGACCGCTGCTCCTATGCCCACAAATGAAATCAAAGGTAAGGTGGCAAGCCTGAGAATTTTGACCCTTTTTAATTAATTTTTTATTTTTTATTTTGGTCGATTACCATTCAGCCGTTACATTCAACTGCCTTCTAATGACATCTGCAGTGACGATATTGAGTTCTGACTTCTCTGAGGAAAAAGAGAATGCACACTTCAGCAGATCCCTGACAAAAATCAGTTCTTCTTGATTTATACATTCAGCACAACTGCTCCTCGAAAGCTGGACGCGTGTTCATTATCTGTTAAAGTTACTTTCTGAGGAACATTATGGCCGTTAGGCTGCCGGACGCCAGGGAATAAGCTGTATTCATCAATTGCATGGCAACTTCAATCTTTAAGCGCCAAATCTAATAAATTATACCAATTCTTTGTTTGGGGTATCGTGAGATAAACTGATTAGATCTGATCGAAGATGAAAATGTTAATATGGTAATGTACAAAAAGAAAGAAAAAAGATGAAACAGCCCTTCAGCCATTTGAGAGATTGCAATGTAACACTGAGCAAAATGCTCATCTATCAAAAAAAACACAAATTACACCCGCCTCATTTCACTGGTTTTACAAATAGATGATCTTTACATACGTTTATAAGAAATGAACTGAACATTTTATAAATTCGTCTCTAATTTTGCGGGACACAAATGTATTTTTATTCCAATCAGGCAATCAAGGCACATCATGAGGGGCTGGCCATTAGTAAGCTGCCCATATGAAAAATAGAAAGCTCGCAGAGGAGGCTTATCGGCACTTGCTAAAGACGCTGCGTTTGTCATTCAAAAAGTCCATCCATTTTATAACCAAGTATGCAGTTTAGGGTCACTGGGTAAACCTCCTCCCAGCCAAAAAAAACGAAAAGAATGTGCGCGTCAGGCTTGTAATGAGTATCAAGGTCCTAATAAATGGAGCTGTCACACCCTGTTCGTGGAAATACGATTTTATAATTAGCTTGTGATTTCATATCTTTTTTGTTTTCCTTAAATGTAGCTGAAAGTAGAACTTCAAACAAAGGCATAAAGAGCGAAGTGAAAGGTGCCCAGTGAGCACCACCATCACCACCATCATGGCAGGGGGCCACAATGACCAATGCATACATTTTCTGACTACAATGCTTTTAACCTTGAGACAAAATGCAAAACGAAAAATTAGCGGTGCATTCATGCAAATAAATGAAAATTTTACATTTTAAGACACTGAAATACATCAGGAGGTGAAGAAGAAGGCCGGACACCGATTGGGGCAAATGAAGCTCTGCAATCAGTGGATGGGTCACAATACCCCGAACGAGAGTGACGAAAGCTGGGCCAGCAAGGGGCTGGGAAGGAGTGGGCAGTGTGACCTTAGGCCTGTGGGGTCAGGAGGACAGACAGACAGACAGACAGGAAAAGAAAGGCACTATACACTATACCAATAGGACAGACACTGTATTATATACTGTAAAGAAATAGATACATAGCTAAGAAAGGCATCGTATAGTAGAAAGATAGACAGGTACACAGATACAGAAGGCACTGTCTAAAATAAATAAATGAATAGTAAAGGCACTACATAAAAATGAACAGATTGAGAGAGACGAGAGAAAAATGAATGACATTACATGATAAACAGATAATGAAGAGCATTGACATGGAAGGACATATTTAATATAGATTGATAAACAAGCAAGGCATTTTATAAAAATGATTAGAGAAATTGAAAGTGAGAAAGAGAGTTATGAAGGGCACTAAATGACAGATAGATAGATAGATAGATAGATAGATAGATAGATAGATAGATAGATAGATAGATAGATAGATAGATAGATGTGAAAGGCACTATATAATAGAAAGATAGATAGATAGATAGATAGATAGATAGATAGATAGATAGATAGATAGATAGATAGATGTGAAAGGCACTATATAATAGATAGACAGATAGATAGATAGATAGATAGATAGATAGATAGATAGATAGATAGATAGATAGATAGATAGATAGATAGATAGATGTGAAAGGCACTATATAATAGATAGACAGATAGATAGATAGATAGATAGATAGATAGATAGATAGATAGATGTGAAAGGCACTATATAATAGATAGATAGATAGATAGATAGATAGATAGATAGATAGATAGATGTGAAAGGCACTATATAATAGATAGATAGATAGATAGATAGATAGATAGATAGATGTGAAAGGCACTATTTAATAGATAGATAGATAGATAGATAGATAGATAGATAGATAGATAGATAGATAGATAGATAGATAGAGGGCACTATAAAATGAAAACGTACACTAAAAGACAGACAGATATAGAAGGCACTATTTAATTTAGTTAAACAACTAAGGCACTATATCAAACTAAATTGATTAGAGAAATAGAAATATGAAGGACGCTATATGATGGATACTGCACTGCCCAGGGTTTGTTTCAGCCTTGCACCCTGTGTTGGATGGGATTGGCTCCAGCAGACCCCCGTGACCCTGTAGTTAGGATATAGCGGGTTGGATAATGGATGGATGGATGGATGGATATATGATGGATAGATAGAAGTGAAAGTCATTATATGAAAGACAGACAGACAGACAGATATTAAATGCAATATATAATAGATCATTTATATAGATAAATGTGAAAGGCACAATATAATAGAGACTTATTTAAGTAGGAAATGTACTATTTTATATATAGACCAGTAACGGCGTACTGCACGATAACGTGCAGTGAATCCACTTGACTTGAGCGTTCCCAGTTCTCGTCCTCTTTCTCTGTACGTTAATCATTCGTTTGTTCAGCGATTGATGCGCTTGCTGCTTCCTGAGGAGCTCTTCTTATCTCATCCCTAGCGGGCCGCTTCTTCTCTTCCTTCATCGGCATCTTTTCGCGTTAAAGCTGATGATGTTAGTTTTTGTGTTGCAATTACTTAGTACGTTTTCTTTAATTTTTCACTTAAGCTGGCACTTAAGTCTTCAATCTGCCTCAAGAATGATTAGCGAAGGCGGTAGGGAATGAGAACGGCGTCCATACGCATGTGCCGCACGGCTGACCTGCTGCGCGCGGCCAAGAGTTGATTCTACAATCAAATAAAATAAAAATAAAAAGAGTAATACAGATCATCACCCCAAAGGCAGATAGTAGACATCACGTAGTATATGAGTACCACATTTCAAGTCAATAGGTAAAACGGTTTGCAAGCGACAGGTGATTTAAAATCCTGGACAGACAAACGTACAGCCACGGTAGCGTATTATAGAAGAAGATAAGCAGACAGGTAAAAAGGCTCTACTAATAAGAATAAGACAGCAGAAGGTACAGACCGATCCACATTAAGAGAGCACAGTAGGACAGAACCAGAACAACCAGTAAGACGAGAATAAGCACAGTACACAGTACAGTAGGTGTGTTGTGAGGAGGATCACAGCAAGTGTAATTGGGTTTACTTGAAACGTCTACTGTGGCCTGACCTTCATTCCTGTGCTCATCCCAGTTTGCTGTATTTGAGTAAAATGGGCTTGGGTCTGGTAAGGTGTGGTGCTGAACAAGTGACCTCATTAGACTTTTCTGCTGTAAAGCACGTGTATCCTGCACTTTCTGTACACTGTGTTATCAGGTTAAATGCAGATTTATCATAGCAGCAGGATTTGATCTTTGTATTTTTAATCTTTACTATTATGTTGCACACGATCACATTATGGGGACTTGTTACAGCATCTAAAAACAGCTCCACAAACACAGAGTATACTTATTTACATTTTCATCTTGAAAACAATTTAAGATTTCGACTTCACATATCATGTTTATTAACTGGACATCATTAGAAGTAGGCGGTGCAGCAAGGTCATTAATGCTTCCTAACTCTTTAAATGTCAAAGCAAACAGGTTGACACCAATTTAAATTTCCACATATTAATGAGCAGAAACAATAGGGAGCTCATCAAGTGGAATGGCAATTTCTCTGAAGCCCATTAGCAAAGAACTGTGTGCTGACATTAAAATCTAAACAGGATGCATAAGTTGCCATGTTTGCAGGCGCTCACAGCTTCCACCCTAATAAGCACACTCTCTGCTTACATCCTGCCTTTTATGTTGGTTCATTCAGCAGACAGCCTGGCAAAGGAAGAAAATTCTGAGGACGACTTTCTTTGTCACCTCAGTTTTACTGTGCTTTTCTATTACAGCATGCGAGGACACACAACGTAGGTGTTTCAAGTTTTAAAAAGTCACCCATGACACACAAACTCAATGATTTGCACATAAGGCTTAGGGTTTGGTAATGGAGGACATGCGATGTATTACCTGGAACGGTCATAAAATATATGTTGTGGGTGGGTTCACGATGCCTGTAGACCCCAAACACCAGACCCAAGTCCTGGGTTAAAATCGACACTTTTATTAGATACAATACCTCTTTAGCAAGGTATTTTACTTTCTTTCTGTGTTTCTTCCCTACCTTTTCTGATCTTTTCTTCTTCTCCACAGCCACTACTCCAAGTTTTGACCTTCTCCTGACTCCTGACTCACCCACCTGGGAAAGGCTGAGGACTCCCTTTATAAGCCAATTCTTGGAATATTCCTGGCACATTAGTACCATTCCCAGGAAGCCTCCTGTCTGCAGTACCCCGTAAGGCACTTGTGGACATTCAAAATGGTTGCATATCTGAACACACAACATGTTGAACCTTCAACCAGATGGTCTACAGCAGCAGGAGACCACACCGGGACAACAGACATTTGGAAAAATGTTGACTGGTCCAATGAGTCTCAATTTTTGCTGCGACATTCGTAAGGTAGGGTCAGAATTTGGCATCAATAACATAAAAGCATGGATCCATCTTGGCCCTTTAGTACCAATTGGGCATTGTTTCAATGCCACAGCCTACCTGATTATTGTTGCTGACCATGTCCATCCATTCATTACTGCATTGTACCCTGTTCTGATGGCTCCTTCCAGCATGATAACCCACCATGTCAGAAAGTTCAAATCATCTCAAACTGGTTTCTTGAACATGACAATGAGTTCACTGGACTCAAATGGCCTCCACAGTCAGCAGATCTCAATCCAGTAGAGCACCTTTGGGATGTGGTGGAACAGGAGATTCGCATCATGGATGGGCAGCTGACAAATCTGCAGCAACTGTGTGATGCTATCATGCCAATATGGACCACAATCCCCAAGGAATGTTTCCAGCACCTTGTTGAATCAATGCCATGAAGAATTATGGTAGTTCTGAAGATGAAAGGGAGTCCAATCCCGTACTAGCAAGGTGTACTTAATAAAGTGGCTGGTGAGTGTATATGTGTACGTGTGTGTGTGTGTGTGGTCACTCATGCATGTCTTAGTCTTGGACTTCTCAGCAATTTCTCTGTCTTTTGCAAACCTCAAGTCCACAATCTTGGTGTTATCTTTGATGGTAACCTCTCTTTTGAGAAAAAAAGTTATTTCTGTAGTCAAGAGTTGCTTTTTCCAGCTTCGTCTATTAGGTAAGATCAAGCCTTTTTTATCCTCTAGGGATCTTGAGAAAGCTACTCCTGCTTTTATCTTCTCTCGCCTTGATTACTGCAACTCGCTGTATTCTGAGATTAGCAAATCCCTGATGCGCAGGTCACAGTTGGTCCAGAATGCTGCCGCTCGCTTTCTGGTTGGGGTAAGAAAGTCAGATTCTGCTTCTCCAATATTAGCTACTTTACACTGGCTGCCTGTCAGTTTTCGAATTGATTTGAAAATCTTATTGCTAGTTTTTAAATCTTTACATGGGCTCGCTCCTGCCTATTTATCTGAACTGTGTGTTTTACACCAGCCATCCAGAGTGCTTAGATCTTCTGGTCAGTTGTCTCTTGTTGTCCCTCGTACCGAGTGTCAAACTAAGGGGGACAGACAGGACTTTTACAGCTGCTGCTCCTCGCCTGTGGACCTCTTTACCTCGTCACATAAAGGAGTCGTCGACAACTGAACTGTTCAAAACGAGATTAAAGACTCATTTCTATTGACTTGCATTCCGTGACCTTCAGTAATACTGATGGTCTCCTCATTGTGATTATGTAACATTACTTCTATTTATTATTTATTGTATTTATGTTATTCATGTTAATTGAATGTTTTTCTTTTATTCTATTATTGTAAAGCACTTTGGCCACAGCATTCCTATGCTGTTTTAAATGTGCTATGTAAATAAATTGACTTTGACATTGAGATGTCTGGGTAGCACATTCCTGGCTCTGGTGAGGTAAGCATTTCCACAATGGGATGAAAGGGCTGCTGGCACTAACATTGTCTTCTATCTCCTCCTCCACAGCCGAAAAAAAAAAAGCCCAAAGAAGACGACTGACCCCACCCCACCACCGAATGAAAACTTTGCCCTCTTTGGTCTCAGCCCTATAAAATCAGCTCATTCTCAGAAGGTGGTGTCAGACGCCGAACTAACAGTAGTGAAGGACAGAGGTCATGAATGCCTACCTGAGTGCTAAAACCTTAGAATATGGTTTTTGTTTGAGCGATTTGTCTCCTTACCCAGCCTTCCTTACAATACCCTTACAATTTGCATATTGAGGGTTGCTAATGCCTCTCCTCTCATTCTAACTGTAGATCCAGCAATCAGTGGTGGATGGCTGAATGACACCATTTACGGTTCCCACGCACCAGGACCCACCTCTTCTGCCTTGCATAGCTCATAATAACCAAAGACAGCATTTGAAAACTAAAGACAACATGTGATCAGAAGGTTGAAGCTCAACTGAAAGTGGACCTTGCCAGATGACAATGACCCAAAACATACCAGTAAATCCACCAAGAAATGTACGTAAGTAAATGCCAAGTCAAATCCTGGATCTGAATCCCCTCAAGATGCTGTGAGCAGCTTTGAAAGAGACACCCCTCAGACATCACAGAGCTGAAAAAATTCTGCAAGGCGGTCCAGGAAGAATTTTCATCCCAGTCAATGTTGGAAACTGCTAGACAGTTAGAGGAGATTTCAGCTTGTGGGGGCAATACCTGCGATTAGAGCCAAGGGGGGGGACTTACTTTTACCACCCATGGAAATTGCATATGTGTTCATTTGTCAATTAATTTATTACTGCAGAGTCAAATTTGTATTGTTTTTTGAATTACATCACTTTGATCCAAGCATACTGTTTACGTAAATGAAGACGAAATCTTGATACATCGTCCATCCATCCATCCATTATCCAACCTGCTATATCCTAACTACAGGGTCATGGGGGTCTGCTGGAGCCAATCTCAGCCAACACAGGGCACAAGGCAGGAAACAAACCCTGGGCAGGGCGCCAACCCACCGCAGGGCGCACACACACACACACACACATACACCAAGCAACAACAACAACAACATTTATTTCTATAGCACATTTTCGTACAAACAATGGAGCTCAAAGTGCCTTACATAATGAAGAAAAGAGAAATAAAAAACAAACTAAGAATTAGAATAAGACAACATAGAATAAGAGTAAGGTCCGATGGCCAGGGAGGACAGAAAAAAACAAAAAGAACTCCAGACGGCTGGAGAGAAAAAATAAAATCTTCAGGGGTTCCAGGCCACGAAACCACCCAGTCCCCTCTGGGCACTCTACCTCACATAAATGAAACAGTCCTCTTTGTATTTAGGGTTATCTTGGAAGGACTTGATGATGAACACACTAGGAACAATTTAGAATCGCCAATACACCTAACCTGCATGTCTTTGGACTGTGGAGAGAAACCCACGCAGACACGGGGAGACCATCCAAACTCCACGGAGAGAGGACCCGGGATGCAAACTCGGGTCTCCTAACTGCAAGGCAGCAGCGCTACCACAGCGCCACCATGCCGCTTGATCCATCAACATAGGCTAAAAAAGAAAAGACCTTTCACGGGGGCGCACTTATTTTGTCACTTGACTGCACTTCACGTGTGTGACTTCCATGAGGCATTCCCATGAATACATTTGCTGCACTTCATGTTCTGCTCCTGCTGGTGGATTCCTCAGTGTCTCCGCTGACATTTGTTCTTTGCATGACTTTTTGTGCCCTACAAGCCCCATTTTAAGATATCAGAATTTCATAAAAAGCACAATCTGCTCATTATGAGGCTGCAGGGTGACTTTATTTTGCCCGTAGTATTTGTTTTTTGCGGCCCACCAAAGAGATCAAACGCTGTGCTGGTCATTGAGCGGCTTGTGGACCCGTAGGCGAGTGCACGGCGCATACGGCTGGGCTCACTCCAGGAGTTCTCAGATTTATAAAGACGAAGGCATGTGACAGCTTTTCAGCTTGATATATTCAGTGGCTGCTAATCGGTTGTTCTACAGCACATCAGTATTGAGCTTGGCCTCCAGACTACCTAATATATTCTGGGTGCGCACTCAAAGGCGTGGAGCCCGATAAGAGCTCTCTGTTTGAGAGCTGTCAGAACAGGAGCACCGTATAACCCGATCTGTTTGATAAAGTGTGATAAGGAGTGTGGATGCCATCATTCTGGACAGCACTTTTACTTGGAATTTATATTTCTAACATCAGTGTTATAAAGAATGGGGGACCTCTGTCACTTGGAACAAAGTAGGTAAAAGTAGTATGCCCGAAGTACGTCAAAAATGCAGTACAATTTAGCAAAACACAAAATAACAACTTTTTTGTATTTCTCATTTTACATCTACTTTCTGTATGCTGCCTTGCGTAAAGCTGCTTTCACGTCTTAGTCGTTATAATCAGCATGGGATGAGTGACCTCCAGGACTGTGTGCCCTCCATTAGTACTGACCCCTACTCTCTCTTCTGTTTCTTTTTCCGGTTTCTTTGTGGTGGCGGCCTGCGCCACCACCACCTACTCAAAGCATCATGATGCTCCAACAATGATGGACTGAAAGCCAGAAGTCTACGTGACCATCATCATCAGGTCCTTCCATGAAAACCCTAAATACAAAGAGGACTGTTTGACTTATGTTAGGTAGATTGCCCAGAGGGGACTGGGCGGTCTCTTGGTCTGGAACCCCTACAGATTTTATTTTTTTCTCCAGCCTTTGGAGTTTTTTTTTTCTGTCCACCCTGGCCATCGGACCTTACTCTTATTCTATGTTAATTAATGTTGACTTATGTTTATTTTTTATTGTGTCTTCTATTTTTCTATTCATTTTGTAAAGCACTTTGAGCTACATTTTTTTGTATGAATATGTGCTATATAAATAAATGTTGATTGATTGATTGATTGATTAGGTCAGGAGGTGCTGCTCCTTGTGTTTCCATACTCTGTTTATTAAGGAGAGGATTAAGCATCCTTGCCCATAGTTGTAGGGGACAGGTAGGAAACAGGCGTCCCCTAACGTCCTGGGAGAACACTGTATGTCTCCACTATACTTTTTCTTTCCTCAGTTCAATTCAATTAAATAATAATAATAAAACGTTTTATCTATACGATGCATATTTCTAAGCACTCAAGGACACCGAACAAACAATAAACACATTATAAACAACACTTAAAACATCAGAAAATACAAAAATTAAAACCAAACAAAGCCACTGTAATCATAGAGAAAAAGCCATTTTAAACAGATGGGTTTTAAGTTTACATTTGAAGGTTGAAAATAATTTGATATTTCTAAGCTCAGTAGGTAGTGAGTTCCAGAGCTTGGGAGTAGAACGGCTGAATGCTGTGCTCCCCATGGTGGTTAGACAGGCGGGAGGGATGGTCAGGTAGATGGAGGAAGAGGATGTGAGGTTACGGGAGGGAATGGCAACATGAAGAACGTCAGACAGATATGGAAGGGCGAGGTTATGTATGGCCTTAAATGTCCCAAGAGGGAAATTTGGTTTAACAAAGAGACTATGATGTAACGTTAAAAACACATCACAAAAAATACAGACATCAATCATAAACTTAGTACAAGAAACTAAACATAGCAGTGAATATTAGGGTATAACATTAGACAACACTTTACCTACAGATGCGTGATCAAATTGAGAGCTGGGGAATTTGGAGGCCAAACCAACACCTTGAACTCTAGGCCATGTTCCTTAAACTTATGAACTTCCGACTGTTAATCATGGTATTGTCTTGGAATCTTTTGATCTTGTCTCACTTTCACAGTTAAAAAGAACTATTGGCACCCTTAAACCAGCTCTCTGTCCTCTTGGTATTGTACCACCACGCCTCGTAGCGGAAGCATTTGATGTTTTGGGTCCATCTTTACTGGCCATTATCAGTGTTTTTATTAGTGAGGGAGTTGTGCCCTCATTTTTTAAACATGCTGTGGTGCGTCCCTGTCTAAAACAGGCAGAATTAGATCCTGGAGTTTTAGCCAATTTTTGCCCGATTTCACAATTGCCATTTCTGGCTAAAATTCTAGAATTATTTATAATCAATTGGATGATCACCTTAACTCCAATCATTTATTTGAGATCTACCAATCTGGCTTTAGGCGTTATCATGTTGTTGAGATGGCCCTCCTTAAACTATTCAATGACATCTCTATTATTACTGACTCAGGCGGCGCTGCAGTCCTTGTCCTACTTGACCTGTCCGCTGCATATGACACTATTGACCATGAGATATTGCTGTTATGGCTTGAACATCTTGTTGGGTTTAAAGGGGCTGCTCTTAACTGGTTCACGTCATATCTAACTGGTAGACACTTTTCAGTGACTTTAAATTCCTCTTTTTCATCTACTGCTCCTCTTAAATGTGGTGTTCCTCAGGGATCCATTTTGGGTCCTATTTTATTCTCTATATACCTTCACCCTATTGGAGCGATTTTTAGGAAATTTAACATTTCTGTTCACTGCTATGCTGATGATACTCAGGTTTATATTCCCATCTGCAACTCTGCAATAAATCAACTCCACAACTGTCTTTCTGAACTAAGATCCTGGATGGCTAATCATTTTCTTGATCTGAATCAAAATAAAATGGAGGTGCTTATAGTGGGCCCATCAGCTTAAGCCCAAATTAGTCTTGGACTTCTCAGCTCTTTCTCTTGTTTTTTGCAAACCTCAAGTCCGCAATCTTGGTGTTATCTTTGACAGTAGAGAAACAAGTAAATTCTGTAGTCAAAGGTTGCTTTTTCCAGCTTTGTCTATTAGGTAAGATCAAGCCTTTTTTTATCTTCTAGGGATCTTGAGAAAGCTACTCCTGCTTTTATCTTCTCTCGCCTTGATTACTGCAACTCGCCGTATTCTGGGATTAGCAAATCCCTGATGCGCAGGTCACAGTTGGTCCAGAATGCTGCCTCTTGCTTTCTGGTTGGGGCAAGAAAGTCTGACTCTGTTTCTCTTATTTTAGCTACTTTACAATGGCTGCCTGTCAGTTTCTGAATTGATTTTAAAATCTTATTGCTAGTTTTTAAATCTTTACATGGGCTCGCTCCTGCCTATTTATCTGAACTGTGTGTTTTACACCAGCCATCCAGAGTGCTTAGATCTTCTGGTCAGTTGTCTCTTGTTGTCCCTCATACCGAGTGTCAAACTAAGGGGGACAGACAGGACTTTTACAACTGCTGCTCCTCGCCTGTGGACCTCTTTACCTCGTCACATAAAGGAGTCGTCGACAACTGAACTGTTCAAAACGAGATTAAAGACTCATTTCTATTGACTTGCATTCCGTGACCTTCAGTAATACTGATGGTTTCCTCATTGTGATAATGTAACATTACTTCTATTTATTATTTATTGTATTTATGTTATTCATGTTAATTGTATGTTTTTCTTTTATTTGATTATTGTAAAGCTCTTTGGCCACAGCATTCCTATGTTGCTTTAAATGTGCTATATAAATAAATTTGACATTGACGTTAAACCATTCATGAACAATTTTTGCAGTGTAGCTGTGAATATTATGCAGCTGAAAGAGGCCTCTGCCGTCAGGGAGTGCTGTTGCCATGAAGGGCTGTGCGTGGTCTGCCACAATCTTTAGGCAGGTAGTACATGTCAAAGTAACATCCATGTAGAGTATCACATTGCATCCACGGGCTTGAAAATCCCAGGAGATCAGCAGTTACAGAAACACTCAAACCAACCTGTCCAGCACAAACAATCAAGCCATGGATGAAATCATCAAGATCAAATATTTCTCCATTCTTGTGTTTGGTGTCTATGCACTGCATTGCTGCCATGTGATTGGCTAATGAGATAATTGCATGGATGAGAAGGTGTACCTAATAACTTGACCAGTAAGTATATTTTGTCAGATTGGACTCACCCAATACATTCTCAATTCCATCTGATGCCATCAGGTCACAGGTTCTAGCGCAAACGGTTCAAGTATGCTGTGAGACTTGCCCGGACACCACCAGTCGGAAACCACATCTTTATAAAAGTCACACGTTTATTCATCCACAAATAAACAGTCCCAAACACAAACACAATGCACTCAGCACTAATCACCACTCTGTAGACTTCTCTCTCAGTCCTTGGCCGCCTATCTCCTCCTGGGAGCTTTGTCCTACTCCCACTCCCAACTCTTCGACTGTAAGGAGGCGGCCCCTTTTATTCCCGCTTGGATGTGCTCCAGGTGGCTGAGGACGGCCTTTCTGGTGTGGCGGAAGTGACAGTTCCCCAGGTCCAATGAGGCTTAATGCGCCCCCTGGCGGTGGCCATGGGTCCCAATGGGTTAAAATCTCTTTGTCCCTTTCCCATGGTCCTCTCTTTGCCCAGGACGGTTGTTTCCTCGTGACCCGGAAGCTATTACTGTCCTTTTCTGGTCCCTCCAGGCATCCCGGCCAGGTAGTGACCCTGGCAATCTGCCACAACGCCTTCATTCCAATTGTCTCTAGACAAAAGTTTCTTAGAGTTTGCTCAGAATGGTTGGAAAAACACGTCCAGTGAAAAGTGGACTGAAACAGATTGTTCATGAGAGAGGCCAGAGGAGAATAGCCACACTGTTTCAAGCTGACAGAAATGCAGATAACCACTCATCACAACTGTGGTGAGCAGATAAGCATCTCAAAATGAATGTATGACATGTTGAACCTTTAGGCAGATGGGCTACAACAGCAGATCAAGCCAGATTCCACTCCTATCAGTCAAAAACAGAAAGGTGAGACGGCAGTGAGCACAAACGTAAGTGAACTGGGCAGCTGAAGACTGGAAGAAGGTAGTCTGGTTTGACGAATCTTGGTATCTGTTAAGGCCCACAGATTGTAGGGTCACCAACAGCATGAATCCATGAACCCGGCCTTGTGTCAACAGTCCTAGCCAGTGGTGGTGTTGTGATGGTGTGGGGAGTGTTTTTTGTTGATATCAATCAATCATCACTTGGATGACACAGCCTTTGTAAGTACTGGTGCTGACCGTGTGCATGCCTTCATGGTCACAATTTACCCATCTTTTACTGTTGTAAAATGTTAGCCCAGCCACAGACAGACACGACAACGCAGGGTCCACAACACAAACACACGTTTATTTATACAACTATTTACAATTATCATTTACAGTTCAGTCAGTCCTTGGCTCCTTCGGCCACTTCCACTACTGTCTCACAAGCTCCTTCCTTCTTCCACCCGACTCCGGCTCCCCAAATGGAGCGAGGGGCCCCTTTTATCTTGTCCCGGATGTGCTCCAGGTGCCTGACGATGGACTTCAGTGTGGTGCACCCGGAAGCACTCCGGGCATAAACCATCCCTGCTCTGTCAGTGCTTCCTGGTATCCCAGAAGCGCTGTCCCCCAGGGATCAAAGACCGTCCGGGTGCCCAGGGAAGAGAAGTGCCGCTCTCCTGGTTCCTCCAGGCATCCCGGCGGGGCAGGCTTCCTGGCCGTCTACCACACTGTCTACTTCCATCATGATAATGCACCACGTCACAAAGCAAAGGTCACCTCGCTCTGTACACATTAACACTCTTCAAGTTCCCAGAGCTAAGCTCAGCAGCATGGGTGACGGGGCCTTTTTCTTCTGTGGCGCCGAGACTGTGGAACGCCCTTCCGGATTACCTGAGAGCCCCACAGTCGATTGATGTTTTTTAAACGAGATTTAAAAACGTATCTTATTAGAAAGATATTTTATTATTGACGTTTTTTGTTAGGTTTTTTTTTATTACTGTATTTTACTCTGTAGCACTTTGAGATTGTTTATATAAAGTGCAGTATAAATAAAATGTATTATTATTATTATTATTATTATTACTTCACACTGGTTTTGAATGAACATGACAATGAGCCCAGTGTTCTTCGATGGCCTTCCCAATCACAAGATCTGAATCAGAACAGAACACCTTTGAGATTTGGTAGAACGTGAATGTGCAGCTGTCATTCCTGTAGAAATTGCCGTGATGCAATCACGTCAACATGCGGGTCTCTCAAAGGCATGGTAACAACATCGTGCGGACTCCATGCCACGAAGAGCTGAGGCTGTTTTGAGAGCAGAAAGCAGGTGCTTCCCAGTATTAGTGTTCCTAATAATTTGCTCAGTGAGTGTATAGTAAGACATTATCTCCAACAAAACTGTATCTTTTTGTGTCATAATGACCAGAATAAAACAAGTCACTTCATGGTCCCTGAACATGCAGCACTTAACTGCCGAGATTCTCCGTTTCAAAGAAGAGAGTGCTTCCCTTTGAATGCCATCCTGAATTCTCCATCCAGCTCCTCCATTCCTCAGAATTCATTAGACACGGGCCAACATTAATATTGCCGAGCTGCAGCCAGATATTCACCTTTATCATCATACTCTACATGTCTCCAGAGAAACGCTCTGATTCTGCATGATGTGTCTTTGAAAATAAGAGGCTATGATGATACTTTTTTTTATTTATTTTTTTTCCCCCCCAAATGTTAGGGCGTAATATTATGAATGGCAAAATAAATAAATAAATGAAAACTTGAGCGGCAGGAGGAAAGCTGGTTATTGTACATTTCATCATCTCCATCTTTCACAAGATTGTTTATTTAGCATCTCAGATGGAGGTCACCAGCTCATAAACATATTTATGGAAAAGCAAGTTAAGGGTGAAGCACAAATCAGCCATAAGAAATTGGATTCCACAATGTGCAGCCGCGAAAAGTTTCTCACAGCTATTCCATGTGCTTTATCATTCTGTAAGTCTGATTTATCTATTGATATGTAGCTGGGTATTAAATAACACAGTAATAATGACAATCATCGCTTCTTTAAACTTTCTTTTAAGCAGGTAAGTTAACACAGAACTAGTGATGACCAGGATAAAATGTGAGCTCACGCCAATGATGGCCACAGAGGAGCAGAGCAGGCTGATGATCAGCAGCTGCCACACGCTGCCCTTATGTCGAAATCGATGAGTGGAGTTGTTAATGTGACAGACGATCTGTAATAGCATGATCAACTCAAGTTACATCCACAAAGAAACAGTGATGTTTAAAAAGCACCACATTTGATATTCACAGCATTCCACACACACAGTATGCAGCGATCAGCCACAACATTGAAAGCACCCGACTCTTATTGGGTTGGTTAACCCAAAACAGCTCTGACCCAGCCGACCCTCTGACTCTGGTATGGACTCCACGAGACCTCTGAAGGTGTCCTGTGGTATCTGACAAAAAGACATTAGCAGTCGATCCTTTAAGCCATATAAGTTGCGGGGATGCGGCCTCCATGAATCTGACTTCTTTTTCCAGCACATCCAGCACAATTGGATTGAAAATCTGGGGAATCTGGAGGCCGAGTCAACACCTGGAAGTCTCTGTCATGTTCCACAAACAATTTTTACAGTGTGGCAGGGAACATCCATTCATCCATTATCCAACCCGCTATATCACGGCGGTTTGCTCGAGCCAATCCCAGCCAACTCTGGGCACAAGGCAGGAAACAAACCCCAGGCAGGGCGCACACACACACACACACACCCACACCAAGCACACACTAGGGACAATTAAGGATCGTCAATGCACTTAACCTGCATGTCTTTGGACTGTGGGAAGAAACCCACGCAGATACGGGGAGAACATGCAAACTCCACGCAGGGAGGACCACAGGTCTCCTAACTGAGAGGCAGCAGCGCTATCCACTGCACCACCGTGCCACCCCGCAGGGAACATTATGTGAGGAAACCTTTTATTTATAAACCTCCTACTTTTGCTCTTTCCTGACTACCCAGGATTTGGTGGTTTCCCAGCCCAAGTGGGCATTTTTGACTTATTATGCTGAGGAACCCCAAGATCTGTTTTTACTTTAACATTAAAGAGTAAAAAATAAATAAATAAATCCACTGTTATACAATGTTGTACAGTATAACAATAAAATGTGAAAAACGTCCAAGTGGGTGAATTACATACACTGGTTAGCATAGCCTTCTCTTTCTCTCATATATATTCACACACGCGTACACGCACACACACATATTGCATCTAGTTAGATCCACCTTAATAAAAGGTAACAGCGAGAGGGTGAAATTTCTCAGCCCATCCATCATTCAAATCAACCTGACAACAGTACTTGGTTACACCATCGGTGACGTGGGTTAAATTCTTAAAAGGCCCCGAGCTTTCTTGCGGACGAGCCTAAAGATTTTATGCAAAGGGTTCTGACTTCTTAAAAGTGTTCATTGCAAATATAGTTTTTCAAGGAATTAAAAACAAAAACAGCTTCATTTTTGTAACTTATTGATCTTGCTGAAGTAGCTTTATGAATGATTAAAGTGACAAAGGGCTCTTTCAGTTGTTTATTACTAGAAGGTCAAAGCCTTCCACCAGAGAGTCATCAAATTTGTTTTCTTATGTATTCAGCAACCAAATCCAAACTGTTGGCTGTTAACAAGCTACACGTAAAATAACCAAAATAAGAGTAAAATTTACTTTTAAAAATGGTCATTTTTCACTGGACATACTCAGCATGATTAAAAACAAGGCATGTTTGTGTCTGCTCAGAGGAGAGGGTACTGTGCTAGGCACTTCTGCGCCACAGAGCCATAATGCCAGGTTCGATTCTACTAGAGTCTATGTGTAGTTTGCATGTTCTTCATCTGTCTGCACTGGATTGATTTCTAGTGCTCTACTTTCTTCCTGTATCCCCAGGATGTGCAGGTTCGAGAATGTCATGTGTACTGTCAAGCATGTGTGCTTAGGGGACATCTTAATGGCTCCTGTCAGGTAAGTAATTCCACCACTAGTCGAGAAGGGATGATGTTTCAATTGAAAGCCCCTTTTGCATCTGTAATTCAGAGTGCTGCCAGCTGGAAGATGAGTGTCCTCATTGCCTGTCCAACCCAGGAAGCCCCAACGCTTCTGGAAAGCTGCAAGAAAACCTTGCCAGCCACCAATAGTAGGGGTTCACTTTAGGACACATCACAGAGGAAGATGGAGCGCTAACTCAGCAGCTTTTTCTTATTTTTTCCTTGACCACAGCAAAAGGCATAATTTTGTATACTCAAGTGAAATTTATTTTCAACCTAAGAAAAATACTACCATTAAATGGGGCAACTCTATGGCTTGCCCACTCTAGTTTATTTTTATAATACATATTTTACACATTGACACACACATACTATAGATAGATAGATAGATAGATAGATAGATAGATAGATAGATAGATAGATAGATAGATAATGTGAAAGGCACTATATAATAGATAGATAGATAGATAGATAGATAGATAGATAGATAGATAATGTGAAAGGCACTATATAATAGATAGATAGATAGATAATGTGAAAGGCACTATATAATAGATAGATAGATAGATAGATAGATAGATAGATAGATAGATAGATAGATAGATAGATAGATAGATAGATAGATAGATACTGTAGGTAGAAAAACAAATAGGAAAGGCACTGTATAATAGATGAGTTAAGAGACAGAAGGGAACGGCACAATAAGCATCAATTATATAGACAGATAGGTAGATATGAAAGGCAATATAAAGGAAGGATAGACAGACAGACAGATAGACACGAAAGGTGCCATATGATAGATCTATCTATCTATCTATCAATCAATCATATGGCACCTTTCATGTCTGATAGATAGATAGACATGAAAGGTGCCAATAGACAGACAGATAGATAGATAGATAGATAGATACTAGGAAAGGCACAATATAATAGAAAGACTGACTGATACTGTATAATATATATGCAGTCTACAATATAATAGATATTATATAATAAATATGAAATACAGTATATGATAGATAGATAGATAGATAGATAGATAGATAGATAGATAGATAGATAGATAGATAGATAGATGTGAAATGCACTATATGATAGATAGATAGATAGATAGATAGATAGATAGATAGATATGAAAGGTGTCATATGATAGATAGATAGATAGATAGATAGATAGATAGATAGATAGATAGATAGATAGATAGATAGATAGATAGATAGATAGATAGATAGATTCAAGGCAAAGCAAATAAATAATAAGGGGGAAGAGGGTCCTCAGTTCTAAAGCTCAGTCCAATCTGAACGCTCTTTTCTACACTATTCTGATTTTCTGGAAGCAATTACTTAACAATATTTAAGCAAGAAAATTGTGTGTTTTGGATATTGTGTGCAAATGACTGGATAAATGACATGTGGCTTATGCAACATATGTAATTTAAGACTTCTTATCATGAATGTTTTAATTCTGTTAATGTTGTTGCTCTGGGTTAGCATCATGCTGGCCCTTATTGATGGCCATTGCAGCAGAAACTTTATCTCCTCTCTGCCTGAAATCATATGATTAAATTTTTCTCAGCCATTACCATAAACATAATATTGTAGGGTAACTAATCTATGAAAAATATCATCTTCAGATAAAATGATTCCTTTAAGTGGGAACTATGGGTAGGCAGCATTACATTATTCTTTGTAGACCTTTGGATTTGCTAAAATCTTTGGTAAAAGGACATGGTAGATGCCTCAAGCTATTGGTGTCTGTCTAATTTGAACCATTCTATGTTGCTCCAGTTGCCCATGGTAATAAGGTGTGATGCCATCCTAATGCCAATGAAGGATTAGATAGAAGCATTACAAAAGACCGTTTCTTACTGATAAATTTACATTTTTGCCCAAGTTATTCCACCATCATTACCTGAACCACGCACAGTTCTGGTACATTTTAAGAGGCCAAGAGAAGACAATCCCCTCTTAGGTCACTTAATGTGTTATGGACTGAGAAGCACTTAAGCTGCCTGGAGAAGTGCATTAAGAAAAATTTCAAATAATGAAAGAATAAAATGAGACTAACTATCATACAGGCCACTTCATTCAAGGGGATGGAATTCAGAGCCCCATGCGGTTCAGGAAAATGGAACCCAAATCAATAGAGGCGAAAAATCCATAAGAATTAGTTGCTGTGTTAAGGAGATCTCTCCAAACTCCTAAATAAAAGCCATGACTGGTTTCAGTATAAAAAAATGCATTCTGTGTATGAAAGGAAATGCATGGACACCCCACATGAGCACTTTCATCATGATGTGTAATACTTAGCTACCAAGAATGATAAGAGCAGCTCTATGGCTCCTGGGGTCACTGCAGAGGACTATGAGAGGCAATTTCATCCATTTGCCTACTTCTTGAGTTGTGAGCTTTAGAACGGTCAATGTGAAGAGTTTATAGAGAATGCCACGGTGATCCACAGAACAGAACATCATGGAGTCGGGTGGAGTTTTTCACTTGCACTCGATGGCTACAAATTATGTGGACACCCCTCCAAATGATTAAGTTCAGGTGTTGTATTGTTAACAGGTGCATACAATCAGCACATAGCCACGCAATCTCCACTGACTAACAGAATGGATCATACTGAGGGGCTCTGTGACTTTAAAAGTGGCACCATCTTAGGTTATCACTTTTTTAAGATGTCACTATGAGAAATTTCTGCTCTGCTAGATCTGCCCTGGTAAACTGTGTGCTATTATGGGGAAGTGAAAACTTCTTGGAGGAACAACACCTAGGCCGCAATGTGGTAGACCATGCAAACTCATAGTGCAGAGATGCATGACACATAAAAATTGTCCGTCCCCTGTAGCATCGCTCACAACTACAAACAGCCCCTGGAAGCAACACCAGCAAAAGAACTATGCATCAGGAACATAACTTCATGAAATGGGGATCCATGGCTGAGCAGCTGCATACAAGCCTAACCTCACTAAAAGCAATACTGTTGGCTGAAATGGTGTAAAGCATGCGTCTGTGGGACTCTTGAGCAGAGGGAACATGGAGTGATCAATCACACTTTGCTATCTGGTAGTGTGATAGATGATTCTGGGTTGGACAGATGCCAGCAGAATCTACCTTCCAGACTGCATAGTGCCTGCTGCAAAGGTTGCTAGAGGAGGGATAATGGCAGGGTTTGGGCTCAACCCTTTTAGTTCCAGTAAAGACTTCTGTTAATGATAAAGCATATAAAGCCATTTTAGACAACTGTGCACTTTCTGCTTTAAAGACTCTTTTCTGTTCCTGCATGAATATGTCACTGTGCCAGGCCAATAAAGACATGGAGGAACTCAAGCTCCTCCAGACTCCTTATTTCAACCCTTCTGAATATGGTTGGAATGAATTGGAGCACTGATTGCAGGCCAGGTCTTGGTATCAGAAAATCAGTACTTGACCTCACAAAAGCTGTTTGAGCTGAATGGACACAAATATCCTCAGACACACTGCAGAATCTTGTGAAAAGAAGAGTGGGAGGGTGGGGGGTGCAACTCCATCTTAATGCCCATAGCCATGCCAATGCGGGCTGTCCAACAAACTCATGCACACTCGTGTATATAGAGTATTAACGTTTAGTTTATTGAGTCTGTAAGAAGTTCTTCTGAACACTTTGGAATCACTTCAGTTTTTATTTTTGTCCTGAATCTCATGACTCAACAATACAATACAATACATTTTTTTTTTTTCATTTTTATTACTATTTCATTTAATATTGTTTCTTTGTATCAGTATACTGCTGCTGGATTATGTGAATTTCCCCTTGGGATTAATAAAGTATCTATCTATCTATCTATCTATCTATCTATTATATAGTGCCTTTCACATCTATCTATAAATCTATCTATCTATCTATCTATTTATTATATAGTGCCTTTCACATCTATCTATCTATCTATTATATAGTGCCTTTCACATCTATCTATCTATCTATCTATCTATTATATAGCCCCTTTCACATCTATCTATCTATTTATCTATTATATAGCCCCTTTCACATCTATCTATCTATCTATCTATCTATCTATCTATCTATCTATTATATAGCCCCTTTCACATCTATCTATCTATCTATCTATCTATCTATTATATAGCCCTTTTCACATCTATCTATCTATCTATCTATCTATTATATAGCCCTTTTCACATCTATCTATCTATCTATCTATCTATCTATCTATCTATCTATCTATCTATCTATCTATCTATCTATCTATCTACAAGAAAACTGCCACACGATATACCATTTGACTCGTCTGGATGTCTGCTTATTCAGGATGTCGAGCTTTTTGAGGTTCTGTCCTATTTTTGGCCCTCTGAACCTGAAAAAAATCTTATTTTTTCATCAATTTTTGGAAAATGTTTTCAGCAGGAAATAATGATAAAGAGTAACCCAACAGGTGTCTTCGGTTAACAAAATGATCAAAAGGACTAGAAATTGACTGACCTAAAGGAGAAATGAAGGGTTAAAGTTAATCCAGCTTTCAAAAAATGGGTAAAAATTATGCTATTTCAAGGTTGCCAATCACGAATATGATAATATTTTTGATATCTGATTCTTTATTGGTGGTCCTTGTCCTCTAAGAGCCATTCCAGGAAGGTTAAAACTGACAAATTTCACACACAAGCATGTGGGCTATCATTTTATACCAATGGTTCTTAAACTTTTTTCTGCATCCCAATTTTACCTATTGCGACCCAAATCCACTACAGAACAGTGGAAATCGTCCTGCCATTTCCCCAAACCATTCCCCTGGAAAATCTCCTCCGACCGTTGCCCAGGCCCCACGTGGAGAATCGCCACCGAACGTTGTTTTGGAGTGGTGGTCCTCCCACTTGATGATTTCGCTGACGAGCGGCACTCAGGGGGTGTGCATCAGCCATGCAAGCAGTGACCCATCGTTTGAGACCACGTCTCATTTACTTCAGTTTTAATTCACGACTCAGCATGACCCAGTTAGAGATGTTTTGTGAAAAAAAGTTTAAGAAACGCTGTCTTAGACTATTTCAAGGTCAGTGATTATGAGTATGATGTTATTTTTGAACCTTCAACGGAGATGTAGCCTTCTATAGACCTCCATTAGAGGGTGAAAAAATTTCTATTACAATAGAAAATATTTAGATTTTGAAGACTTAAATTGAGGCAGACATTTTAAAACTCTTTTTTTGTTTATTATGTACTTGTAGCTCCTGAAGTAAATCATCACATGTTTTATGAACACCCCGAATTAGGGTGTCTTAACGCTTATTAAGACTTTGACAGCAGCTGTGATATCCACTCATTGAGCCATCCATTATCTTCTTCACTACCACTGACTTTAATTTATATGGCATCTTAAATAAACATCTATCCATCTATATCTGCATACAGTACCTTTATAATAACCATCTAAGGATTGTTGGTACTGTTATGTTATTCCATTTATTCCATTGTGATAATGGTGTGTTTCCAAACAAAAGGATTTCAGTAAAAAAAATCTATATCAATATTTAATCTCTACAGTGACTTTGATCGCTTAATTGATGTGCAATGTACCTTGGCCTAAATTATACTAATAAAATGAAAACGTTTTCACAGTAAACCTAGCAAATAGAAACCGTATATATATTCTAATGGATTTAAAGATGACAGCAAACTCCAGAAGCAGCCTCCATGTTAGAAATGCTTAGCACTCACCTTCTAGGCAGTTTTCACTTGATCTCCTGCTAATGCCATCTTAATTTGAGTTGTAAGTAAATAGTGGGGTTGCTGGGAAGTGACAGACATTGAAGGGGACTGCCACACTGACACTCTCAAAATGGCTAGCAGCTTTTTAAAATTTTGTCCAGACCCCTTACATTAGAAATTGATAATATAATATAATCTATATATATAAAAGCCAAATACCACTGACTCACTCATCACGAAATTTCCCAAACCATGAGAACTTGGGACTTGAAATTCGTAATGTAGGTTACCCTTAGGCCCATAGGTGCTCGCTAAGAAACATATTTAAAAACTTTGCAGTTGAAGCGCAAAATTTCTTATAGTTTTAAAGACCCGTTCGTATCTCTGTCTGCATTTCACGAGAGAATTACTTAATGGATTCAGATTGGGTTTTTTCATATAATTTGTTTCAACATTCCATTGATTTTGTGACTTTCTCATCTCGCTAAGTATCACAGTTCGCTTACGGTAGCGATTTATAAGCACGAATCCGAGAGAGACTCATCGGGTTGTGGTTGGGGGGGCGGGGCCCTCCTCACTCATGCGTCTGCTTCGGGGCGTAACTTTTACTACCCTTAGTTAGCGAACGAGAGAACTACTTAATGGATTTAGATTTATTTTTTCTATAATTTGACTGAATATTCCGTTTGATTTTGCGACTTCTCTCAATGCGCTAAGAATCATAGTTCGCTTGCAGTAGCGATATATTCACGCTAATCCGAGACAGAGGCTGTGGGCTGACAGGAGGGGGAACAGTGACGTCAGGAGTAGAGAGCTGGGCGGGGCCTCCTCAATGTCCTGTTTCACTACAACGCGGGCGAAGCTGCGGGAGATGGCTAGTATAATATAATATAATATAACTAGGGGGCTTCGCCCCCTGCTCGCTTCGCTCACCAAACCCCGTTTTTGTTTTTTCCGGATACACACTTTTAAGATTTGTTTTTTCTTTGAACTGTTGCTATTTCATTAGTTTGACTTTTATTTCAGAACTTCTGTAAAAACAATATTTGGAATCTTTCGAGTTCCAACGTTCTGAATCTTTTAAATGAGCTCCGTGAGACGTGTTTAATGACTTTGTACCAGAATTCAGGATAGCTTTCTCTGTTTGGAATTTCAGCACAGACAAAACGATCTTCATCATCAGCAGTTAATAATTTTTTTTGCAAAGTATCCAATAAATGCATGTGAGGTAAACTCCGTTTTTGAAATTCTCTTGACTTAAACTTCAAAGCCTTACAATATTTACATACTTCTGATATATCATCTGTGTCCATATATTCGATCTCTATTCACCTTTTCCTTATTTCTCCGAGTAATAATTTCTCTTTCTTTGCGCTAATGCGACGTTTACTTTCTTTGTTTTGACACTGTCATTTTTTTTCTGCTTTATATTCTGTATATTGATCTGCATGTGTTTCTACGAGTCTTTTGAATTCCAGTTTTCATGATCTCTAACCTGCTCTGCATGTGTTTGGCCCCCTTGTTTTTTAACCTCTTTATGACATTTTACTTTGTTTTCCACTCTTTCTTTTATTTCTGACCTTGCTTTGTCCTGCTTTTTTTTCAGTGACACCTGGTCCATGGTGATTATTTTCCCTTTTTCGAGTAATAATTTCCGTTTGTTTGTGCTACTGCGATCTTTACTCTTTTTTGTACTTTCTAATTTTCTTACTTTCATATTCTTTAACTTTCTCCACATGTGTATCACGCCAACATTTTTTTTTTTGAGCCTTTTGAATTCCACTACTTTCAAAATCTCTAACCTGCTCTGCATGTGTATAGTGCCAACGTCCCGATTGGACGTGCTTTCTTTTTAATTCCACTTGTTCCGGACTGTAATTACTTTCCTTATTCTCTGAATTTGCACCGAGATTATTCTTTTTCTTTTTTTGTCTCTCCAACGCTTTTGAGTCTCTTTTCTCCGCGCTGCTTTCTTCTTCACTTAGTCGTCTGCGTTTCATTTATAACGTATTGTCCTTATACCCATTATATGCGCTGAGAGCCCTGGATCTATGCGTGCTCAAAGCCAAAACACGACTGAGTGTGTTGCTGGCTGCCCTTGCTCTTATTTATTTGTAAGTAGTGCGTGACTTGCAAGAATCTCATGTTTTACGTCATCGTGAGACGGTCCTGGGTCAATCTCTTGGCACAAAGTCTCATGTTTAAGGTCGCCGCAAGACGCTCCGTGGCCAATCTCTTTGATCTCGTGAGTCATTTAAGTGTCTTCCGTGATCTTAACATGAAGATCACGTCTCATTGCCCTACTGTTTCTCTCCAGGAATTTTTTTATGATAGGGAAATATAATATAATATAATATAATATAATATAATATAATACAGTATATAATATAATATAATATAATACAGTATATAATATAATATAATACAGTATATAATATAATATAATACAATAAAATAATATAATAGGGCGGTACGGTGGCACAGTGGTAGCGCTGATGCCTCACAGTTAGGAGACCTGGGTTTCCTTCCCGGGTCCTCCCTGCGTGGAGTTTGCATGTTCTCCCGTGTCTGCGTGGGTTTCCTCCGGGCGCTCGGTTTCCTCCCACAATCCAAAGACATGCGGGTTAGGTGGATTGGTGATTCTAAATTGGCCCTAGTGTGTGCTTGGTGTTTGTGTGTGTCCTGCGGTGGGTTGGCACCCTGCCCAGGATTGGTTCCTGCCTTGTGCCCTGTGTTGGCTGGGATTGGCTCCAGCAGACCCCCGTGACCCTGTCTTCGGATTCAGCGGGTTAGAAAATGGATGGATGGATAATAATATAATATAATATATTGCGGTGGGCTGGCACCCTGCCTGGGGTTTGTTTCCTGCCTTGCGCCCTGTGATAGCTGGGATTGGCTCCAGCAGACCCCTGTGACCCCCTGTAGTTAGGATATAGCAGGTTCGATAATGGATGGATGGATATATTGCATGTTATATGTGTATAATAAGGCTGGAGTGGTCAAAACTCCAACACCAAAGTTTCTTTTTGAATTTGAATTTGACATTGACAGGCCAAGCAAGAAGAAGACAAAACCAAACAGCACTGCCATTTATTTGTGTCCACATCAAGCACAGCGTGGAATCCTTAGGTGTTTATTTGTGAAAGTGTTTGTTTTTGCTCATTCCCTGATCCCTCATTTTTGATGATGTTATAAAACTGGCTTTAAACAAATGAGGATGTGCGTTGGGAACAAATGCTACAGAAGTGTCCTGCTTTGGGATTCATCCTATAATTTACCATCAGAGTGCCAAATTCACTTGATGTCCATAATGACAGTTGCTGTAATTAAGTTTGCCTTTCACTTCTGCCATTCCCCAACATTTCTCATAACTGAGCAGCTTTGTAAGTCCCATTTCATGAAAGTTACTATAGCCAGACCTGCTCAAGCCAACAAAGAATAATTTATTTATTCATCCATCCATCCATCCATTTTTCAACACACTCAATCCGAATACAGGGCCACAGAGGTCTGCTGGAGCCAATCCCAGCCAACACAGGGCACAAGGCAGGAACCAATCCTGGGCAGGGTGCCAACCCACCGCAGGACACACACACACCAAGCACACACTGGGGCCAATTTAGAATCGCCAATCCACCTAACCTGCATGTCTTTGGACTGTGGGAGGAAACCCACGCAGACACGGGGAGAACATGCAAACTCCACGCAGGGAGGACCCGGGAAGCGAACCTGAGTCTCCTAACTGCGAGGCAGCAGCGCCACCACTGCACCACCGTGCCGCCCCATTTATTTATTCAGTTTAGAGTAAGTTAATAGCCAATTGCAAATTGTTAGTGTGTGTCAGTATGGCTTGGGTGTGTGAGTGAGAGTGGTCCCAGTGATGGACCAGAGTTCTGCTTAGGCCTATTTTCAGCCTTGTTCCCTAATGTTGGAGAGATAGTCCTCGGACCCCACAACCTTGAATTGACTTGAGAAGGTTCCAGAACTGACCCACTGAACTCAGTCCATTCAAGGCTATGACGCCTGCACAGTCATCATATACACCTACGTTCACTTTCTAACTTGTTACATGAAGACCAAAACTTCTTACGGTACTCCAGATGATACCTCACTTTAGTGTTACAGCTCTACAGCTCTAGACTTGTCCTTCACACGTTGACGGCGCTATATACAGTAACTAAACATCCCATCAGCATTCTGCTCATGTATGTAAATGCTGTAAGTTTTAAACATTCCTTGTTAGTGTGTTATGGTTGTAAATTTGTACAATCTGTTCGAGTCTGCTCCTGGGTCCTCCCTGCGTGGAGTTTGCATGTTCTCCCCGTGTCTGCGTGGGTTTCCTCCGGGCGCTCCGGTTTCCTCCCACAGTCCACAGACATGCAGGTTAGGTGGACTGGCGATCCGAAATTGTCCCTGGTGTGTGCTTGGTGTGTGGGTCTGTGCGTGCCCTGCGGTGGGCTGGGACCCCCCGTAACCCTGTAGTTAGGATATAGTGGGTTGGATAATGGATGGATGGATGTTTGAGTCTGTGCTAAGTGAAGAGCACTACATGAAAATAAAATGAATCTGAGAAGGTGAGCCCAGCGCCTCATTCACAGCAGAACATTTCATCGTGTGACTGTGTGGTAAGAATGAAGAGCGTCATGAAGCTCCGCCGCATGTGTGAATGTACATGAGAAAGAGCCTGGCAGTATGTCATGACCTTCTGATTCTACTGACGGTGCCTAAGGAAATGTTCAAAAAAAACAAACAACACCAAGAAAGTCGGCAGAGACAGAAAATCTACAACAAAAAGTAGAGCCCTGAGACACGTAAACCCGAATAACACAAACTGAAGGGGAGGTAAAAAAAAGTGTTAAGTGTTTCTAATTAATAAAAGATATGATGAATGAACAGAAATTGGTGGCTTGGCAAAACAGCAAAATTAATTACAATTCTGAATGCTACAAGGAAAACATGATTAATGAAGTTCATAATCTCCAATTTATGGTCAATGGTGAATGTTCTTTTTGGCTCTTCCAGGGCCGTTTACATTCAGCCCAACCTCAATCGCTCTCTTTTATGACGAATGGGAATATGTTAAAGGCTACGGCTTGACATGCCATTGTACATCCTGATGTCCGATTAGCAGCTTTGACAGAATGAAAGAAATGAAAAACATTAAACACATCAGTTGACTTTCACTTTTAGTTTTACTGTGCCTTTCAAGTCACTAAGGCATTTACTGCATCCACCTAACTTGCATGTCTTTGGACTGTACGAGGAAACCCACACGGACGCTGGGAGAACATAAAAAAACTCAAAACGTACAACCCCGGGCTCCTTGTTACGAGGCAGCATCGCCATCACTGTGTTACTGTGCTCACCACCCAAGTGAGAGCTTAAGACAACTAAGACAACACTCCACAATAAACTACCCAGTGAAACACGGGGAGGAAAGAGAAGAATTCAGTCATTCGGACAGCCAAGAGAAAAAGGGAAGCCAGCAGTGAAGGCGGATTGGCTTGTTCAACAGAAAAATGGGCCGTTTGTAGGAAGAATTTTCTTTTTTATTTTGTTCATCTGAAATTCCCTTTAATATAATCTGACATGATAAAAGCAGAAGAAGAAGAAGAAGAAGAAGAAGGTTTAAGCCAACATAAAGTTTATTAGGCTGTCAAAAACACACTATGTCGTTTTTCTCTTGTTTGTATTGCTTATTATACAAAGTCAAGTTATCACTTCGACAAACTGCTGCCGCTTAATCAACCGTGGATTATACAGTTACGATTTCTATTCTCATTAAACGTTAATTGTCTAAATTGACCTAAGTGCAGTCTGTGCATGGTTCAACGGTCATTTTAATCTTACCATGACAATTTTAAATACTCTATATCCCATGATTTTTTTCCTTTCTTAATTGTAAGAACTATATTCAATGTGCAGAAAGAATTAGCCTGTTCATTTTCATTGGATTCAGTGTCATCACCTGCTTTAGCAGAAAACAGACCAGGCTATCATACAAATGATTAAGTTGCAGCATTTTTCATTTCTTTTTACTACAACAGAAACTTACAAGTGACAAATGCAGTATCAATATTTGGGCTCTGGCAGCTTGCCACTTGCACCTCTCTATTACACTCATAAAATGGTCATAAATTAACAATTAATACCCAAAGTACAATGGCCTCACAGAATAGCACACCTCAAGCGGAAATACCAATGGCAGATTGCTCTAGATTCACATTCATATTTAGGTAGTAGGACGCCAGACCGTTTGTCATGCTCAAAAAAAGCAGAAAAACAAATTCAAGTATTTATTAAACATGAAATAAGCAATAAGAACAAGCCACGTACAGGAGAGACGGGCATCACTGGCAGAGAAGCTTAAGTCAATGGGCAAAGAACTGTTGTGTTTAAATAAGTGTGTGTGTGTATGTGTGTGTAGGTGTGTACAAACATTCAGAAAGAGATGATGATAGATAGATAGATAGATAGATAGATAGATAGATAGATAGATAGATAGATAGATAGATAGATAGACATGAAAGGCACTATATAATAGATAGATAGATAGATAGATAGATAGATAGATAGATAGATAGATAGATAGATAGATAGATATGAAAGGCACTATATGATAGATAGATAGATAGATAGATAGATAGATAGATAGATAGATAGATAGATAGATAGATAGATAGATAGATAGATAGATATGAAAGGCATTATATAATGAATAAATAAGTAGACAGATAGAGATACTTCCATTTACTGAACCTATTCAATCCAGTGTTAAGGTTCCGGGGTTTCCAGTCCAGGATGAAGCTGTAGCCGATCACATACATACACATACACATTATACATATAATAATTTTTATTATTATGCTGTCTTAAGGAATTGTTCTGTTCTGTATATTGTATTGTATTGTATTGACCCCCTACTTTTGACACCCACTGCACACCCAACCTACCTGAAAGGGGTCTCTCTTTGAACTGCCTTTCCCGAGGTTTCTTCCATTTTTCCCTACAAGGTTTTTATTGGGAGTTTTTCCTTTTCTTCTCAGAGAGTCAAGGCTGGGGGGCTGTCAAAAGGCAGGGTCTGTTTAAGCCCATTGCGGCACTTCCTGTGTGATTTTGGGCTATACAAAAATAAACTGTATTGTAAACTGTATTGTATACGTCAGTCAGGTTCACTCCCAGCTCATTCATTCATGTCCAATTTAAACTCTCCAGTGAGTCCAACATTCATGTTGCTAAGGTATGAGAGGAATACTGGAGTACATGAATAAAAGTCTGCATAAACACAGACATTCAGACTCCACACAGAATGTGTCCTTGCTACCCAGAGATCTGAAGCTCTGATGCAGTAGTGCCCAATGCAATATAATATAATGTAATATAAATAATACTAGGATCCATCTTCCCTGTTACCCTGTTCAGGATAGGTTTTAAAAACGGATGGATGGAGAGAGAATAGAATAGAATATGAATGTTTTAGTTGGTGTCAAAATTAAAACTACTTTATGAAGTGTTTGTCCAGTATATTTTGTAAAATGAATCAGTATATAGATAAATATCAAAGGCACTAAATGATAGACAAATGTATAAGAAAATCACCATATAACAGATATGCCATTTAAAAAAATGTATGTCATTGAAATGTTAATAAGCAAAATTTATGGAAAAATAAATGAAATAACATAAGTGACTGAAATGTAACTCAAAAACCAAATGTATCAAAAACAGAAGTATAAATTCTTATTATGAATGTTGTAGTTAAGTCAGATTTCCGGCTTATTGGAAAGGCAGTCTCTCACATTCCATTTGAATGCACTTTAATGGAGAAGACATTTGGCTCAGTTAGTATTGTCTTTTTTTTGATTGTCTTGTTTTTTGCCTAATATTTTACCTGTCTTTGGATTTACTAGTTTTGTGGATCTGGACTTTGTTACTGTGGATTAATTTTTACTTTGATAGCCCCTTGTGAATTTTGAACTTTAAGAACTGCTTCACCAGTTTGCCTCGCAGTTTCCTATGGTCAGGGTCCACTGGGATGAAACCTAATTTTGGGGCAGACCAGTGAGGTTTCTGGCCTTCATTTTTTAGGTCTTTTTGAAGGCTTTACCTTTCACCATTTTTGTGCTGCTGCAATTACATCCACAATGTACATATCATAGTTTGCTATAATTAATATAATTCTTAGTGGTTTATAAAAAACATGGATTTACAGAAATGTTACATTAAACATATAGAAGTTAACGATTTCAAAACATGTAGATTAATCAACTATTAACAACAAATACGTATAGAGAAATAAATTAAATCACAT
Organism: Polypterus senegalus; assembly: GCF_016835505.1. Classification (NCBI taxonomy): domain Eukaryota; kingdom Metazoa; phylum Chordata; class Cladistia; order Polypteriformes; family Polypteridae; genus Polypterus; species Polypterus senegalus. The sequence goes on along the minus strand of NC_053166.1, from coordinate 17,199,295 downwards.
AAACAACACAACTAAAATGCAACTGCGAAACAAAATGTATCAGGGATGGAAGTGTAATTACTTAATATGACTTTCATGCCATAATTTTATTACATTTAATATAAATCTTGATGGAGTTATAAAAAAGAAAGACAGACAGACAGACAGATAGACAGACAGACAGACAGACAGACAGACAGACAGATAGATAGATAGATAGATAGATAGATAGATAGATATTATAGGTACTATATAACAGATAGATAGATAGATAGATAGATAGATAGATAGATAGATAGATAGATAGATAGATAGATAGATAGATAGATAGGCGCTATATGATAGATAGATAGATAGATAGATAGATAGATAGATAGATAGATAGATAGATAGATAGATAGATAGATAGATAGATATGAAAGGCACCACATAAGACAAATTATCACTCGTCTTGCACAAGTAGAACCCGCGTCTTCTGACTGTAAAGTACGCCTTATCATTTTTAAGCCAAGCAAATTCCAAGCTTACCCAAAGCATGTACATTTTCAGCTTAGAGGTTGCCCTTCTCCTGCACTGACAGAAAACAACTTTTTTGAATGCTATTTAAATTTGAATTAGAAGAGCTCAGTCCATTGAATATAATAGGCTTGTGGTAGCATTATGAGGATTAACACAGAGCCCTTTGTTTTCTACTTGCAGCAGGAAACGAAGTGATATAATATGGCTTTGCTCAGTTTCAATTGGAAATTCAAGGCAGAGGTGTGAAATTAAAATGACTTACTGAATGAAATGTTTGGAAATGGCTCCTCTTCGAGGTAAGCTTGAAAAAAAGGAGAAGGAAACAAAAAAAAAAATAAAAATAATAATGGGAACATAAACATACAGCAGACAGACAAGAGCTTTTAGAGCCACACAAAGGCCAAGCACTTGCTATTAACACATTGTGCGCCTGCTGACATCCTCACACTTTCCAACACGTTTGTAATGAGGCCCACTTACCACTAATTAAATGCCGGCACGGTGCTAAAAGAGATCTACATGCTGGATGTTTTTTTTTTTTTGCACGTCACCCCTGATGGAGCACGTATGTAATACGGCATCTCTTGAAAGGCGACACTAAGACATGGCTGTAGGCAGTGCAGCAAACTAACTGAGGCTTTGGACTCCAAACTCTGAGTTTGTGGGCTCAAATGCTGCTGCTGACACTGTGTGACCCTGAGCAAGTCACTTCACCTCCCTGTGGTCCAATTGGAGAAACAAACAAAATGTAACCAACTGTATCTCAAATGCTGTAAGTCGCCTTGGATAAAGATTCTCAGACCAATCCTAATCGACAGCTAACACAAGTGGACTGACTGGTCGTTACTGCTGAGCTGCACTTAGGACAGGAACAGTTTAACTTTTTATCCAAGAGGAAGTCCTCTTATGTAATGTTGCCCCTTGATACCCCAGCCTTTTTCTGCCTCCAGTTGCTCTTTCGGTCCTTCAAGAAGCATGCACAACAGGTGCATGACAATCAGATATGGTTGCATCAACTTAATAATATGGCATTTCACTATAAAGCTTTAAATAAATACAGTAAAAATACACAAACATTGAGAAACTGTGCATAAAGAGTCTTTAACCTTCAATTGCTCCAGGGGTGCTGTATAATGGCTGACCCTGCACTCCGACCCCAAGGGGTATGCGAAAACCAAGTAATTTCCTTCAGGATTAATAAAGTATAATAAAATAAAAATAAATAAATAAAAAATTTTCCAGCTCCCTCAATTGAAAGCAATGCCCACTTAAGATTTTCACTCTGACAAGACAACCACAATGCCTACTACATTTTGTGAACTTAATTAACTAAAGTGTCATCTTCATGCTTTTTTCAAAGACGTCACCTTATACATGTTACTTATTTCCAGCATACAACCGTTTCAACTAGTAAAGAAAAAAAATATCATATAAATATCATTCCATTATATTCTATAGTGCCTATAAACGTTGTGTCCGATTAGGGCTCTCTCGCCCCCTTGTACCCTCAGACCACACGTCAGACACCAGGTAAAAGTCCAAATAATTATTTATTATAATAATAATGTGCACAAAGCACGCTCCTCTCCACAATTCTCCAATAACAATAAACAATAGACAATCCTCCAAACTCCCAGACGCTTAGCCACCCTGCCTCCCAACTCAGCTCCTGTCTGGGATCTCCCACAGTCCTTTATAGTCCTCGACCCGGAAGTGTTTCTGAGCCCTCAGTCCATGTGATTATCCAACACTTCCGGGTCGGGTAATCTTCTCTTTTCTTCAGCCCGGAAGTATATCATTCCTTCCGTTTCCGCGATTGTGAAACACTTCCGGGCTATAAGGAAAGTATAAGTCCCTGGGCCTCCCTGCAGCGTCCTCTGGTGGCCCCCATGGTATCCAGTAAGGCTGTGGTGAAAAACTCCAAGTTCCATGATGCCCTGCTGGAATTCGGGGCCCTTCCATGTTGCAGGGATGGCTCCATCTGGCGGTTTGGGGTTGTTGGCCGGGATACACGGCCGGCAATCCCTCACAACGTGAACAGCTTTCCCCCAGGCGCTTTGGGAGTCACTTTCTCTTATGCTGATGGGTTTAGCAGTTCAGTCAGTGTCATGGCATAAATCAGGAATGCACGACCAGAACCCGAGGCTAATTATACTTTCAGAGCCACAATGATACCCTGCCAGTGCAGGTGCTAATCACAGTTTGAACTGGGCACACCTAGCAACCAAAGTCGATGGCACATGCAGAAGTAACCCCCAGAGTAGAAAGGAATAGTTCAATCAATCAGTCTTTATTCAGGCACCGGGGAGTACATAGGATTCATGCGTTGCAAGGCAGAAGAGCAAACTTCCGCTTTTCAGTCGGCTTTTTATTTTTTCCTTCCTCCCTCCCCCTTCTCCTTACTTATCAAAAAAGCATAATGTCGTTTACCCAAATATTTCATCTTGTATGGCACAAATCGGCCAACCATTTTTCTGTTTTATGTACGTGTCAGATGGGTCCTAAAGAAGGAAAAGGTCATCTTTTCTGTGACTGACAGACGCTTTCCTATGTCCTCGGTCAGCCTGCTGCACCCTGTCTTATGACAGACGCCTGTATGAATAACCTGCCGTTCTAGCAAAACAGCTTTGTCAGCTTTTAACCCTTAGTAGTTTGCGAGCAGTTCATTTTTCTTTCACACACGTTACTTCTAAATGGTTAGATTTTTAGAAAGTGAAACTACAGGTGATGTGGTGGGTTGGCACCCTGCCCAGGATTGTTTCCTGCCTTGTGCCCTGTGTTGGCTGGGATTGGCTCCAGCAGACCCCCGTGACCCTGTCTTCGGATTCAGCGGGTTAGAAAATGGATGGATGAACTACAGGTGAGGTGTCAGTTGTGGTGACTGTCTTCAAGAATTTCATGACTGCACATGAAGGAAGCTTCGGGGGGAGACTGAAGCCCATGTGTTTAGATTCAATGATCGAATACACAAGTGGATAGAAATAATGCACCTCTATTTGAATATCCATCCATCCATTTTCCAACCCGCTGAATCCGAACACAGGGTCACGGGGGTCTGCTGGAGCCAATCCCAGCCAACACAGGGCACAAGGCAGGAAACAATCCCGGGCAGGGTGCCAACCCACCACAGGACACACACAAACACCAAGCACACACTAGGGCCAATTTAGAATCGCCAATCCACCTAACCTGTATGTCTTTGAACCATGGAAGGAAACCAGAGCGCCCGTAGGAAACCCACACAAACACGGGGAGAACATGCAAACTCCACGCAGGGAGGACCTGGGAAGTGAACCCAGGTCTCCTAACTACGAGGCAGCAGTGCTACCACTGCGCCACCCTCTATTTGAATATGTTCATTTTAAAAATAGTAAGTTTGGTGGCCTTAGAATTGCATCACTGCTTATTGAAGACAATGTTGTCCTCTTGACTTCATTGGGCTGTCACGTCCAGAATGTTTTGGGGTGGTTCGTAACCAAGTGTGATGTGACAGGGACTGAGGATCAGCACCTCCAAAATCTGAGGCTATGGTCCTCAGTAGGACAAAGGTGGACTGTCCTCTCTGGGGAGGTGAGTTACTGACTCAAGGGGAGGAGTTTAGGGACATCAGGGTTTTGTTTATGAGCAAGAGGACACTGAGATCAACAGATGGATCGGGGCAGAAGGTGCAGCTTGGTGGCCATTATACTGATGCATAGTGGAAAAGAAAAAGCTGAACCAGAAGGCAAAGCTCTTGATTTACCTTTCAACACCCCTACCCTCACCTATGGTCATGAGCTTTGGGTAAAGAAGAATTAACATTTGGGAGAATCTTGGAGTACAGCCGCTGACCCTCCACATCAACAGTAGCCAACTGAGCTGGTTTGGGCATCTCATAAAGATGCCTCCCAGAAACCACCTTGCAGAGGTTAACAGGCATGACCAGCTGGGAGGAGGCGCCTATATCTCCCAGATGGCCTAAAGATCCCACAAAACCTAACTATATTCTCAGGGCTGGCCTAACTGCATTATAGGCCCCCAGGCAAAGCAGTGCACTGGGGCCCCTACCCACACAACCACTCAGCAAGTCACAAAATGCATAGATTAGCATGGGGTCTATATGCTTTTAGAACTACCGGGCAACTGCCCAGCATGCCCATGTGTTAAGATGGCCCCGTATATACCTCCCAAATGCCCTTGGGATCTCGCAACATGAGCTGGCTGGTGTGGTTGGGGAAAGGGATATATGGGCGTTATTGGTAAGACTGATAAGCAGTGGAAAATGAATACCGTATATACTCGCAGATAAGTTCTCCCGTGGATAACTCAGAACTTGATTTTACAGTATAATTTCTGGTATTTTATAATGTTGGTTGTATAAGTTGAATGCAGAAAACGCACGCTATTGGTACAAGGCATTATGATATGCTAATGCCCACCTGAGAGAGGCACCATGGAGCACACGGCCTTTTTTCCTATGCGGATGCGTCAATGCGCTGTATCAGCGTGTGCTCCTAACCTCTCTCTCCCTGTCTCTATTGTGCCCACGTGACCACACGGTAATACCCTAACTATTCCAAAGTGACGTTTCCACTGATTTGTGTTTTTTGTATCTCACACCCTCATACACCTTTATCGTAAGAGCATCCATTATCTACGATGGGGCGTTCAATCAGAAGAAAATATGAAGCTGGATTTAAATTAAACGTCATTGAAGTAGTGAAAGAAATTAGTAACTGCGCTGCTACAACAAAATTCGATGCATCTGAGAAACTGATGCGAGATTGGAGGAGGCAAGAAGATGTGAAAAAATAAAAAATAAAGTGTCAGAAAAAAATGAAGTGTCACATTATTGACCGGTCATATCAATCGGGGTCTGATTTTATGATCGATTTTTCGAGTTTCAAGACCCAACTTATCCGTGAGTATATACGGTAAATGGATTTTAAAAGAATAAGGACAAATTAATTGTATTTTATATCCATTTTATCTTTGTCACAGCTTACTCCTTCTACTCAGGAGACAAACATCTGGGAACAGAGAGGAACTGCAGGTGCCTCATAGAATACTTTCCTCTCTTTTAAGGAGGAAGAACTGAAGCATCCAGCTGAAACTCCTCAGGTAAAGCCGATTTTGCATTATACGACTTCTAGTTGTTGGGTATATCAGGTTTCACGACCACAGTTGCTGATTTCCTTACAGGACCATCGATATTCCTTGCTGCTGCATTACAAGCCCTGTACTTCTAAATAAGCATTCACTGGTTGTCAGCTCTCATGCGCACAGTGCTTGCTGCCATGACTAGCAACAAAATCAAACTTGTCAGGATGAGCCGTAGACTGGTTGGAGTTGGAGTAATGATGGAGTCATTAGGCATTTCACATTACATGACTGGATTTACAGGAGCACATCACTGATTCCCATTGATTCAATAAGACTGCAGAAATGATTGCCATGAGAATGAAAATTGATGGGAAGATCTTCAAATGTGACAGGAACTGTCCAGGAGGGTGTCAAACCTAGGATGGTCATCGTTGTCTGTTCAGATGACTTCAAAGACATGCACTGTATGAGGACCCCAGCTGTGTATTTGTCTAGTAAAGAGTGCCTTTATTTTCCATCTACTTTATGCAGCACTTATCTACTCCATATACTCAAGTCAACTCAAGTTGGGGAGCATACACTGGTACAGTGCGTTGCCGCACCCACTACATGGCGAAACAACTCGGGATCCCGGTTGGAAACCCCCCAGGCAGACACGCGGCCCAGTCCTACCCTCCAGAAATGACCATCCATCTGCCGCAGCCAGGTGTTACGTGGACGAGCTCTTGGAAAGCTTCAGCCACTTGGGTCCCCAACAATGAGGATCTTATGAGCCGGATCACCCTCGGGGAAATGCGTCACATGGCTGTAGTGCTGTAACTGACGCTCCCTCACAATGCAGGTAGTGCCTCATTCGGGACTCCATGAGCAACCCCTCATTCAACACGAAGTCAAACCAACAGTACCCAAGGATTTTCCAAAGGAGTCCAGTCTTCATCTCAGGTCACTGGATAGTATCCATGTTTCGCAACCATTTCAGCAAGACAAGAAGCACCAGGACTCTAAAAACTTGGACCTTCGTCCTTTTGCATAGATACTGGGAGCGCCACACACCCCTTTCCAGTGACCTCATGACACCCCCATGCTCTCCCAAACCGTTTACTGACTTCATAAGAAGAGTCACCACAGACATGAATGTCACTGCGGAGGTAAGTAAACCTCTCGACGAGGTCGACACTCTCTCCACAGACAGACACCCTGCTGATGGCCGTGCCCAAGAGGTCATTAAGGCCTGGATGTTGGTTTTTATCAGGACCCTCACAAGCCCAGACACTCAGACTCCTCACTCAGTCTCTCGAGAGCCCCGATCAGAGCCTCCATTGACTCCACGAAGATCACAGCAACGTCAGCAAAGTCAAGATCAGTGAATCTCTCTTCACCAACAGATGCCCCCCAGCTGCAGAACACACCCCTGATGAACCGCAGAATCAACTGGGAAAAACTCAGAGGGCCTACCTCCACTCTGCACAGCACTCACAGTACCAGTGTACAGGCCGGCCATGATATCCAGCAACCTCGAGGGGATCCTGCGAACCTTCAGAATGTCCCACAGGGCAGCTCGATCAACTGAGTCGAACGCTTTGTGAAAATCGACAAAGGCTGCAAAGAAACTCTGACGATATTTGTGTTTGCGCTCTGTGAGAACCCTCAGTGCCAGGATGTGGTCGATGGTAGACTTCTTAGGTGTAAAACCAGACTGCTCCGGTCGGTGGTAGGTGAGCAAGTGATCACGAAGCCTATTGAGGACGACCCTAGCAAGGACCTTATCCGACACCATATAATTTACTGTACTATACTGTATGCTGTATATACTCCATATACTGATCTAGTTTAAATAGCACCTTTCATATCTGCAGTGCCTTCAGAAAGTAGTTACATTTTACACATTTTGTTGTGCTGCAATCTTGTGCTAATATCTGTACGCTTGATACACTAGAATATATTTTCTTAAACATAGTTTTGCAGCCCAAAAAGGTTCACTGGTTGCTACCGTTTGGATCGCACAGGGTCGTGACTCATTGTGGCATTCAAAGGAAAAGGGTCACGTAGGTTGGTCAAGTGCCTCAGTATGGTTCACTACAGTATGGGCAGTTTAAGCAATCAACACTGTTCTGCTATGAGAATTCTCCATGGGGGAATGATCCGCTCCGCCATGACTGTTGGCGGCTGTTCTCCAAAGGGGAAAACCCCACCTCAGAGGATCTGATGGTCATTATGGACTGGGTCTCGAAAGACACTAAGAAGGGGGCATGATTGAGTCACGCCGAAAAAAAAGTTGAAGAAACACTACCCAAAAATGACAAAGCAAATGACTTTTTTCAAAATATATTAAAAAAAAAAAAAAAAAATATATATATATATATATATATATATATATATATATATATATATATATATATATATATATACTGTATATATTTATATTGTCACACGCGACTAGGAGACCTGGACAGATCTTAACACACCTGGGAAGACATTCGCGGCAGGGAATGGCGGGTACTAACTTTCTCCCTCTGCTTTCTTTCAGGAAAAAAGACGCTTCGCCACCATAAGCCGGGTTTGCCCGCAGTGCGTTACTTCCGCCCTTCCTCCTCCATCTTGTCCTGACGTCATCGATCCCATCCTCCCTCACGGTTCCTTCCCAGCATTCCTCCACTTCCGGCTCCTCCCTCATAAAATGGCCGCCGACGCCATGATTCGGTGTCGCGCATATGAACTTTTAGTTTATATTTTTGACCTGCTTTTTATTGCTTTATTGTGGATTGTCTACAATATACGGGGCCGGAAAACCCCAAACCTTTATGCCGTGTGCTTCTACATCTTTTACATATATATATATATATATATATATATATATATATATATATATATATATATATATATATCACTGCAGTGGGCTGGTGCCCTGCCCAGGGTTTGTTTCCTGCCTTATGCCCTGTGTTGGCTGGAATTGACTCCAGCAGACCCCCATGACCCTGTAGTTAGGATATACGGGTTGGATAATGGATGGATGGGTGGATATATATATCATGGGAACAAGTGCTCAGATCCTTGAAATTTAGCTCAGGTGCAACCTTATTCAGTTGACCATCATTGAAAGGTTTCTACACCTTGTTTGGAGTCCACCTGTGTTCAGTTCAACTGATTGGACCTGATTGAGAAACACGTACAGCTGTCTACAGAAGGTCCCATAGAGGAGCAAAGACCAAGCTGTGAGGTTGAATGAATTGCCTGCAGGGCGTAGAGACAGGATTGTGTTGTGACACAGATCTGTGGAAGGCTACAAAATGTTTATGAAGCATTGAAGGATCTCAAAGACACAGTGGTCTCCATAATTCTTAAATGCAAAAAGTCTGGAATAACCTTGACTCTTACTAGAGATGACCACCTGGCCAAACTGAGCAATCGGAGAGTAGGGCTTTGGTAAGAGAGGTGGCCAAGAATTAGATAGTCACTCTGGCTGAGCTCCAGAGGACCAGAGTGGAGATGGAAAACACTTCAAAAAGGACAATCATCACTGCCACATCCACCAAACTGGGGTTTATGGCAGACTGGCTAGCAATGAAAACACCACTTGGAATTTGTAAAAAGGCACCAAAGGACTCTCAGATTAGGTGAAATAAGAAAGTCTGGTCTGATGAAATCAAGACTAATCTGTTTGACCAAAGTCTGAAGGAAACCAGGCCCCATTCATCATTTGCACAGTCCAATTCCAACAGTGAGGCATGGTGGTGGCAGTATCACGCCATGTGGTTGTTGTTGAGCAGATGGGACTGGGTGACTAGAAAACAATGAGGAAAAGCTGAACAAAGAAACACAAAGAGATATGCTGAATGAACACCTGCACCAGCATGCTCTGGACCGCAGACTGGACAAAAAGTTCACCTTCCAATGACCGAAAGCACAAAGCAAAGGCAACACAGGGGCGGCTAAGGGCCAACTCTGTGATTGTTCTAGAAGGACCCACCAAGGACCTGGACTTGAACTCAACATCTCTGGAGAGACCTGCCAACAGCTGTCCACTGATGGTCTACAACCAATCTGACAAAGACTGACAGAATCTGCAGAGAAGAATGGAAGAAAATTCCCAAATCCAGGAGTGTGAATCTTGTCATGATGAAGCAAAGAAGCCTTCAGGCCATTACTGCTGCCAAATGGGCTTCAATGAAGTATTGAGTAAAGGGTCTTAATTCATTGTATTTTTAATAAATTTGCAAAAAAATAAAAGTTTCATGAGGGAAAAAAATGAACTAAAATGATTTTAACACAAGGGAACAGTAAAGCAAAATGTGTAAAACATTTTGGGGTCTGAAGACGTTCATAAATGTCTCTCATTTTGGCCCAATTACGCTGCATTAGCCTGACTTTTGATTGTCTTGCTCCCATGTTTCACTCCGATTTTTTGGGGGGTCTTACATCGTGGGTTTAGTTTATTAGATTCTTACTCGCCTGGTTACGTCTATAGCTTGCTTCCCTGGCTTTACTCAATCTCCTGACTCCACTAATTCAGAATCAGCTGCTGCCAAGCACAATTGTTGCGTAACTTTATACCAATCACCCCGTGCTCTGCTTTGAAATTTCAGTGGCAATGCTCACAATTACAGGGCAGCACTTGTTCAGCCTCAGTCCACATGTTTCAATAATAAAGAAGCAAACTCTCTCCTGGCCTGTCAGAAACCACTAAATGAGATGGTGTAGCACTGAATGTAGAGACAGATGGCCAAGAAGAGTCAAGGCCTTGAAATGTCACACATCAGTAAAGGAAGCCTTGTGGCATATACTGTGAAAGGCGCTTTATAAAATAAAGAGTGAGTGATCATTTGTCTGTGTGGTCTACTGTGTGGGGATACTGTATCGATCTAATTATGGAATCATTGAATCATCTGGAAATAGACAACAGTGCGAAATATGGCTTCACCGGATCCTGAGCACAACTGAAGAGCTTCCTGTGATTTGCATCTGACACAACAAGAAGGGCATGTGAGCACTAAAGAGGGCTTTCTTAACTCCCCTGAGGGGGCTTGTGTTAAGAGAGCAAATGAGGCTCACATTTCTTTTGAAGGTCCTCTTTATTTATTTATTGCTTATTTATTTTTTTGTGAATTGATCATCTCGCATTAAAGATCCATCCCGGAGATGCGGTCAAGGCGGAGGTCAATATTTTTGTTTCATGTGGTCTCCCTTTCTCTCTTGTCAGACGTGTCAAGTCGGAAATGACTTCCTCGTGCACCATCATTTCATTTCTCCACAAGGGAGGAAATGGTCTTCTGCTGAACAAAAGGATGAGATGAAGCATCCAAACAGGTTTAACTGTGTAAAGACACACAGGAAGGTGGAAGAGGAAAAAATCTCCTATGTGACTCCAAAAAAAAAACATTAGATTAAAAGGAATAAACAATACTAAACAAATGTTAGTTCACTATAACCTATGCATGGCATGATGCGGTTTAGCAGCTAATCTCATTCAAGGTCTCAGGAGACCATCACAGCAGCATTAAGGGCCATTCATAATTTCACACCTAAGCATTTTAGCACTGTGCCATCTTTCTAAGACAAGTTGAAATATAAGTAATCAATGTAGACCTTGGCATTAACATTTGCAGTGCACCATGCAATGTGTATGTCTCTGTTACATGCCATTTGGTATGGGATTCATAAAAGCAATGTTAATGTTTGTGATTACCATTTGGAAAGACAAATGCAATTCATTTTATTACTACAATGTTTGTGAAGCTCCATCTGTCAGAATGACAAATTAAATAAATGTACATGTCCCTGTTATATACCTTTAGGTATGGGAGTCGTAAAAATGGTGTTGATGTCTGTGATACTCTATCTGCTGAAATGACAAAAGCAACAAATACTGTACATCTCTGTTATGTGCCATTTGGTACTGGGAGTCGTAAAAGCAGCGTTAATGTTTGTGATGTGGCATCTGTTGGAAAGATAAATTCAATGCATATGTCTCTGTTATGTGCCATTTGGTATGGGATTAGTTAGAGCAGCGTTAATGTTTGTGATGTGGCATCTGTTGGAAAGATAAATTCAATGCATATGTCTCTGTTATATGCCGTTTGTTATGGGATTAGTTAAAGCAGCGTTAATGTTTGTGATGCATTTGTGATGTACTATCTGTTTGAATGACAGAGACATAGCAACTGGATGGACACACAAACAGATGCACAGAAAATTACACAGTAACTGCAATGGATAGAAGCTGAGGCAATACAAATCCTTTGCAATGGCTTATGGGTAGTTTGGACACACATAGTGAGGCTCTCTGCTATTAGTCTGGTTAAAGCCAATGTCAAATGAACATGGAAGCTCTTGAGGTGGGTCACATCTTTGTGCCCTGTCATAACATTAGACAGCCCGCTCTGTATGCAGACGTCTTCTTCTTTGTGACAATGTAGTGGGGGTTGAGGGATTTGCCTAAATTTTAATGTTATGTCCCGTCCCAAGAAAAAAGAATATAAAAGTATAGCCATTCTTTGTGCAAACAGCACTGAGTAAAGAATGGTGGTGGGATGTGTTAATTACTTAGGGAACAATCCCCTGGCTGGCTAATTAAGGACATGTTAAATAAAAGGAAGAAAAGGAAAATCAAAGCAATCTCAAAAGTGCCTTAAAAAAATACAACAAAACAAAACATAAAACAAAACATATGCTGAAAAAAAAAAGGCATTTTGAAGTTAAAACCCTCGGGTCTGCAGCAAAGCAACTTTTTTCTGGGACAAGGGGGTTTTAAAAGGGACATCACTCATCTGATATGATTTCAGTGTGGCACAGTGTTAATGGCTTTGGACTTCGAACCCTAACACAGTGTGGCCAGGAGCAAGTTGCTGCACCTGCCTGTGTTACAATTGGGAAAAAATGTAACTAATGGCATCTGAAATGGGGGCGGCACGGTGGCGCAGTTGGTAGCGCTGCTGCCTCGCAGTAAGGAGACCAGGGTTCACTTCCCCAGTCCTCCCTGTGTGGAGTCTGCATGTTCTCCCCATGTTTGTGTGGGTTTCCTCCCGCAGTCCAAAGACATGCAGGTTAGGTGCATTGGCGATCCTAAATTGTGCTTGGTGTGTGAGTTTGTGGGCTGTGGTGGGCTGGCGCCCTGCCCAGTGTTTGTTTCCTGCCTTGTGCCCTGGGATTGGCTCCAGCAGACCCCTGTGACCCTGTAGTTAGGCTATAGCGGGTTGGATGATGAAATGTTGTAATTCATCTTGGATAAAGGAATCAAAGCAATAAATAAATAACAAAAAGTGAGGTCTGATTAGTTTCTGAATCCATTATCCATATGTGGCAGGCAGTGTGGTATAGTGGTTAAAATTTTGGCCCTCACTCCGGAGGATGTGGGTTCAAATACGTGACCATGAGCAAATCATTTCATCGGCCTTTACTCCAACTGGGCAAAATAAAGAAATGTCATCAAAAGCATCTGAAACACTGCAGTTGCTTTGCATGACTGCCTCAAACTAATAATTCCAAATTCTCTTTTGTGTCCAAGCCTCCACCGTTTGCAATTTCTTTTAGAATCAGATATTCTACCTCCCTTTTAACATCACTTGTTAACTGTTGAATATCAAAGGTCAATTAATTGTATCATGCTACTATTGAGAATTCAAATGTGCACATTGTCACCATCTTTTTTTTTTACTGTACAATAGCAGTTTGTAAATTTGATCCAAAGCATACTGTACGGTCAGTTCAGCACAACAACAAAATAAATGAAGCAAAGCTTCTTGGTGACTGTGCTTAGGTGCGATTTGGCTGCCAGGCTCAGAGCAAACTCACAGCTGTTAGGGAAACCCATTACGCTTCTGTGCATTTTTAATCCATGCTTCAGAATCCTTGAGGAAGCTGGCGCTGCACATTTACTGAATGACATGTAGATTCACAAGCATGATTAGGCAAACACAGTGACAAAGGGAAATATACAATAAATCTCATTTATACAAAGAAAAAAAAAATACACTGAGCCATGACGGCCAAGTGACTAGGGCACGATGAGCTACAGGATGAGGGAGACTGGAGTCACTTACCAGTGCCAAGCTGTTAAACAATTAGCATATCGCTGGGATCATTAAGCATTTACAATCAATTGATAACTTACTCCACAAAAGCCTGAATGGTTGATTTAGCTAATGCTGCACATCAAAATAATGGCAAATAAAAGTTATTTAACCACGTTACTGTGCTGAAAATTTGCACAAAGCCCTTTTACATAATAAAAGGATTAGGAGCCAATGATGCACATTCATTTTGGCAAGCTGAACAGCAAGCTGAAAGTGCATTTTAAAAAGACGGGTAACCCAGATGAGGCTGCTGGATTGGTGCCAATGGGCACTGCACCCTAAACCACCACAACTATAGGATATCTTAGAATGGCTGGCAACCGAGGTGACATCTAATGCAGGCTGACAAAAGCATTCCAAGAAAATAACCTCCACCTTCAACACATCACATAGATGTTAATGAAATGCTGGGAAGTGAGTAGTAACACACAAATATCAATAAACATGAACAAGTTGTGCACGAAAGCAATGATGACATCCAAGGTTTGCTTCCTGTAAGGGGAAGCAAAGGTGCGAACACCTGAAGAGGCCCCGATTACACTTTGTATTAATTGGTAGGTTCTGTATCACATACTGTACATACATACATACATACATACATACATACATATATACATACAGGGTGGTCCTGATCTAATTATGCAGATCCAGATCGTCTGGACGATTTAGATTTTTTGCAGGGACGATTCCAGTTCAGTGTGAAGATGATTCTTCATGTCGTCAGTTTGCACACTTCTCGATGGTCCAGGATTTTTCGGGTGATTTTCTATGTAAGAGTAATAAACTTAATAAGTTATACCGTAAACTTGCATAATTAGATCTAGACCACCCTATATAAGAGATATTATATATATGTATTATATGTCTGCAGTGGGCTGGCGCCCTGCCCAGGGTATGTTTCCTGCCTTGCACCCTGTGTTGGCTGGGATTGGCTCCAGCAGACCCCATGACCCTGTAGTTAGGATATAGCAGGTTGGATAATGGGTGGATGGATGGATGTATTATATGTATAAGATATATTACAATTATACTATATATAAATAAATATATATAGATAAAATTGTATATATTATATACTGTATAATTATATATATATATATAATCAGCCAACCCCCGTGTAGTAGTGAAACAGGACAGTGAGGAAGGTAAGATACACCTCGAGACTGGCGGGTGAGTGAGGAGGTCCCGTCCCCCTCCCCTCGGCCCACTGCATGTCTCCTGGATTTCTCTAAATACCGCAAACGAACTATGATACATAGTGCAGTGAAAGAAGTCACAAAAGCAACTGGAATGTTCAAGCAAATTATAGGAAAAAACCCAATCTACATCCGTTAAATAGCTCTCTCGTGAAAAATGGACAGACAGGCAGGCAGACGTTGGATTTCATACAGATAGATAGATAGATAAGGCACTATATAAAAGATAGATAGATAGATAGATAGATAGATATGAAACACACTATATGATAGATAGATAGATAGATAGATAGATAGATAGATAGATAGATAGATAGATAGATAGATAGATAGATAGATAGATAGATAGATAGATAAGGCACTATATACTAGATCAAGGCTGGGCAAAGTCATTCCTGGAGGGCCGCAGTGGCTGCAGGTTTTTGTTCCAACCCAGCTGCTTCATAAGAAGCCCTTATTGCTCAAGTAACAATTCTGCTTCACTTTAGTTGTGTCACTCGTTTAGATTTTGAATCCTTATTGCTTATTTTAGTCTTAAACAGCTGTATTCTTGGTTTTTAATCACCCCTTATTAGCAATCAGATGCAAATGACAAAAGGAATTCGGCATTTCTCCATTAAGCTTGTTTCCATTTACACCTGAGTGTGTTTATCATGCACTGTTTGGTTTATTAAATACTTTGAAAGAAAATGAAGAGAAAAAAGTGAATGACTGAGAATTACTCATCTGTTTTAGACTTCAAATCATTTGGATGATATCCTTAGAAAGGAAAAAATATCTAGGATATGAGAATGACCTGACATGGCAGAGTTAAAGTACCAACAAGCCATGAAATTAAATAATTGACAATTAAGCAAATGGGTTGGAACAAAAACCTGCAGCCACTGCGGCCCTCCAGGAATGACTTTGCCCACCCCTGTACTAGATAGATAGATAGATAGATAGGAAAGGCACTATATGATAGATAGATAGATAGATAGATAGATAGTGTCACACACGCGCGCATGGGAGGCAGCTAAAGGGCTTGAGTGAAGGCAGTTCGGAGGCATGCCGGGTGTGGCAGAGTGCACTGACTCTTTTCTCCCTTGCCTGTAGACCATCCCCGGGGATTTCACCTGGATCACCTGACATCACTTCCGGGACTGAGCCAATGGAAGTCGGCCACACCAGCTCCAGTCCCTCTGATGTCACCTCCGCTCTGAGCCAATGGTGGAAGACCACGTGCCGGATCCATACGACCTCACTTCCTGTCTCCCCCTTTAAAACCTGCCCCTTTTCCTTTGTTTCTTTAGTCTTGTTTTGGACTCGGTTGTGTGCACTTCAGTGCTCTGTATTTGCGTAAAGAAAACGACTTTTGCAGCCAGGATACCACAATATACGGGTGGCTGCCCCAACTCTTTATCTGTCAATGTCTCGTTCTTGTGACAGTGGCGTAGTCGGCAGGATGGAGAAGTCCCGGAGGAGAAGGGGACAGGACCTGCAATATACCCAGGTGGGAGCGTACCGGGGCCGAGTATTCAGGCGGGGAGGGTGCCCGTGGTTGGCGTGACCGGTGCGGGCTCCGCTCCCGCACTCATAACTAGCCATCTGGAGTGGCCAGGAGTGTGCGGGTGGGGCTCACAGAATTGGGCTGCCCTGGAGGGAGGCAAAGGGACTCAGTATGCTCTCTTGGGGAGAGTGCCTGCCTCCCTGCGAAACCAAAGCCCCATTTACCACCTAGGGGTGCCCCAGACTGGCAGGGGGATAAAATAAAAAATGGAGATTGGACCCTGAACGGCCAACCAACAAACAAGCCTGGTCCTTATGGGCAATGGTAGGGCATTGGCTACGGCCATTTGAAAACACGCCCTACCAAATAATAGAGCAGGTAGCTTGCTATCTGCTCCTGGAAGCGCTTCCCCGTGGCTTCACCCAGCCGGTTTGGGGCGAGCGGTTCAAGAACATGTCTGAGCTCATAGAGCTTATGGAGCGCAGAGGCGGCCTCACACTCTGGGGAGCAGAACCGTCCTCATGTCAAACTCAGCCGGGTGCGTTCCAAGACCTAGCCCCACCCTGTACAATCCGGAGCCGTATGGCGTCCAGCGGGCTGGCGCGCAAACCGCTTGGAGGCAAGGAGGAATGCAGGTGGAGGGTGAGGAGGGGTTGGTGTGCTCTGGCTAATCCGTTGGCGGTCCCACATACTGGCGTGGTGATCGCCAGCGGACACAAGACCACAGGTTTGTTCGACTCCGGCAGCAACATTTCATTGTTGCCCGCCGCTTTGTGCAACCGCAACAGTGGCTAAATTTAAGACCGGTATAACCTGTGTCCACGGAGACATCCGCTGGTACAGGTCCGCCTGTGTCATCAGTTACGGAGGGTCAGTTAAGCTCACCGTAGCGTCCTACCTGATCCTCCACACCCGGTGATACTAGGGCGGACTGGTCTAAAATCAAAAGCGGTGAGACACATACCACTCCCGGGATTAATTTGGGCCTCGTTATGGACGGAGATAACCCGTTCTCAAGCTGCCTCCACGCCGTGTAATCAGCCGGCAGAGAGCGAAGCAGTCGCCCTGACTGGCGTGGCAACTCCCGGCGTCGCGGGCTAACACGTCATCCACCAACGCGCGGCGGAGGGAGAAACCACGCCCATTGAGGTCGACGCTGACCCTCTCTCCGTGTTGCGGTTCCAATTTAAAGCGCCGGCTTCTTTTAGAAGGGAGCAATGGAATGATGACTCCCTGAAGTTTGTAAAAAATGCAGTGGTCCTTGTCAATGGCCAGCGCACTAATCAGTCGATGCCACAGGGCCCCTACTTTGTGCTAGATAATGACCTCCTTTACCGTGTAGCAATGCATGACGGGCAGGAGACGAGGCTGCTGCTAGTGCCGCGTACCTTCCGGCGGCAGGTCTGTGAGCTAGCACACGCCCACCTCCTAGGTGGCCACCTGGGCACCGAAAAAACTCTGGAGCGGATCAAGCTCCGTTTCTACTGGCCAGGAATTAATGAGGAGGTTCGCCGCTTTGGCGCTTCCTGCCCGGAGTGTCAACTGCGACAAATTCCTAGGAGGGACCGTGCTCCTCTCATTCCTATTCCACTGATTGGCGTTCCCTTCCACAGAATCGGGTCGACCTGGTGGGACCCTGGAGCCCTCAGCCCGAGGACACAAGTACATTTTAGTCCTCGTGGATTACGCTACACGATACCCCGAAGCTGTTCCGTTGCGCTCAGCTACCTCTAAAGCCATCGCACGGGAATTACTAGGGGTATTCGCGTGGGGATCCCCAAAGAAGTCTTGACAGACCAGGGGACCCCCTTCACCTCGGAAACGTTCAAGGAGACTGCCAGATTACTGAAAATAAAGCATTTAAAGACCTCGGTGTATCATCCTCAAACCGGCGGATTAGTAGAGAGGTTTAATCAAACTCTCAAGCAAATGCTGCGTAAGGTGGTCAGCGAGGATGGAAGGAACTGGGATCAGCTCCTCCCCTCGTCCTTTTGCCTATCGGAAGTCCCACAAGCCTCCACGGGTTCTCCCCTTTTGAACTACTATACGGGCGACAACCTCGGGGCATATTAGATATTTTGAAAGAAGGCTGGGAAGAAGAGGCTCTTCCCTCCACAAACATACTGGAATATATCGCGCAGTTCTGCGATAGATTTGGAAAAATTCGCCTGTCCTTAAAAGTCACATGGAGGAGGCTCAAGCAGCACAGGCCGGTACTACAACGCGCACGTCTCTTGGGAGTTCCGCCCGGAGATCGGGTCATGGTCCTAGTGCCTACCTCCCACTCTAAATTGCTTGCCCACTGGCAGGGCCCCTCTGAAGTTAAGGAGAGGAAGGGACTGGTCGACTATTTGGTGAGTCAACCCAATCGCCGGCCAAAGGAGCGGGTTTATCATGTGAACCTGCTGAAACCGTGGAAGGACAGGGACCCCGATCCCTCCTCCGGCCAGCCCCGCTCACTCTTCGCTCACACACACGACCTTAACTTCGGCACGGACTTAAGTCCCAGACAGCGGCAGGAGCTGGAAACAGTTATCCGGACCGTTCGGGAGGTAGTCAGTGAAGGACCTCTCTGATTGAGCACAACATCGTGACAGAGCCCGGGGTTGTTGTCCGAGAACGCCCGTATCGTCTTCCCGAGGCAAAAAAGGCTGAAGTGGAGCTTGAGATCAAGCGCATGCTGGAGCTAGGTGTGATTGAGGAAAGTTATAGTCCCTGGTCCAGCCCCATTGTGCTCGTCGGTAAGCCTGACGGAAGTTGGAGGTTCTGCAATGACTTCCGTCGGCTTAATCAAGTCTCCCAATTTGATGCTTATCCAATGCCACGCGTGGGCGACCTCCTCGAGAGGCTTGGACAGGCTCAATACCTGACCACACTTGACATGACGAAAGGGTACTGGCAGGTTCCTTTAACGGACTCCGAAGGAAAAACGCGTTTAGTACCCCTAGCGGACACTGGCAGTATCGTGTCCTTCCATTTGGGTTACACGGGCTCCAGCAACCTTTCAGCGTCTGGTGGACAAAGTGCTTCGCCTCATAACTCATACAGTGCTGCCTACCTGGATGGCGTGGTCATCTATTCCAGCACATGGAAGGAACACCTACAGCATGTCCAAGCGGTATTACGGACACTTGGTGAGGCGGGCTCGGATTAATCCCAAGAAATGCTTCTTGGATTAAGCGAGGCCAAATATTTAGGCTACCTGGTGGGTCGGGTACCGTAAGGCCACAGTGCTCCAAAATTGATGCCATTCTGAAATGGCCCGTCCATGAACCAAGCGGCAGGTCCAAGCCTTTCGGGTTAGCGGGTACTACCGCCGGTTTGTACCCGGTTTTGGAGAGCGGCGCCTTGACTGATTTAACAAAGAAGAGGGCCCGAACATTGTGGTATGGACTGAAAAACAGCGCTGCATTTGGTGACTTAAAGCAGGCCCTTACGTCCACACCTGTTTTGATGGCACCTAACTTTTCTTTGCCTTTCATCCTCCAGGCGGACGCCGGACACAGGCCTGGGCGCCGTGCTGAGCCAAAGCGTCGATGGTGTGGAGCACCCCATCATGTTCCTGAGCGGAAACTGTTGGACGGGAGACCAGGTATGCTGCGGTGGAGAGGGAGGCTCTGGCGATTAAATGGGCGATTACTCAGCTGAGGTACTACCTGTTGGGCCGGGAATTCACCCTTGTCACGGACCATGCACCCCTACAGTGGATGGCCCTCCACAAGGAGTCGAATCCGCGGGTCACCCGGTGGTTTCTTGACCTGCAGCCGTACAAGTTTTCGCTCGTTCATCGTCGGGGCGCTCTCCACGCCAACGCTGATGCTCTTTCTCGGGTTCACGACCTCTCGGTTAGGGTCGCCCGACCCGTCGGGTCTGGGCTAAGGGGGGGGCCTTGTCACACACGTGCGCATGGGAGGCAGCTAAAGGGCTTGAGTGAAGGCAGTTCGGAGGCATGCCGGGGTGTGGCAGAGTGCACTGACTCTTTTCTCCCTTGCCTGTAGACCATCCCGGGGATTTCACCTGGATCTCCTGACATCACTTCCGGGACTGAGCCAATGGAAGTCGGCCACACCAGCTCCAGTCCCTCTGATGTCACCTCCGCTCTGAGCCAATGGTGGAAGACCACGTGCCAGATCCATCGACCTCACTTCCTGTCTCCCCCTTTAAAACCTGCCCCTTTTCATTTGTTTCTTTAGTCTTGTTTTGGACTCGGTTGTGTGCACTTCAGTGCTCTGTATTTCTAAAGAAAACGACTTTTGCAGCCAGGATACCACAATATACGGGTGGCTGCCCCAACTCTTTATCTGTCAATGTCTCGTTCTTGTGACAATAGATAGATAGATAGATAGATAGATAGATATGAAAGGTGTCATTAGATAGATAGATAGATAGATATGAAAGGTGTCATTAGATAGATAGATAGATAGATAGATATGAAAGGCACTATATGATAGATAGATAGATAGTAATGCTGAGAGTCACTGAAACACAGAAAGTATTGTCAAGAATACAAATGACGTTTTCACAATGCTAAAAGGGGACGTATGTACCGCTGGCAGTATGACAGTATGAGCGTGAGAAGCGCCTTTGCGAGATCACAATCAATAGAGGACGTGCCGGACAAGAGAGATGCCGAGAAAAAGGGTGTACAGGGAATGCTGAAGGTTTCCCTTAAGGTAAGAGAGCAAATATTTTTAAATGTATTTTTTTACCTGTCTTTGACACATAATATTAGCTAGTCAGAAATAAAATGGCACCACAGCAAATCAAATTTATATTTTAATCTTATTAAGAATGTCTCTAAATAAAAAATAAATGTAAACTCTGCGCTCCCTGGCCTCTGAAACACTCAAAACGATGTGTATGTTATTTTTAAAAGCCAAAGAATGGAGAAGGTTCTCGCTGCAGACCTCCAGCCTCTATTAAATCAATGAATGCAAACAATGTAAATGTACTTCACATCATGACAAGTATAAACATTGAAATAATAAATAAATAAACTAATTGGACTGTAAAAGACTTCACCTTAAAAGATGCTTTAAAAAGTTTACAGGTAGTTCATCACTGGCAAATCCTTCTCTTTCCAAACTTGCATCTCAGTTGGAGGACCACACTAGTGATCCTGTCACGGTAGCCCATCTAAGTAGGCTAAAAAAAAATAATAAAAGCTAAAATAAATTAAGCAATTATTGTGAACGTACTGTGCTGGGAGGAGAAGGCAGGAGAAATGACAGAGAATGAACTCCTGGCCGGGCAGGTTGCACTCACTTCACTTCTTCATAAATTTACCATAATGCCAAATTATAGGTGATGCGTACGGTTATTGGACACTTGGGAAATTATAACTAATTGTTGCTGACTGCACTTAAAGCATATTTGATTGTAAAAATAAAAGTAACTCGCAGAGGAATGGGACAATTAATGACCATCATCATGGCAGCTTAAGCACACTAAGGCCTTCACACTTTGAGCTATTATTATTATTAAGAGGGAGTAATGGAGGGACGAGGGACACTTTAATTAATGGTACCAAGCTTCCAAGTTTGTTTTTTTTTTTTGTTGTTGATTGCAAATGGAAAACAGATTTTCATTCATTGAACAGAATCTGCATTGCCTTTTCCATGCACCTCAAGGTTTTTTTCTTTCAACCATCAACAGCTTAGCAGACATTCAGCACAGCGTGTACACAACTCGACGTCTGCATTTTCCGCGCCGAGGGCAATCATTTAGAGGATTATTCCCAGGTTCATTTTTCTTCTCTTTGCTTATCTGCCTGAAAAGTTGGATATTCTGCAACTTTCTACAGCTTTAAGTAATAATGCCACTTTAGAAAGACACAGAAGCGCTTTCATTTCCGTGCAAAAAGAAGCTGCGCTCTCGGAGGAATGTCCTTGCTATTGATGAATAAAACAGCACAGACGATCCGTTTTCAGTTCCCAAACCACCAAGGCCGAGATTCTCCATACATGAATCTTCTGGCCCACAACGGCGGAAAAACGCAAGAGACACTTTGCCCTCTCATACCAATGCTTTTTGTTCATGAAAATCATACTGTGAATTTAGAAGATGGAGAGATCGACAACCGAAGATTTGCTCTGCGGAGGTCAAATGTAAAAAATGCAGCCATGCAAAGTGGTATTAACAGGATGAACTTACCTTTGTGAATTCTGGTGCAAATGAATATGGGAGATGAAAAAGGAATGTATAAACTGGTTATGTATTCTGTGGAACAGAAATTTAAAAAGAATCGTAAAGTGAGCTGCAATTTTTAATTTGTATTGGGCTACTCAGCCTGAAGTGAAGATATGTCATTTGAACAAAGTGCAGACTCAGTGACCTGCTTTCTAAACCATTTACTCCCTACTTGGCCCATGGTGATCCAGGACAAGTATTGTGATTTCATCTCAGAAGCAGCCAAAAATAGTGTGAGGCCTTCAAACACATTTAAGAAAGCAAATTTAAGTTCCTCCAGCCTTCCCAGAAAAGGCCACGAAATGGTAGCTTAATTTCCACTTAAATAGTTGACTTTATCCTACACTGCGCCAAAATGTGGTTCAGTCTCAAAGTTCCAAGAAAATATATTCTGTAACACACCTGAAATATCCCCAAAAAAGGAAGAGGATAACCATGTACTCCTGGCTTATACAGAGTAAGGCCATAAGAAATCTTTAGAAGGTAACATTTATTGACAGAAAAGGAAAAAAAAGTGAAAAAGAGCAAATGGAGATCAAAATAGGAAGTGTGTAAAACCAAACAAGTCCCAAATCAAGATCCACTAGGAAAGCAGCTTTGGGTCCCCCCAGTCTTCCCAGAAAAGAGCACCAGAGGGTAGCTTATGCTCTACTTAAGTGGTTGGCATTGGCCTGCACCAGGCCAAAATGCAGTTCACCGTCAAATTTCAAACAAAACATATTCTGTAACGCATTCAAAATGCCCCAAAAAGGGAGAGGATAACCTACTAACCCTGGCTTTTATAGAGCAAGGCCACAAGAAATCTTTATAAAGGAAGATTTTTTGACAGAAAACGAAAAAAAATACAAGAAACGAACAAAAGTGCAAATGATGACTGAAAATGGATTTGCATAAAATCAAACAAGTCCCAAATTGAAATTCTCTAGAACAGGAGTTCCCATGATCAGTCATAGTGGCTGAGTGGTTTTCATTCCAGTTTCACAAATAAATGGTTCAATCTTACTTCTTACACACATATTGCAAAACGTGCATCCATGTTGTTTTAGGAAGAGAAAAAAAAGTAAAAAGCAAAACATTTTTTGGGAGATTCAGCCATTTTAAAAGGAGAAGGGGCCAGCGAGTGGACTTATGTGGAAACATCACCAAGTGCATGTCAATGATTTTGAATGTTGATGCCCCGATGTGAATTGATGTCTCTGTTTTGTAGAGAACTACACAATAACAACTAAGTAAGTCACACTCTTGTATTCTTACACTTACAATTTTTTTAATATATGGATGCTCAGCTCATTATTTCATAAAGATATTGTCTGCTGTCGCTCAATATCAACATGCAAACGTGTGTTTCAGTGGTTTATGGCGGGAAAGATTAAGCACACGCCTAACATGCAATCATGTGGCAAGAACAGATCAGGCAGTGCAGGAATGCATCAAGTTTTAATGACGTTAAAGTTCAGCACAGGTGTTTTGGCAGAGACAGAGTGATGGTGCAGGGTTGTCATTCCTGCTTCACAGCACCAGGTTCTTCATAACGTTTGCACTTTGTCGCTGATTATTTATGGATCGACTGGAATTAGTGACAGTCAGTGAGTTTACTTACTCGAAAACGTTGCCCTCTGTTCTTTAACTACCACATCCTCAAAAGAAACAACTCATCATGCATTAAACAATTCGATAACTGGTTTGTAAAGCTTTGATCTGCTCAATCGCACATGCTGCTTAATTCATTTTGAGAATTTATTTTTTTTATCAAGTGTGTGCACAACGCGCCATGGAAAATGTGAAGTACAGGTAGCTTTATTAAAAATACAATGCAGTGTAATCACTTTACTTCAGACTTATTGCAATTGCAATCTTACAAGCTCTACTTACCACAATGCAACCACTCGGCGTGAATCTCGTTCTGTGGGTGTTATATTAGGGTTCAAATCCTTGTTTTATGTCTTTTTTGATCATTTTTGACTCTTCGATTTACATTAACGTGACTTATGTTTATTATTTGCTGTATTTCCTATGTCTGTGTTATGTTCCTTGTGTTTTGTTGGTCATTTCCCAAGAGGCACAGCCACCTCCATCACCACAAGGGGAAACCCTGAGTCCGTTGCAGTTCATTCCAATGCACTTGGGAGTTGGTGAGTGTTTATTGTGAGTATTTCTGTGCTATATTCTGTACTTTTGAAGTTTTTGATCTGTTTTTTTTGACTTTGCCTTTGCATTACCATTTTGGGACTTTGCTTCTAACTCCTATTTGCCTTTCTGTGCTCCACAGAGCTTCAAGTTACTACACAGCATTTTGGTGATGAATAAATTACATTTTTTTATAAATATCCTCTGATTGCCTTTGTATCTAGCCTAGATTTGATGGTAATATCCCCCTCTAGTAGGTATTCTTGGATTTTGAGCTTGGGGACACTTGAGTATAATAACAGAAGGCATTACAAAATAACAACACTGAATGTAATAAAATAAAGTAGATGCTGTTGTCAGGGATGCCAGGGGCCATGACCCGGCCGGGATGACAGGAAGGACCGGATGTGGGTCTGCAACCACCCTGGATCACGTGGGGGTTGCCTTCCAGGTTGCTTTGGGGGCCCTACCCTGTAGGGGCCCATGGTCACCGCCAGGAGGCGCCCCAATGCCTTGGGGACCTGTTACCCCAGCACTTCCGCCACACCAGGAAGTGCTGGGGGGAAGATTTATGATGGCGCCCAGAGAGCAGCCGGGAGGACAGCCAGCACTTCCGCCACGCTGGGGCGTAGCCAAGGGAGGAATGCCGGGAACACCTGGTGCTCATCCGGGACTTGTATAAAAGGGGCCGTCTCCCTTCATTCGAGGCTAGAGTCGGGTGGAAGAAGGACGAGGCAGAAGAGAGTGGAGGCGGCCCGAAGAAAGGCATTTGTGGCCAGGACTGTGACTATTTGGGGTTTGTTTTGTGCACGGGACTAAGGTCTGTGTGACCATTGGACTAGGTCTTTCTGACCAGTATTGTAAATACTTGAGTGAATAAACGTGTGGTGGTTTTAGACAAGATGTCCGCCTGTCTGTGTCCGGGTCAGGTTCACAACTGTTTAGGAAAAAAAAATAAATCATATGATTTGTGTGCATCCGTCTGCTATTACAAACCAATGACAGAGCATAACCACTAAAGAAACAGAATTGCAGAAGCAAAAGTAGGAGAATAAGCAGAATATAGCCTAGCAATGGTGGGCACTGTCATGACTCCACTCACGATGTCTGCTACAAGCAGAGAAGTGAGCAAGAAATGTATCTTTACCTTGAGAAAATAGAACCCCGACATTGCGATAAAATTGATTATTTCCAGTTTACTTTGCTGTCACAAGCAGAAACATGGGAGGCACAGTTTCTTAATAAGAAACCTTTACTTCAAAGTGGATGGATTTGGTATGTTTTTAAGGCTTTTTTCACAATGGTACCTGGGTCCATTATAAAACACAGGCTAGGTATTTTTTTTAATTTATAAACTTTGCTTCATTTTACAATGCAATTTCATGTGGTAAACTAACATCTCTATATATATCAAATCAAACGACTTTCTGTCTGTCTGCTTTTCACGAGAGAACTACTTAATGGATGTAGATTGGGTTTTTTTGTATAGTTTGATCATACTTTTCTCATCGCACTAAGAATCATAGTTCACTTTCAGGAGTGATATATTCTCGCTAATCTGAGCCAGAGTCTGCAGGCTGAGGGGACATCAGGAGTAGGCAGCCATGCAGGGATCTCTTCACTCACACGCCATCCTCCGTTCGAGTCGGTCTACCTCTGTGTTTTGGAGTGTACCTTACCTCCGCTTAGCTAGCAATACCTGTTTGCTTATTGATTTTTAAAGTTTGTCCTGTTTCACTACTACTCGGGCAGAACCGCAGTGGACGGTTAGTATATCATAATTATGAAGAAATAACTTTTTTTTTGTTCTTTATTTCGCCTTATACAATTTCTCGTATTAGGAATTTGCTAGTTTTCGAAAACCCCTTGGGGTCAGAGCGCAGGGTCAGCCATTGTAGAGCTGGAGCAATTGAAGGTTAATGGCCTTGCTCAAGGGCCTAGCAGAGTGGGATGTTTTTTGGCAGTGACAGGGATTCGAACCGGCAACCTTCGGGATACCAGCACAGATCCTTAGCCTCACAGCCACCACTCAGCCCAACGCCCAACTTTGACTTGAATAATGCTAAACTCATCCTTTAAAAAAAGGGTGGCATGGTCACAAGAACAACTGTGTTAAAAAACAAATAAACAAACAAATAAAAAAAAGGCTCATGTAATTTAGTTGGGTTAAGTAAATCTAAATAGAGTAAGGATATTTTGACATCAGATCTCTTTTGTGTGTATTAAGGTTTTTGAAAGGTACTTTTGACTTGGCAAAGGAGAAACGTAAGAGGAGCAAATGTGAATTTCCCCTTGGGATTAATAAAGTATCTATCTATCTATCTATTATATAGTGCCTTTCACATCTATCTATCATATAGTGCCTTTCATATCTATCTATCTATCATATAGTGCCTTTCATATCTATCTATCTATCTATCATATAGTGCCTTTCATATCTATCTATCTATCTATCTATCATATAGTGCCTTTCATATCTATCTATCATATAGTGCCTTTCATATCTATCTATCTATCATATAGTGCCTTTCATATCTATCTATCTATCTATCTATCTATCTATCTATCTATCTATCTATCTATCTATCATATAGTGCCTTTCATATCTATCTATCTATCTATCTATCTATCATATACTGCCTTTCATATCTATCTATCTATCTATCATATAGTGCCTTTCATATCTATCTATCTATCTATCTATCTATCTATCTATCTATCTATTTAGTACCAGAGAAAGCCTATATGGAGCACTAGACAAGAAGGGAGCCCACCTCAGTGGGCAGATCACACATCCTTTGTGTTACCAAAATGGCTCCCGTCATTTTCCATAGCGCGACTGGGTAGGTAGGATTCTGGAGTGCACACGGGTTAAGTTACATAAATAGCGCCCCTCAGTGTCTGGAACCCCTTAACTTTCATAAACAACACCTTAGGCAACCACCTAAATAACTGACTGGCTATCTATCTAAATAAATCTAAGTAAATAAAGAAGATAAATCTCCTGCTTGGGACAAATAAAGTCTTTCTATCTATCTAAATAAACTTAGAAAATGTTTAGTGAATTAAAGCAGTTGGCCTGTAACATTTTTAAATGGAAAAAGGTTTTTAAGAACTTATGCTCCTTTAAAGAGTGACAGGAATTATTATTATTATTATTATTATTATTATTGCATTATTAATGTAAGAGCCAAATTCTTCAAGTTAATATTAATGGTAAATTTACTTTATTTTTTGCTTAATTTTAATAAAATGCAGCATTCACATGTTATACCCCCATAAGCTAACAAGTTAATGAAATGTTCTTAGTGTTATATACTGACTTACTGTATATCTATATGCTCTCAGTTCAAACAGTGTGATATGAAAAATATAAAGGGTTGGGGGACCGAATGTTGATCCCTATATATTAGGGTACATGAAAAAAAATATGCTTTTGCAAAAATGTATGTCTTTACAGATGAGATTCTCTGACCAAACTGGGGAAAAATGGCGCTGTGTGCTGGTTATGAGGCCGGTGAGGCAGAAGGGGTTGAAGCAGACACCAAAACGGGTGTCATGTTTAATTCTCAGTACAACGTCCTTGCCCATAACAATCTCTGATAAGGCCTCCAAAATCGAATATCTCAAGTCCAAAACTTCAAGAGGAAGTCAAGAAAAGCCACATGGACAGTTGAGGAGGGGAGCGACTTCTGTAGGGAATTTAGAGTGGAGGAGAAACTGGAGAGCTGAAAAAAGAAAGAATGAGAGTAAACAAGGGAGTACAAAAAAAAAGACGAGGAAAGGAACGAATGAAAAAGCTAAGAAGAAAGTCTGGAAGTGGACAGACGTCATTTACAGCTCCCTGGCTTTTCATTCTGTATCTCATACTCATTATTTTTTAGATATTCACTCATATACTGTATTAGATTCGCAGACATACATGCCGGCTTTTACTACTTTGGTTTTGACTATTTCCACACTGCTAACTTGAAAACTGACAGACCTGCACCCTTCTCTTTTTCCACCTCTGTGTTGACCTTGAAAACCTAACTTGTAGGCTTACAGGAAAATGCAATTTACACTTTTATTAAAACCAATACCTTTGTGAATAAAGCCTGCTAACTGTGTCTTATGTTGTGAAGGTTTTATGATGCAAACTACAGACAGCAAGGGAATATGGTGAAAACAAGATTTTTTTGCATTAAGCTTATACCAAAGCAAACAAGCAGGCATTATTTAAATATAGTGCCTTCTAAAATAACATTTCATAGCTAGATCTTTAATAGATAATAGTGAATTTACTTCCATAATTCTACTATGGGGCAGACTCCTGTGACCTGTTGCTGTCTTTGGCCCATGTCCATGTTTTACACAAACTGAGATTAAGCAGTGACATGATTCATGTATTTAAAATCAGAAAGGGATGACATGATTGAAGTGTTTAAGGGTGTTCTCCTGCTAGGCCTGTGTGCTCCATTCCATGCCCAAGCAGGATTGTCTGCCACCCCAACTGCCCTGCACTCACACGGTGCTTAAAGTTCTGCGCCCAGGCACACGTTTGTCATGACTATGCGACTTTGTGCAAAGTCAAAACAAGATCTGACTTATTTTGTGGTTGTTTTGGAGTTGTATAGGGCAAGATAACGCTCTACCCTCTCACAGATTTATTGAGCGTACTGCGCAGTGTTTTGCTGTTAGTCATGCCGCACGTACAAGAAGATTTTTACGGAGACAAATGGGGTTAAGGGAGGAATTTGCAGCTTTTCTTACCCTCTAGAATTCATGTTCATGTGTAAGGTGAGAATAAAAACCTATTTTTATAACTCAAATGGTATTGAATAAAATTGGAATCTGACTTGTCACATCATTGACGTCATGTCTGTTTTCTGTGCTAGGGCATGTTTAGCAACCACTCTGTAACGGCCGACCCCTTACCCAGCCGGCAGCTACACCTCCAAGACCTGTGGCCTGGATAAATTACTGAGGTGAATCAAACCGTACTTCGAACAAATACAATTCTCCCCACAATCGACAGATTAAACAAAGGCACACAAAAGCAGATATGTAAAAATAAATGATTAATTATATTAAATGAAATAACAAAAAATACAAATTTCACACGTAGAAAATATATATGTTGTGGAGGATGGCCGGCCCTTTATCCCGGCCAATACCCCCAAGCCGCCAGGTGGAGCCCTACTTGCAGTATGGAGGTTCCCAGAAGACCAGCAGGGCATCATGGACAATGGAGTTTTTATGAGCTGGATGCTGTGGGGGCCACTAGGGGATACTGCAAGGAGGGCTCCACCTGGCGGCTTGGGGGTATTGGCTGGGATAAACGGCCGGCCATCCTCCACAATGTATAAACTACCACCAAAGCAATAATATATCGCCATATATATATTGCCCAGAGGGGACTGGGCGGTCTCTTGGTCTGGAACCCCTACAGATTTTTTTTCTCCAGCTTTTTTTTTGTTTTTTCTGTCCACCCTGGCCATCAGACCTTACTTATTCCATGTTAATTAATGTTTACTTATTTTTATTTTTTATTGTGTCTTCTATTTTTCTGTTCTTCATTTTGTAAAGCACTTTGAGCTACATTTTTTTTTGTATGAAAATGTGCTATATAAATAAATATTGTTGTTGTTGTTATTAGGTGACCATCCGTCCCCGTTTTCTGGGGACAGTCCCCTTTTTCGGACAACTGTTCCCACTCAGAAACATGTCCCCATTTTGTCCCCGGTTTAAGATTTCGTCCCTGGTTTCAGCTGGTTCACTTTTTGGAATGCATCTCATCACCACGATAATTTGAACTCGCCGTGTTTTGACGGAGGTTATGCTTTACCGCATCCTGCAACTTTGGCGAAAAATCACGTGATAAGCTTTCGCTTTGTACTCTGTAGTGTTTAATGTCCCTACTCATGATCCGTAGATTCTAAAAGAGGCACCCCGTGATCTGCCTCTGCCTGTGGCTGTGTCTACACGTGGCTCGCGTCTGGATGCGAGAGCAGCGTGGCACCACTTTTCTTCCACCTGTTGTTTCTGCATTTTGGCGCCGTGATCCCTATCATTCAACACGAGTGCTAAAAGGAAGTGTCAGTTCAATGATGGGCTTCAACGTGAATTTTCGTATTTGCGTCCGACCCCGGATGCTTCTGTTGTGATCTGCAGCGTGTGCGACTCAAAGTTTTTCATCGGTAGTGGTGGAAGAACTTTAATCACAGAACACGCGAGGAGTAGTCTTCATCCCAGTACCTAACAGCAGTCAGGGTAACATTGCCTAGCATGTGGAGGTCTGTGTGACCCTCCAAGGATATGCCTCCCCAGACCATCACTGACCTACCACCAAACCAGTCATGCTGGATGATGTTGCACAACATCTCCAGACTCTTTCACACTTGTCACATGTGCTCAGTGTGGACCTGTGATGAGAATGGGGCACCAAGGGCAGAGCTGTCAATTGTGATCTTCTCTGGTGAATGTCCATCGAGCTGCACGGTGATGGTCTATGAGCACAGATCCCACTAGGGATCGTTGGGTCCTCATGGAGTCAGTTTCTGACAGTCTAGTCAAAAACATGCTCACCAGTAGCCAGATGGAGATAATTTTGTAGGGCTCTGGCAGTGCTCCTTCTGTTCCTCC
Organism: Polypterus senegalus; assembly: GCF_016835505.1. Classification (NCBI taxonomy): domain Eukaryota; kingdom Metazoa; phylum Chordata; class Cladistia; order Polypteriformes; family Polypteridae; genus Polypterus; species Polypterus senegalus. Next base: position 17,168,021 of record NC_053166.1, on the reverse strand, counting down.
TCATGCAAAGGAGGTTGATGCCCTTCTACAGCCCCATTCTCCATGCTCTAGACAACTGTGCTGGGAGACACAGCAAACCTTTAAACATATGGATGTGACAACCTGGAGGAACTGGACTACCTGTGCAACCTGAATTGGCTACAGGTGCTGCCTCAAGCTACCAGTAGTAACAAGGAGACTACAGTAGCAAAATGAAAATCTAGAGAATAATCAGTCAGGAACAATAAGGAGAGAGCAACTGTCTGTGGCAAAAGCATTCCCTTTTTGGGGGTTGTCTTCCTGTTGCCTCTTCAGTGCACCTCTTGTCACTTTCATTTGCACCAAAGCAGGTGAAGTCAATTCACACCAATTTATGCTTCCTAACTGGACAGATTGATATTCCTGAAGCTAAATTGACTTGATTAAATGTTCCCTTCGATCCACGCTTCTCTCTTGAATACATCATACAATAAATATGTCTCCTCTCTCTTTTCTTACCTTCTCTTCACTACTTCTTGGTGAGCCTTGTCCTCTTACCACCTGACTCTGACTCCCTTTGGTGAGACAGAGTGGCTCCTTTAATCTTTGACCCAGGAGGACTTCATGATTCAAGATTCAAGAGTATTTATTGTCATTTCATCCGTATACAGTAGTACAGCATACAGTGAAACGAAACAACGTTCCTCCAGGACCAAGGTGCTACATAAAACACAGGACAACGAACAATTCTGATACTAGGCCCTAGTTTGTAGGGGATTTAAATCTCTGTTGTAACCCCTTGCAGTCTCCAAGGAACCCAACAGTGCTGCCCCTTGGGACTATATCTTCCAGCTTGCCCTGCAAGTATCCATATGGGAATCCTATCCTAGGGATACTGCAATCTGGCGTATGTCTGGACAGGAGAACTTACCAATGTATTATCCTTCTGTTTGCCTCCCAGTCAGGAAACAAAATAGAATCTGTTCTGGCAGGGATGCCAGCATATCCAGTTGTCTGGCTAAGGCAGAGAACATCCTTCATTTGTTCTTACTATAACTGTACCAGGAACAGGACTGGAACTAATTCTGGCAGGGATATACAAGGTATATATATATATATATTTATTTTATTTTTTTTTTTTTCTCTTGAACTTCTGTAACTATAAGCCCAGGGGACAAACAAAGCTCATCTATCTATCTATCTATCTATCTATCTATCTATCTATCTATCTATCTATCTATTATATAGTGCCTTTCATCTATCTATCTATCTATCTATCTATCTATCTATCTATCTATCTATCTATTATATAGTGCCTTTCATATCTATCTATCTATCTATCTATCTATCTATCTATCTATCTATCTATCTATCTATCGTGTTATCATTATTACTTATTTGGTTGACGCATTTATCCAAAATGACTTACAACATTTGAGAAACAACTATTTTTCTAATTGGAGAAGTTAAAGTGACATACTTATGGTGTAAGTAGTGGAATTTGAACTCGAACAAGCTCAGGGTTTGAAGTCCAAAGCTCAAGCTTAAATACTCTGCCACTCTATATAAACATGGACACAACATTGGAAGAAGCAGTCACAAAATTCAGTCATTGTCAGATAAATTTCTGTGTCCTCGCTCCACCTTCCTAGCCCAAAAGTAAAATAACTAGAGCAAAACTAAATCCTTCTGGGATGTTTTCCTGACATTTCATTTAACATATGGTTCATTAAATCTCTTCAAATATATTTTAGTAGCACAATTCAACTTCCCAGGATACAAAGTGGTAAATGTCAAACTTTGAGAATCCCTGTTGTCATGCCTTACCTCATATAAACCAGTACAGTATATGAGATGCTATGACTTTTGACTTCTTACTGTCCTAAAGCCCAGGAACTCTGTAATGCCTACTCTGTGGAAACTCCATTACTTTGCCCTGGAGAGTCTGCTAATCAAAATAATCAAATTTCATCCAAACTTACTATCCATTTTACATTTGCTCTGTCGGTAGTTAATTCTGTTACATTTGACTTGACTGTACCAACTACACTAAAGCTGACGCTGCTGTGTGCTTACATTCTTTCTTTACTGGGATAACAGCGAGCTCTATTTGAAATGAATAAAACATCAAGTCAGTTATCATGGGTTTAAATTTTCTCATAATCTACAACTTCTTGGATTCTTGTATGCGTTGTAAAAATGATTTCAATGGGGATCATTGAGAAGGGCTCTGAAGAATACTATGCAGTATGACAGCAAGAAAAAAGGAGGACAACTGGACAGATAGATAGATAGATAGATAGATAGATAGATAGATAGATAGATAGATAGATAGATGTGAAAGGCACTATATAATAGATAGATAGATAGATAGATAGATAGATAGATAGATAGATAGATAGATAGATATGCACTATATAATAGATAGATAGATAGATAGATGTGAAAGGTACTATATAATAGATAGATAGATAGATAGATAGATAGATAGATAGATAGATATAAAAGGCATTATATAATAGATAGATAGATAGATAGATAGATAGATAGATAGATAGATAGATAGATAGATAGATAGATAGATAGATAAACAAGCAGATAAACAGCAATTTAATGGCTAGATATGAAAGGCTCTTTGTTACAGCTGGACAGACAGCTATGAAAGACACTATATATGGATAATGGATATCACATGGCCATCTAGAAGAAAGCAGAGCTCCAGACACCATAGCAATCCCACAGTGGCTCCCTTTGAACAAGGCTCCATTTATAGTTGTACACGGATCCATCAGCGGTCCTCACTTCGCTACACAACTGGTTCAAATTGCTTTCTCCTGTTTGCCCTGTGTTCAAGACAACCAGCAGCCTTACTGTACATTCTGTCACGGCTAAAGAAAAATAAATCTCCTAAGCAAAACTGAAAAGTCCTTGGCTTCCAAATTAGTATAAATTGCATAGCTAAGTGCATGTGGCTATAGGACTGTCACAGTCGCTTTCTCTGACAATTCATCATAGTACGCTAATTCTATAACATCATTACAGGGTTCTTCACACCATTCGATCTGACCGGTTAATTTAATCAGGTAATAATAAATCCAAAAATGGATGCCGGAGCCCTGAGGTTTTCAAATTGGGTTACTGTCCTATAAAAGCTCCATTGTAACATTGCACTTTTGCTTCTCTTTCTGGAAGTGCTTGTACACTAAAGAAGGCCGGGCCAGCAATCCCTCATATGTGCAGCATTTCCTAAACTGAAGGAGCTGGTGCAGTTGGGGTGATTTGTTTGTGTTGGCCTGTGGCAGCTTTTCTCTTTCTTCATTGATATTGTCCAACACAAACAGAATTTTAATGCACATGTAAACAGGAACTAGTTTTATATTATATAGTCCTTTCACAGTAAAATCTCTTAAACTTGGTAAGGGTTAAGAAGGAGCTGAAGCCTGTCCTGGCTGGAGTAGTTAGAAGCTGGAAGACAGAGATGGTTTGGGGTGAAGGGGAGAACGGCAGTCCATTTATGGAGATCATTTGGTGGTTGTTTTAAGGGTGCATAGATTTTAGCTCTAGTAGCACAAATCTGCCAATGGTCAGGATGTGTTTTTTTTTTGTCAGAAAATTTTTAGAATATTTATTCTTTTTATACTGAAACATCTGGCAATTCTGTCAAAAATCAAATAAAAAAAAATGTCTTCTACAATAAATCTGTACTAGGAATGTGTATGTGTTTCTATTGTCTTTTCTTTATTAACAGCAATGAATAATCAATTTTAGAATGAATTCAAGAACTGGAATGGATTAACTAAACTGACAGTCATTCACCTTGAAGCATTAGTTCAGTATTTTTCAAGTCAAAGGTATTTTTTCACAAATGGTATATATTAATATGCCACACGAGATTGTGTTCTAAGGAGAAGCATATTTTATACATTTTTTAAATAACTAGCCTGCTCCTGCATTTAATAATGGAGGTTATGAGTACTGGGGGTCCCAGTATGAAAACAAAACCTTAAGATTTACCGAATATCTAAAGTTTTCGGGCCAAAAATGTTATTGAGTATTGATCCATATCTTGAGATTACATTCATACTGCAAAACAGTGTATCTATGTTGTTTTATGAAGAAAAAAAAATTCAGACATGAGGGTCAGTAGGCATTGCACCCTAGGAACCAAGTTACCCAAACTCTTCTATAACATTTCAGTATTTATTTACCACTCTGATGCTGATCTTTCTGATTTTAAAACAGGTCATTACGATGGCAATTGACGAGAGGAATTCATAAATTAACTGCAGAATTACAGTATTTGAGGGTTCCACTAGAACGTCTCTTTCTGTTGCACAATTTCGCTCAAAAACTAATCAGCTCATCGTCATCTCAGAACAAGCTTAACTTTCAAGTTTGGTATTTTTCCGTCCAACCATTTTAACTCTAGATCGCCCTCAGGAAACTGTAACACACACACCCAACATCGAGATATCAATGTTTTTGGTATCAGGGGACCCTAAAAGATCAGGATCCGCTAAAAACCGGAGATAGAAATCTTGGATGAATCTAAAGCTTTAAATCCTCCCCCATTGACGATAGCTTATGGTGGGGGGAGCAAAGCAAAAAACAAAAGGCAAACCATTTTTTGTTCGCTTCATTCATTATTAAAAGGAGACAAGTTTTGTACTTCACTTTGCTGCCTGTCTTCCTCCACAGCAACCTTTCTGGCATGTATTTAATTTTGCCAGTATACCAGTGCTGAAAAAGAACCAAAATAACAATTTTTTAAAATGGTACGCGACCAACATTTCATCAATTTCACTGCAGGAAATAGATGGTATTTTCAAGCACTTTGTCTTCAGTCATTCATTAGCGTAACCAGAACTCAAAGATCTCCTCTCTGCACTTCAGTTGTTTCACATAATATACATATAGCATCGACACAAATCACCAGGGAGCACAGCACCAGTATATAAACATGCTTGAGGTTCCATGGCAGGGGGGATTCACCTCATCTCCCCTCTGCCTCTTGATAATTTGCAGCGTGTAGCGTAGCAATTTGCTGCCCAATTGTGCGGCAGAGCAGAGAGGAGCACATATTTGTCGGGTGGGGAGGATGTGAATTTTCTGTAATTTGCTTTGGTACCATTTCAGTACTGACACTGAGGTCTGAAAGTTGGTATCGATGCCAAAGTCAAAATTTTAGTTCAAACCAACACTAGTGTGGAGAAGGAACTAAAGTAAAAAGGGAAACATTTTCGAGAGGTTCAGCCGTTTTAAAAGGACACCAGCCAGGGTGTGGATTCACCTCAACAAGTCAAGCGTCATTACTGACACTGAATGTTGATACCCAGATGTGATTTGCTGTCACTGTTCTGTCGACAACTCGAAAATAACAGAAAAGAGTCACTCTTACAGGATGATCACTTACAGTCTTTCAGCGTACAGAAGCTTATTTCATTATTCTGCAAGGATATTGCCTGATGCCGCTGGAATGATAATTCATGTTTGTGTTTCAGCAATCTAGCATGAGAAAGAACTGAGCTTTCGCAACTCATGCATTCAACTGGAGCTGCTACAACTAATCGACATTATCGATAATAACTGATTATTAAAAATGTTGGCAACAATCACTTAATCAATTAGTTATTTATGTCATTAGGCTGAGTATGGTGTACCGCGCAGTTGTGAACAGATTTGAAGAAAGACAGACGGTAAGAAAATGGCGGAAAAGACGGTGCAACCTAAGACTTCTAGAGTTTGAAAGCACTATGCATTGGAACCTTGGGTAACAACCGTAATTCGTTCCAAAACTCTGGTCGTAACCCGATTTGGTCGTGACCGGAAGTAATTTCCCCCATAGGATTGTATGTAAATACAATTAATCCGTTCCAGACCGTACGAACTGTATGTAAATATGTTTTCTTTAAAGATTTTTAAGCACAAAAAGTGTTAATTATATCATAGAATGCACAGTTTAATAGTAAACTAAATGTAAAAACATTGAAGAACTATGAGACACACACCAAGACTCCCGGCTCAGCTGCATGTGAGCCTGTGCTCGCGCTCGCTCTCTCTCGCCATGCTTACTCTCTCGCTCGCTCGCTCACACTCTCTCGCACTAGCTCTCGCTCTCACGCGCATGCTTACTCTCTCTCTCTCTCACGCGCTTGCTTACTCTCTCTCTCTCTCTCTGTCTCTCGCTCTCTCGCTCTCTCCTGCACCAACTTTCTCCTCCTGCTTCCTACCTTCTCCTGCAACCTCCCATTCTTTCCTGTTCTCTTCTTTTTCCCTTTAGCCGACTCACGCTTCTACTTATGAATAGGACGTGGTAGTCGTGGCAATTACGGATGCGGACTGCTTCTCACCTGTGCACTTAGGTGAGAAACACCCACATCACGAACTCCTCAGGAACCGCTTCGGCCACACACCACCACGCCCCCTCGCTAAGCGGCGAGTGCGGTGCGTATTTATTAAAAATGGCCTTTTTGACGGGAGCTGTGGATCCGCTATACCACAGGAGGATGCTGGGTCGAGAGGAGGTTATAGTTTTGAGGGAGAGTCCCTCTGCGTGATGCACCGAGAACAATGTACAGCACAAGGAGAAACTGAACACGTGCGGAAATCATCGGCGAGTATGAACCGGAAGGGAAACTGGCTTGTTCATCACCCGACTGTGTGGTCGTGAACAGATGCAAATGTTTGGCAAACTTTTTGGTCGTAACCCGATTTGTACATATGCAGAGACGTTCATGACCCGAGGTTCCACTGTACTCTGAATGCAGAAAAAAAAGGTTGTCAGTAGTGATGTGCAAAATGATTCTTTTTAGTGATTCGATTCATTTCGTTCAGTTTACCAAAATGATTTGATTCTTTCAGTCACTGATTCATTCACTTCAAAAACAACAAGCTATATTCTAGTTTAAAATCTAGAATACTATATAACTGTGTAACAACTTTAACCACCAAACAATATAAAAAGCAAGCAACAAAATAAGTAATTCACACATAATAATACTCTTTATTGCATTTTGGCAATAAACAAAATTTCAACAATAAATAAAAATAGAACCTTAAAATAGTGCATACATCACAATTAAACTGTGAGAATATTGAAACGTGACTAAATAAAATTATTTTCAGTTTTGGAATGATCTCCTACAATTTCCTTCTTTTATATCCGGTCCTTTCCATACATGTCCCATCAGAGAACTGAACTGCGATTCAATGTAGTGCGAGTCTCTTGACTGCAGTTCAGTACACAAATTTATTCTTTCAGTGAACTAGTTCAGCGTACTGTACTGTGAGTCTTTTGTCCACAGTTCATGAACGAACATCTCCAGACCAGTAAGGGGCAGACTGGTTCATTCAGTCAGTGAGTGTACTGCGACAGTCGTAGTCACTCAGTCAGAGTGAACTGATCAATCAGAGGGGCCTGTTGTTATCCACCAAATCTGTATTTGGCTAGTTGTCGGCATGACCGTTTTGCTGAAAAAGTTTACCGATTGGCTGTTTCCCGAAGACAGCAGCCATTTAAGTGAAGATGATATCTCCAGACTGTCGGAATGCTATATAAAACATAGCTCACGCTGCACATGCCTCGTAAAGATTAGTTCTTTAATGTCATTAAACCGGTGCGTTTGTTCAGAGACCAAAGAACTAGTTTGTTCGTTCATTGCTCATTCGTCACCAGTTATGAGTTGCAAAATGTGTAGGTCTGACCTCATATGGCACAAGAACACAACGGAGACGAACAAACATTTGAACAGGAAATATAGGGTTACAGGCTCTGTGGAGGAGGAAGACTCGCCATCATCCCAGTAAGCCGAATGTTACTTCAGCGTTATGTGATACAGATACATAATGCAGGGTTTGCTAGGCTAGGCATGAAGAAACAACTTTTGGTTTGGAGTGAGGAATAATAAGTCATAGAAACACAGGTCCCTGTCTGAGCAGTCTTGTGTGCAAAGGAAATCAAAAAACTTGTCGAGAGTGCAGCAGGGAATCGTACAGCACATCAACCTTAACTAAAAGGCATATTGCTCATTCAGAACAGGTGGAAAAGCGAAAGTTCCAGACTAGCTGGCTATCGGACTTCAACTGGATTTTGTACAATCTGGAGGAAGACGCGATAATGTGCAAGTGCTGCTGCAGTACGCCTAGTGTAGCCAGGAAAACAGATTTTGTGTCAGGATCGCAGTTTTAAACCGTACAAAATCTAACAGCACACTCCCGTCAGCAAATGACATGCGGCAGGCTGCCACAGTGTGCTGGTCGTAAGCAAATATGCCAAAGAAACTGTGATGGTAAAATGTTTCCAGACACAAAAAGAAGACGAATGATAACGCAAAAAGACGTGAGCTTTCAGTTAAAATAAACTCGGCATATTACATAGCAAAGGAAAACCGAGTTTCACACAAATGAAACCACATATTATACTACAAAAGGAAAATACACCGGACATTTCCCCAGCATATGACAATGATGTTCATTGTACTGAAATAATTTCAAACATTACTATAGACTTGCAAAAAAAAATCTAACAAAGTCATTATGCTGTCTGTGGTGGTCAGATGTTTACGCGATGCTTTGCCAGTAAACCTTCTCTTTCTCAGAAACTGAAAAACAACTTTTTTAAGTGTGTGTTTAGTGTGATTCGGAATACATAAGGCAAACTGCAAGTTTAGTTAATTTATTGAAAACTTATTTTTAAGGAACAAGTGTGTGTGTGTTCATTGCACAACCAGAGCCAGAAGTGCTACTAAGTGTTCTATTTCTATTTATTATCAATGTATTATTATATAAATGATGTATAAAAACCTATATTTTGTTTAAAATATCTACTAGTTAATTAAAAAAAAATACATTTCTGAAAATTTTACACATATCTGTTTATTTGGTGAAAAATTCCATTTTATGAATTTTGTGTTTCATTTCAAATAAAATTTTTTTTACAATCCAACTAATCGATTAACTGACAAAATAACTGGCAGATTAATCAATTATCAAAATATCCGTTAGTTGCAGCTCTACGTTCAAGTGACAAAATCTAAACAGACAATATACTGTGCACATTGTAACAGAATAGGGGGCGTCCTCGCACCCTTGTACCCTCAGACTATACGTCAGACACCAGGTAAAAGTCCAAAGATGATATTTATTATAATAATAAAGTGCACAAAGCACGCTCCTCTCCACAATTCTTCAATAACAATAAACCACAATAATAAACAATCCTCCACTCCCAGACGCTTAGCCACCCTGCCTCCCAACTCAGCTCATCGTCTGGGAGTTCCCACAGTCCTTTTATATTCCCTGACCCGGAGGTGTTCCTTCCCAACAGTCCACAAGTCCTTATTCCTTCCGGGTCAGGGTAAATAATGTTTTTTCTCACCCCGGAAGCCCGTCGCTCTTCCTATGATGAACTTCCGGGTCATAGGGCATGAAGAACTCTTTGGTCCTCCCTGCAGCTCCCGCTCGTGGCCCCCATGGCATCCAGCAGGGCGGTGCATAAAAACTACATGGTCCATAATGCCCTGCTGGTCTTCTGGGGACCTCCATGCTGCAAGGAGGGCTCCACCTGGCGGCTTGGGGGTATTGGCCGGGGTACATGGCCGGCCATATCTTACAACATACATTTAGTTTTTATCAGACTGAAGTACAGTACGTTTAGTACAGATATATTAGCATAATACTAATAATAATTCTTTGCATTTTTATAGCGCTATTCAAAGCTCTCAGCAATTGCAGGTTAAGGGCCTTGCTCTTGGGCCCAATAGAGCAGAGTCCCTTTTAGCATTGACGGGAATCGAACTGGCAACCTTCTGATTGCCAGTGCATATTCCTAGCCTCCGAGCCACCACTCCGCACCATAGACAGGGTGGCAGCGCAGAGCTGTCATTCCTGTCTCACAGAGGCAAGTTCTGCATGCGTTCATCCCGTGTATTGGTATTAGTAAGTATCCGTGAGTTTACCCAATCAAAGAGATTCTCCTGAATTCTTTTACTACCATATCCTCAAAAGGAGTGATTCACAATACATTAAAAATTGCATGATGATTGGTTAGTGGTGCTTCAATCTGTTTAACTGTGGTTGCGCTCTATAGCACTCTTTTTTATTTCCTAAGGATTTTTCGTTATCATGTGTGGGCTCAACGTGCAATGGAAAATGGTGCATGCAAGGGGTTTGGCCCTTGTAAAAATCTAAAGCATTTATTAAAAATGCACTGCAGTCTAATTGGTTCATTGTTATGTGTGTAAAGTACAATGAAACACTTTTGTGTGTGCCATACCATCACTCTGCCAGTGTATGTCACTATTGCTTTATAGGCTAAATAACATAACAAAACAAAATGTAACAGGTGAAAAGTAAACTCCATTTTCCAAAAAATAATCCTATGATTTGAGTATGCATCTGTCTCTTATTACAAGCAACAACAACAACATTTATTTCTATAGCACATTTTCATACAAACAGTAGCTCAAAGTGCTTTACATATTAAAGAATAGAAAAATGAAAGACACAATTATAAAACAAAATAAATCAACATTAATTAACATCGAATAAGAGTAAGGTTCAATGGCCAGGGGGGACAGAAAAAAAAAAAACTCCAGACGGCTGGAGAAAAAAATAAAATCTGTAGGGATTCCAGACCATGAGACCACCCAGTCCCCTCTGGGCATTCTACCTAACAGCCATGGCTGAACATAACTGCTGAAGAAACAGAATTGCAGAAGCAAAAGTAGGAAAATAAGCAGACTATAGCTTGGTGAGATTTTCATAACTCCATCCACGATGCCCGCTATGAGCGGAAAAGTGAGCAACAAACATGTCCTTTCCTTGGAAAAGCAGTTCCAAGAGTCTTTGAAGACAGTTATCATTTCCGGTTCACTTGTGCTGTAACACGCAAGCCTAAGAAATGCGGAAGGCACGTTTCTTAAATTGAAACCTTTGCCATGTCAAATTGGATGTATTCAAAAAGTTTTAAGACTTTTGTTTTAAAACCAGGATGCCAACACCCATTAGGTCCAATACAAAACACAAGATATAAAATATACTTCGATTTAGAATGTAGTTTCATGTGGGAAATAAATACATACTATGATTGTCAAGAAATAACTTCGATTTGAAAAATTCTGAACTCATCCTTTAACAGACAGATATAACTGGACTCCATTTATGTTAATCGGTTTCAACAGACCTTTTTGCTGACTGTTCAAACAAACCTGTGTTTTTATGCGTACAAATTTTTTCATTTGTAAAAAAGTGTGCATTTGTGTCTTACCTGTGAGCTTGTCACAGTGCTTTAAAGGTGCCAACACTCAGGGAAGAACAGTACAGTGATCCCTCGCTATATCGTGCTTCGACTTTCGCGGCTTCGCTCCATCGTGGATTTTAAATGTAAGCATTCCTAAATATATATCACGGATTTTTCGCTGGTTCGCTGATTTCTGCGGACAATGGGTCTTTTAATTTATGGTACATGCTTCCTCAATTGTTTTGCCCAGTTGATTTCATACAAGGGACGCTATTGGCAGATGGCTGAGAAGCCACCCAATCAGAGCACGTATTACATATTAAATAAAACTCCTCAATGATATACGATATGCTTCCCTCGCGGTGCTTCACACACTTAAAAGCTCTAACAGCACGTATTGATTTTTGATTGTTTGCTTTTCTCGTTCTCCCTCTCTATCTCTCTGACATTCTCTGCTCCTGACGTGCACTCCTTTGAAGAGGAAGATATGTTTGCCTTCTTTTAATTGTGAGAAAGAACTGCCATCTCTGTCTTGTCATGGAGCACAGTTTAAACTTCTGACTAAAGGGTGTTATTTCATGACTAGAGGGCTCTAATAATGTTACAAAACGTATTTAGAAGGTCGTAAACAGGTTTTCTAACTGCGAAAATATTAGATTTATAAATAAAGAATCCTACTTCGCGGAAATTCATTTACCGTGATAAACGAGGGTTTACTGTATATGTAAAAAAAAAAACAATTGAACAGAAAACTGAATTTTTGTGTATTTTTGGGGCATTTTTTATTACCTTGTGCCCCATTTTGTGCCTATGCAGGCCTTGAAGCCTGCTTTTTGAGTTTGAGGGCAGACTCCTTGGAGAGAGGACTGTTTCTGAGACTGACCATGAAGTGTGGTGCTGTTCACCCTCTTTTTGATCATTTTATGTTGGTGATTCATAACACAACACAATGGAACTCATTAAAAACAGGAAACATATCAAATACTCATTGCTATGCTGTTTGCTTCATAAAAGCACAAAATGCACCAACAGATAGAAAAAAGAAGCTTGTGATTGTACTTGCTAAGAAAGATGGAAAATTATGAATTGACTGATACAGAAATAGCCAATCAGTGGATTTTCACAGAAGTATTGACATCCTTCATACTGTTACATGTATCTTAACATCAAAAGAAGGAAAAGCAAAGAGCTGCAAGCCTGAATAGCGATGGCCTTAACATTAGCATTTCACACTATGCCACACAAAGCTTGGTAGTGGCCGTGAATTCTGATGTGTGGTGTGGTGAAGAATAAAACTGAATTCATCCAACAATCTTCTACACTCTATTCATTCAGCTCAGGGTCAGTGCCTGTTGCAGACGCAGCTGAAGAGGTGCCAGTGGCTTGTGGAGGATTCTTACTCAATTACACTATGCCAATTTCATGACACCCATCCATTTAACATTTTTCCTTATGAATTTTGGAATAAAACTGAACACATTGAAGGGAGAGCAAACCAATTCCACAAAGACGTTTTCAAAAACAAGACTCTGGTAATCCCAAGACGTTAAGCATATAGGCATGTACAAAGCTTTTGATACCGTTACGTCTCATAGGAAAAATTGCGGCATGCCTCCTTAAAAGTGATGAATTGAAAAGCAACTGTCCCCTGTATACCTATATGCCTTTGATAAGTCATTGAGTAAAGCAAAGTAAGTGTAAAAAGTGATCAAGTATTGCCTAGTTTACAAAGATCTCCTAAAATGCCATGGACACATTTATTGGGACCCCCAAAAAAGATCCTAAATAATTGGATTTAAGTGATTACTCAAACTCACTGTTTTCTTGAATTCATAACTTTTCATGGTGGCTCTAAAATCTGTACTAACCCCTACTCTCTCTTCTGTTTCCTTTTCCGGTGTCCTTTTGGTGGTGGAAGCCACCACCATCTACTCAAAGCACCGTGATGTTCCAACAATGATGGATGGATTAAAAGCCAGACGTCTGTATGACAATCAACATCAAGTGACTCTGTGAGAACCCTAAATACAAAGAGGACTATTTCATTGATGTTAGGTAGAATGCCCAGAGGGGACTGGGTGGTCCCGTGGCCTGGAACCCCTGCAGATTTTATTTTTTTCTCCAGCCATCTGGAGTTTTTTTTTTTGTTTTTTCTGTCCTCCCTGGCCATCAGACCTTACTCTAATGTCTTATTTTAATTTCTTATTTTGTTCTTTATTTTCTTTTCTTCATTATGTGAAGCACTTTGAGCTACTTTTTGTATGAAAATGTGCTACATAAATAAATGTTGTTGTTGTTGTATCACACATGTCTCCAATCGTGCAATCAAATGGAGAAAAGTCATCTCTGTCCTGTTCGGTATCATTGTGTGTCCCACACTGAACATGGACCAGAGAGAAACCAAAGGACAAAATTGTCTGTGGAGGTCAGAAAGAAAATTCTAGACAAGTATGTTAACGGTAAAGGCTAGAAAAAGTTGCAAATACTATTAAGATGTTTAAGGTCCAAGGGATTGTATCCAACCTCCCTGGATACAATCGCAAGGGTAAAATCAACCTCAGAATGAGCAGTAGGATAGTGAGAATGTTAGACAAAAACGCAGGGACAACTTTCAACGAGATACAATCTGAACTGCAAAGTCATGTTACATCAGTGTCTGATCACACCATTTGTCACTTTTGAATGACCGTGGACTCAATGGAAGGACACCTAGGAGGACTCCACTGTTGAAAGACAAACATAAAAAAGCAAGACTGGAATTTGTTAAAGAAGCCACAAGGCTTCGGGGAGAATGTCCTTTGGACAGATGAGACAATACTGGAGCTTTCTGGCAAGCCACATGAGATCCTTGTCCACAGGTGAAAAAAATGAAGCTTTCAAAGAAAAGAAGACCATACCTAGTGCGCAACATGAAAGACGTTTGGTTATGTTTTGGGATGGCTGTGCTGCATCGGGCACAGTGTGCCTTGAGCCTGTGGAGGGAACAATGAAATCTCAAGACTATCAAGATACTCCGGAGAAAAACACACTGAACGGTTTCAGAAAATGGTCTCAGTTGCAGGTCATGGATACTCCAACAGGATAATGATCCAGAACACACAAGTAAAAGCACCCAAGAATGGCGTAGAACAAAACATTGGACTATTCTGAAGTGGCCTTCTGTGAGCATTGATTTAAATCCTATCAAACATCTATGAAAACATGGCATCTGGACAAGGCCCCCTTCAAGCCTAACATAGCTGGAGCAGTCTGCTCAGGAAAAGTGGGCCAAACTACCTGTGGACAGGTGCAGAAGTCTCTTTAACAGCTCCCAGAATCGCTTGTGTGCAGTGATGGCCTCTAAAGGTTGCACAACAAAACATTAGGTTAAGGGTTTCATAATTTTTGTCCTTGTCAGAGTAAATTATTTAAAATATTCTGTTGAATCAAAACTCTAAAAGAAAGTCTGATTTTTATTGAATACTGAATAAAGAATAATGGGTGCCAATTACTTTGTCAGTTTCAAGTAACTTCAGAGACAATTGTGGGTTATTCGTTCTTCGTGGAGGGGTACCAACAAATTTGTCCACATCTGAATTCATGAAGTCTCAAATGAGGCACATGACCTGCATTGGGAGGGAATGTCAATTACGGCACTACGGCCATGTGGCGTGATTCCCGTGGGTGATCCTGCTCATAGGATCCTCACTGTTGGGGACCCAAGTGGCTGGACCAGGCCAAGGGGTTGGCCACGTAACACCTGGCTGTGGCAGATAGAAGGTCATTTCCGGAGGGTGGGACTGGACCGCTTGTTTGCCTAGGAGGTTGCCAACTGGGATCCCGAGCTGTTTCAATGTGTGGTGGTTGTGGGAACACACTGTACCAGTGCATGCTCCCCAACTTGACTTGTATTCCACTTGTACTGGGAATCTCTTACATTCTGTCTCAACTGGGAATAGCCAGCCTAACCAACCTTGGTCCCTACATTCTTGGACTAGTTCCTGATACTTGGTGACTTTCTTTTAATGGGGTTCATCACACTCTTCCCATGGGACAGTTAATTTGATCATGATGATCAACTTTGCTTGGTCTTATCTTTGAATTGTTTGGAACCAATGGGGAAACTGCAGCTTCCTTGCCAGGTCCACCCTCATCTCCCACCCGTGTGCCATCTGAAGGAAGTTGCTCTTGTTCTTTCTTAAGGCAGTGGCCTCTCCCCGGCTCTGATGAACTAGATTGATGGTACTACTGTCCCCTGAGTTTACCGTTTCTTACCTATCTCCTGCTCCATGTTATTCGTTAGAGTGATAAGCACTTTATTTTGTCACCACCAAGCCTGTCTTAATGTAAGGGTGCAATGGGTGCTGACCAGGGGCCCCAGGAGTACCATGATGTTTCTGATGTCTATGTATGTTTCTGTTTTGCCTTGAAAGCAGGAGCTCCAGTGCCCCACTTTGCCCGGGGGGCCTATGATACTGTTAAGATGGCCCTGGCCAACACCTTTACCTTCCTTGGGTGAAGGCCATGGTGCCTTTCTTTCCACAGAGTTTATAGAGTGGATCTTTTCTCAAATTCCATCTATACAGGTTTGCTGGAGTTAGGAAGGCTAAACAGAGGAGCCAATCACTGACCCCACCACTGAATGCACTTCATCCTCAGCAGAGAATTTCTAAAACAAAAATGAAAATAAATGAGTACACAAAACCAAAGCCACACGTCTGGCAAGAGTGTGACAGCAGGCTAACCATTAGATTGTGACTGGAAAGGTGACAAGGGAACAAACCTATGGAGACGCACAAGGTCTCACTCTTTTTCCCTCTGGGGCAGAGGTGCCTCTGGAGAGCTGCTGCTGGACTGAGATGGAATTTTCAGGTCAGACTTTCTGTGAATGCAACGTGACTTCTGCCTTTTTATCGTGTTTAAGCCAGGTTTCATGATGACAGTTTTACAGCTTGGGTGATGCAGATAAGGAATGCTGTCCTGAGGATAGGGTGCTGGGGACAACAGAAAGCCAGTGACTGGAAAGTCTCCTGAGGACGTGAGATAAAAGAAAGAAAAGGCAAATTTGGGAGGGCAAGAGACACAGGAATGTCAATGTTATCTGTAGGCATCTGTGACCGACAGATAGGTCCAGCACCTCAGTGATTCTAGAAATGTGTAGGGGAAGGATAATCTTTTATCCTTTTTTTTTAACAGCACGGCGCTATAAAACAGGAGACTGCCTGTAAAGCAGGGAACATGTAGGTTGGTAAAGTAACCCCTGCCCGCTGATCCTACCACTGGGTGAATCCATCCATCCATCCATCCATTATCCAACCCGCTATATCATAACTACAGGGTCACGGGGGTCTGCTGGAGCCAATCCCAACCAACACATGATGCAAGGCAGGAAACAAACCATGGGCAGGGCGCCAGCCATCCGCAGGGCACACACACACACACACACCAAGCACAATTTAGGATCGCCAATGCACCTAACCTGCATGTCTTTGGACTGTGGGAGGAAACCCACAAAGACACGGGGAGAACATGCAAACACCACGCAGGTAGGACCTGGGAAGCGAACCCGGGTCTCCAAACTGCAAGGCAGCCGCGCTACCCACAGTACCACCACTGGGTGACTCCTTACAGGTTAATGGCGAGCACTGAACGCACATGTGCAAGCTGCCCGTAAATACAAAGATGTGGCTGTCAGTGTGGCCCATTGACCAAGGGATAATTCAGAGTTGTGTTGACTGAGATGCATAACCTACTTGAAGTCAAGTTCACTCTACTGTACAAGATAAATGAAACTATGTGACAGATGATAACAACTCAGGGAGAGGGTAATATGAAATATAAATATTCAGACCCCATCACGTTTTGCAAACTCAATTGTGTTATCGATTTAATTCGAAATGGAGAAATTTACCATTCAATAACCCTCAATGACAAAGTGAAAACATGTCTTCAGAAAGGTTTGCAAACTAATTAAAAACTGAAATCTGTCTTTAATGTACGTTTTCAGACCCTTAACTCGTTACTTTGTACGAGCCCCTTTGACAGCCACACCAGCTCTGAGTCGTCTTGAACAAGTCTCTGCCAGCACTGCACACGTCCATCCCTCCTGGCAGATCCTCTCAAGCTCTGTTAGACTGGATGGGAAGCAACTGTAAACTGTCATCTTCAGGTCTCTCCATAGATGTTCTATGGGGTGTAAGTCTGGGTTTTGGCTGGGCCGCTCAAGAATACTCCGAGACTCGTCCCAAAGGCACTCCAGTGTAGTCTTGGCTGTATGCTTGGGGTCATAGTCATGATCAACGGTAAACCTTCACCCCTCTCTGATGCTGCATGCACTCTGAAGCAGGTTTTCTTAAGGGGCCTCCCTGTATTTAGCTTCATTCATCTTTCCCTCGATTCCGTCAACACTCCCTGTTCCTGCCACCACACAGCATGACACTGCCACCACTAGGAATCAACGCATGGATGTTATAACAACGGCAGCAACAGTAACAAGTTACATCTTGTATAGCCCAGAATCACACAAGGAATGCCTCAATGGGCTTTAAAAGGCCCTGTTTCTTGTCAGGCCCACAGCCTTGACTCTGTAAGAAGACAAGATCTTCTTGTATTTGGCAGGTGATGAGCAGTGCCTGACCTCTGCCAGACGTAGTGTGTGGAGCTTAGCAGGAGGAGATCAGTTTTTGTCTCATAAGACCAGATAATCTTTTTACTCATGCTTTCAGAGCCCTTTAAATGCTTCAATATGTCTTTTGCGCAAAAGTAGCTTCCATTTAGTCACTCTCCCATAAATGCCTGACTGATGGAGTAATGCTAAGATGGTTGTTCTTCTGATAGGTTTTCCCATCTCAGGAAAAAAAAAAAAAAACTTCTAAAGCTTTGTTAGAATGATCATTCGGTTTTTTGTCACCTCCACATCCAAAGCCTTCCTTGACTCAATTCCTCAGTTTGGCCAGACAACTCGAAAAAAGAGTCCTGGTGGGTCCAGCCTTCTTCAGTTTCACTGCTGTGCACCTGGGAGTACTCAAAGCTTTAGAAATGGTTTTATCCTCTTGCCTTGACCTGTACTTCACCACAATTTGAAGGTCTTCAGAGAGTCCCTTGGATTTGGTCTATGTCCAGATATGCAGTGTGAATTGTGCGACCGTTTATAGACAGATATGCATGTGAGTTTGTGAATGCCACAGGAGATGGACAGGCATCCCAAATGACGATTCCTTGGCTGGCCGGGCCACCACAATAAAAGAAACTGGAAGAACAGGCTCTCTGACTGGATGGAATCAAGAATCGTTACACGGCAGGGATGCCAGTATCTTGGGAGGCCAAGTAGAGGCAACAGCATCCCGTTACTATGTTCCCTAATACGTGGCAGGGCAGCGTCCCTGGGATTTGGGTCCCCTTTGGATACTCACAGAGAATCATGGGAACTGGACTTCCGGAATACAGCCCTGTTGGGTTCATTGGGTGCCAGCAGGGGGTGCTGCAACAGGATATGGCCCCTATTTTGACCCGGATGTATTTCCGACAGACCATGTCCTAACCCCCAGAATTACTTCCTAGGGCAAAGATAAAATTAATCGTTTCAGCTAAACCAGGCGTGTACTCTGTGTTCGTAATGGCCATGAGTCTTGTCTTCATCCTCTCCTCCACTACTGCGTCCCATAACTGAGCCAGCTTTTGTAATCAGCTTGTTGATTCGGTGGTCCCCTCTTGAAGTGATGTTACCAACCCAGCACACCACACTGGCCATCACCGATTTGTAGAACATGTGAAGGACGTCACTACCCACATTAAAGGTGTATGTGTGGCATTATGTTTATATATCTTATTGCATTCTATCGTATATTTTAATTTTGGTACACTGCAGTACTAAATGGAATTGCTCAACATAAAAATAAATAGGTCTGAGTTAATTACTGTTCTTTAACTATTTTTTTGTACATCCTACAGCCTAAAAAAGCTTCTAATACTGAAATATATTTGTTAAGTCATGTATTAATTATCGTACCTTATATTTCATAAATAATTCAACTTGGCTCACGATGGGCGACATCACTTATATTTCTCACATGTCTCTAATTTTTCAGGTAACAGTGTGTTTTAATCTCTTGATTTTGCATATGGGTCGTGTTCTCAAGTGCGGCACACTTTATGCTTAAATCAATGTAGAGTCATGCTGTTATTTCACCTAATGCATGTTTTAATCATTCTTTACAGAGATCAATGTGAGGCTTATTTGAAATTCAGTGTTAAGTTCTGCCTCATAAATTTAGAAGTGCATTCCATTATTTCTATGGTTGTATATTGTGTATGGAACGTTTTATGGCTTGGTACTTGGCCTGGCTGTAAATCACTAGAGGTTTCAGAAGATGAAATACGGCTTAATTCTCAATAATAAAACAAACAAACAAAAAAAACTTCAAAGCAAAACTGCAGATAATTTGGAAACATTTTAAATTATATTACATAAAATGCAAATGTCTGTATCTGAAAGTTGAAAGTAAAATCGCAGTATGTCTTTGTAACATTCCGTGATGCAATTAGGAAATCCAGAGCTTTTGTCTAAATTAGTAAACTTTATGGAATGCTTACGCCATGCGTGTACGTGAATTTTCTTTTTATCTTGAAAGCAAATCAACCGCTTAAAGCTTCAAAGAACTTCACACACAATGCACAACGTTTCAGCCAATCAAACCTTATAGAGGCACAAAGACACACCCCCCTGCACCTTCTTAGGGTGGACACACACTATGCCATTTTCTCACATACTATGGGATTGGGTGTATGGGTGCCCTGTCATATTCACTGACTCATTTGTATTGATGCCTACTTAGAGTTTGCAATTTTACGCGCTCATAAAAAGATTGGTGATCTTCTGAACAGCAGAACATAAAATGATGTGGTGAGAGCACTGGGTAAGATGACCAATATGGCATTTTGTTGTAGGTAGGCTAAACATGCTAAGTTTGCTTCCTGTATTCACCTGAGTAGAGTATATTGTAGTAGCCAGCATGGTTACTCTGGAGATGGGCAGGGGGCTGGAGAGGTGATTGATGGCAGGATGTTCACAGCTCTGCTCATGGCACCATACCACCATGAAGTTCACACGCACTTCAGCCAGTACTTGGATCAGAGACCAACCAAGAAAAGTTTGGGCTGCTGCTGGAAGAAGTGTGGTGAAGCCAGGATGGGACACTTACCCTGTGGTCTGTGTGTGGATCGCAATGCCTCAGTGCAGTGATGGGGACACTGTGCTGTAAAAATTATACAGTGCTTTGGACGAGATGCAAAATTGAGGTCCTGACTCTCTGTGGTCATAGAAGATCCCTGGGCGTCTGTTGTAAATAGTAAGGTGTATCCTGATGTCCTGGCTAAATTGCCCACCACGGCCTAGTCATTCTGGCCCCCTAATCATTTCTCTGTCTCTAATTAGCTAATTATCTCGCACCCCTTCACCATCTAGCAGTTAAGTTGTAGTGAGAGTACTGGCATAAAAATGGCCAGGTGGATGCTGCACTTAGTGGTGGTTGAAGTGGCTCCCCACTCACTATGTAAAGCACTTTGAGTACTGACAAAAGAACTGAATAAATGTAAATAATTACTATCATTATTATTACAAGTCTGAGAAGGTTCGAGAAGATAGGCACAGAGTGGCAAGGCATTATAAATACAGCCTAGCAGATAACAACATGTTGGACAGAAAAGAGACATAACACGCAACGCTGGACGATGATCGGGGACACTGCAAAAGTGGAATACCCTGGCTGGCTTAGGTAGTTATCATTTTCAAGAGGTGTCTCCTGCTGCTTTAACAGTGGGTGGGTGATTGTGCCAGAAGCACAACCTTGAATCATTTGTTGTTAAATAAACAATAATAAGCCCATTATCGGGCTCAACTCCCATTCAGTCTGTGTCTCCGTCATTTCCATTTCAGTGCTCTTTATAATATCTTATGACTATCAGAATATGTTACTTGTACTAATCAGTTCAATTTGTAGCTGCTAGGCAAGGTTTCTCTGTACTTCTTGTTTGAAAACCCAATCATAAAATTTCTTGGATGAAATGTTATATGGTGGAAGGTTCTCTTGTCACAACGCAACCAATTATAAATACCTGGGAGTGCAGCTGGATGATAAATTGGACTGGACTGCCAATACTGATGCTCTGTGTAAGAGAGGACAGAGCCGACTATACTTCCTTAGAAGGCTGGCATCGTTCAACATCTGCAATAATATGCAGATGTTCTACCAGACGGTTGTGGTGAGTGCCCTCTTCTATGCGGTGGTGTGCTAGGGAGGCAGCATAAAGAAGAAGGACGTCTCACGCCTGGACAAACTGGTGAGGAAGGCAGGCTCTATTGTAGGCACAGAGCTGGACAGTTTGACATCTGTGGTAGAGCGATGGGCACTGAGCAGGCACCTGTCAATCATGGAGAATCCACTGCATCCACTGAACAGGATCATCTCCAGACAGAGGAGCAGCTTCAGAGACAAACTGCTGTCACCATCCTGCTCCACTGACAGACTGAGGAGACCCCACACTAAGCGACTCTTCAATTCCACCCACGGGGTAAACGTTAACATTATACAAAGTTATTGTCTGTTATACCTGCATTGTTATCACTCTTTAATTTATTATTTTTTTTTATCAGTATGCTGTTGCTGGAGTATGTGAATCTCCCCTTGGGATTAATAAAGTATCTATCTATCTATCTATCTATCTATCTATCTATCTATCTATCTATCTATCTATCTATCTATCTATCTATCTATCTATCTATCTATCTATCTATCTATCTATCTATCTATCTATCTATTTGTTTTCCTTGTCATGTATCCACTAATATTTTCCCACCATTCTTGCCAAAGAATAACTCGGGCTAAGAGTGTCTGAATTTCACTGACATGTCAAAACCCATCAGCACCTCATAAGCTAATCAAATCAATTTTTAATGATATCTCATGTCTTGTAACATATGACACACAGATGTCCTCTGCATTAGTAATTGGTTGGCAATCTCTGAAAAATCTTATCATCTGTGGACTAATTTCTTATTTGTGGTTTGCCTTCATGCCAATATCTTCCTCATGGTTACATGGCCTGGTGTACCAACATCTTGTTTCAGGCAAAAATTACCAAATTCAGGAGTTCCGAGTTTATAATATTTTAGATTAGCTTGGATTACTGGACACAAATATATCAAGAAAATGCTTTTTTTGCTCATTTATTTTTAATGAAATCTAGAAAGATAAATATATGTCAATTAATATACAGTGAGTGAATTTATCTTTGTTAAGATAGAAATTCAGAGTAGCAGAGGTGTAAAATGATTTCAAGGGATTATCTTAAAAGAATCGTCAAATAACCAGTGCCCAGTAATCCAAGTCACAAAAGACTTACTGACAAAACCTAAATTGTAATCTGAAAGGAAAAAATCTGATATTTTCAAGTCAACGTTATTTCTCAACAGTCATGGTTTATATTAACACGCCACATGAAATTGCACTCTAAACGGAAGCATATTTTACACATGTTTAAAAATTACTAGCCCACTTTTGCATTTTATAATGAGCTGATGGGTACTGGGAGTACTAATGTTAAAAAAAAAAAACTTAAAACTTTCAAATATGACCATTTTTTAAGCCAAAAATGTTATCAAGTATTGATTCATGTCTTGAGATTACATGAAAATTGCAAAACAGCATATCCATGTCGGATTGAGTAGAAAGGAAAAAATAAAATCAAAAAGCAAACCTTTGTCAGAAGAATCTGCCATTTTAAAAGGAGACCTGCGGTGCGCTGTTTGTCTCCCTCTCAAGCAGTCTTTCAGGACCGGGGACATGGATTAGTATTGTCGGTATGCCAGTACTGAAAAAGTACTATATATTGATTTACCACATGAAATTGTTTTGTCTTTAAAGTAGTGAAGGGTTTTATCAAGAAGGGGACTGGGGTGAGTAGATGTTCCCTTGACCATTTTGACCTGCAGATACTCCATTTTTCATCCACATATCAGCTGCGGCCATGTTATCTGGTGTTGCTAAACATGTAACGTAACGTGTTATGTCTGCTCTCTCTGTCTATCATCCTAGCTTTGAGTCTCTTTAATCAAACCTCTCTGGTAGCACAATGAGGGGTTAATGAAGCCAGGTAGCTCTTTTTGGACAATGTTTTTAATTTGATGTTGAATTCACTGATAGCGACCCCAAATACCAAATGGCTCCTATTTGCGCCTCCATCTCACACAAGCTCCTGATTTGTCTTACATGGGCAGGTTCAAATCATCTTCATGCATATATGGCACTGAGCATGCATTTGTTTTTCTCTATTTTGTAAATTTGTCATGCTGTGTAACTAAACAAGCATGACATTATAAGGGGAACAAAATGTGCATCTCACTGAAATGTAAAATAAAATTTGAGCCTCTTGAAAGAGAAACACCGCCGCGGTGTTTACTGTGCCGCGCCCTTTAAGCGGACTGAGAGCTATGATGTCGCCCACTGGTTTTAGCATCCTCGACGCCTCCTTGCTGATCCAATTACGCTTACCTGTCTATGTATTTAATCAGTTTTACCCGCCAGCCTTCACTGTGACTAAGCCAATCAAGCAGCTCGACTTGTAGCACAACATGACAGTGATGCCTTGGCTAAAGAGAGTTCCACTAGGCTGGCCATTGCTGTCCCTGTGGGATGGCCCTGCTTTAAAATGCATCTCGTATGGCAAAATCCTCCCCTCAGTCTGTGAAGAAATTCAAAGCGAGCTCTGTTATTATACAGAAGGTAAAGCGCCGTTACTAGAAAGACATCAAAAATTAATAAAAAGAAAACAATCACGTCTTTTTTTTTTTTTTTAACGGAATTATTATAACAGCCAAGTTTTGAGTTTTAATTGTATCTTGTGCCAAGCGTATCTGCTGATGACATACTGTTGATTTGGCTAGTGTCCTTACGGCTATATGAATAGGATGGCATCCCACAATTGTCTTTTTTCACGCACGCTGAACAATTTATTCAAGAGGCATCAGAAGCCGCTCACTGCTTTGCAGACTATGCATATGTCATTACAGATGGAAGCCTCCGCTGCGCACCTTGCCGTCAAAAGGGTGCCAGCCGTGTCTTTCTCACAGTAGTTTTATTTTATTTAGATTGCTTTGCTCTTGTCAGACAAGCTTTTCACTTCTGTTACCCTTTTTTTTTTTCTCATGAACACAACTTGTTCTTACACACGCTGGATGCATTTGTAGAAAAAATATGTTTCTGTTAATAAATTATCAGGACTCCTTTTAAAGAAAGGGACAGAGTGAGGCATTCAAACTGAAAAATCTGAATGTTAAGGATGGACTGGCATCCCATCTAGAGCTGCTTCCTGTTGTTTTTACCACCAGGGTAGGCCCTGGCTCTCCAGAGTGGGTTTGAGTTTTGTTGTTGATGCACCGCGTAGCCCTATAATACCACCAACCAGAGCTGTACCTGAAACTGTGTGAGATGGTGCTCAGTGTACTCTTCTTCTTGTAAAGATTTTCTCTTCTTTCATTTGATGTCGCGATATTGGACCATCCTACAATCTCATCTGTTGTACACCACCTAGCCTGAAAACCCTTTCTCCCTTTGACTCCCTTCACACACTCCATCCACTTTCTCTTTGGTCATGCTCTTTTCCTCTGTTTTATACACTTCACTCCTCACTCTTGCACTGATTTATTGGTCACATAACACTACTGATATCTTTTGTCCAATTTTTCCAACCTGAGAGCATTCTATGGTTTATTTTTCGACCTAGTTGTCCATCCTCTG
The DNA here is from genome assembly GCF_016835505.1 of Polypterus senegalus. Classification (NCBI taxonomy): domain Eukaryota; kingdom Metazoa; phylum Chordata; class Cladistia; order Polypteriformes; family Polypteridae; genus Polypterus; species Polypterus senegalus. The sequence goes on along the minus strand of NC_053166.1, from coordinate 17,143,052 downwards.
TGATTGTTGATCCTAGATATTTGAACTTTTCCACGCTTTAAAGCCTTCCTCACGGGAGATTACCTTGCTCGTCAAGTTATTATCCCATAAATCTTAGATGTACAGTCTTTTCTGTGTTCTTTTTCCTACTAATCCACCATAGACTGCCAATACTGATGCTCTGTGCAAGACAGGACAGAGACGACTATACTTCCTTAGAAGGCTGGCGTCCTTCAACATCTGCAATAAGATGCTGCAGATGTTCTATCAGACGGTTGTGCCGAGCGCCCTCTTCTATGCGGTGGTGTACTGGGGAGGCAGCATAAAGAAGAGGGACGCCTCACACCTGGACAAACTGGTGAGGAAGGCAGGCTCTATTGTAGACACGGAGCTGGACAGTTTGACATCCATGGCAGAGCGACGGGCGCTGAGCAGACTCCTGTCAATCATGGAGAATCCACTGAACAGGATCATCTCCAGACAGGGGAGCAGCTTCAGCGACAGACTGCTGTCACGGACAGACTGAGGAGACCCCACACTATGCGACTCTTCAATTACACCCAGGAGGTTAAACGTTAACATGATACAAAGTTATTGTCTGTTTTACCTGCAATTTTATCATTCTTTAATTTATTGTTTTTTATCAGTATGCTGCTGCTGGAGTATGTGAATTTCCCCTTGGGATTAATAAAGTGTCTATCTATCTATCTATCTATCTATCTATCTATCTATCTATCTATTATATAGTGCCTTTCACATTATCTATCTATCTATCTATTATATAGTGCATTTCACATCTATCTATCTATCTATCTATCTATCTATCTATCTATCTATCTATCTATCTATCTATCTATCTATCTATCTATCTATCTATCTATCTATCTATCTATCACCAGGATAGATTTACCTGATTTACATTAAATAGTCTCTCAACATGAAACCCTCCACCTGTGTCCTTGACCCAATACCAACAAGGTTTTTCAAAGAAGTATCAGGCGTGCTAATTGATAATATTCTTGACATAGTAAATTCGTCATTAGATACGGGGGTCTTCCCAGACTGTCTTAAGACTGCTGTAGTTAAACCCCTGCTCAAGAAACATAATCTTGACACCTTTGCTTTTGAAAATTTTAGATCCATCTCTAACCTGTCTTTCTTAAGTAAAATTCTAGAGAAGGCAGTCATTATGCAGTTAAATGACCACCTCAATAAACCTGCTATTCTTGATAAATTTCAGTCAGGTTTTAGAACAAATCACAGTACAGAAACTGCACTCGTTAAAGTAGTAAATGACTTGCGGGTAAATGCAGACAGTGGCCGTTTATCTGTTCTCATCCTCTTAGATCTGAGTGCTGCATTTGACACCATTGATCACAATATTCTTAGAAATCACCTTAGTCAATGGGTGGGCCTCTCTGGCACAGTCTTAAATTGGTTTGAATCCTACCTGGCAGGGAGAAAATTCTTTGTGAGTTGTGGTAATCACATCTTAGAGTCACATGATATCCAATATGGTGTTCCACAAGGCTCTATCCTGGGTCTCCTGCTCTTTTCGATCTACATGCTTCAGTTAGGTCAGATTATCTCAGGTTACAATGTGAGCTACCACAGCTATGCTGATGACACACAGCTGTACTTATCAATAGCACCTGATGACTCCGACTCTTTCGATACACTAACACAATGTCTTACTGGTATTTCTGAATGGATGAATAGTAACTTTCTCAAGCTAAATAAAGAGAAAACTGAAATTTTAGTGATTGGCAATAATGGATTCAATGAGGTTATCAGAAATAAACTTGATGCATTAGGATTTAAAGTTAAGACGGAAGTAAAAAACTTAGGTGTAACCGTTGACTGTAATCTGAATTTTAAATCGCATATTCATCAGATCACTAGGACAGCATTTTTTCACTTAAGAAACAGAGAGAAAGTTAGACCTCTTCTATCTTTGAAAGAGGCTGAGAAATTAGTTCACGCTTTTGTTTTCAGTCGACTAGATTACTGTAACGCACTCCTCTCAGGACTACCCAAAAAAGACATAAATTGATCGCAACGAGTGCAGAATGCAGCTACTAGAATCCTAAGTAGGAAAAGAAAATCCGAACACATTTCTCCAGTTTTGATGTCACTACACTGGTTGCCTGTGTCATTCAGGATTGACTTTAAAATACTGCTTATGGTTTATAAAGCCTTAAATAATCTCGCTCCATCTTATATATCGGAATGTCTGACACATTATATTCCAAATCGTAACCTTAGATCCTCAAATGAGTGTCTCCTTAGAATTCCAAGAGCAAAACTTAAAAGAAGTGGTGAGGCGGCCTTCTGCTGTTATGCACCTAAAATCTGGAATAGCCTGCCAATAGGAATTCACCAGGCTGATACAGTAGAGCACTTTAAAACACTGCTGAAAACACATTACTTTAACATGGCCTTCTCATAACTTCACTTTAACTTAATTCTGATACTCTGTATGTTCAATTCATCATAATAACTATTCATGGTGGCTCTAAAATCTGTACTGACCCCTACTCTCTCTTCTGTTTCTTTTTTCGGTTTCTTTTGTGTGGTGGCCTGCGTCACCACCACCTACTCAAAGCATCATGATGCTCCAACATTGATGGACTGAAAGGCAGAAGCCTGCATGACCATCATCATCGAGTCCTTCCGTGAGAACCCTAAATCCAAAGAGGACTGTTTCATTTATGTTAGGTAGAATGCCCAGAGGGGACTGGGTGGTCTAATGGTCTGGAATCCCTACAGATTTTATTTTTCTCCAGCCGTCTGGAGTTTTTTTTTTGTTTTTTCTGTCCGCCCTGGCCATTGGACCTTACTCTTATTTTATGTTAATTAATGTTGACTTATTTTATTTTCTTACTGTGTCTTTTATTTTTCTATTCTTCATTATGTAAAGCACTTTGAGCTACTTTTTGTATGAAAATGTGCTATTTAAATAAATGTTGTTGTTGTCTATCTAGTTCTTCACCATTCCTCCAGTTTCCTTTCCACAATATTTTAGAGGTGCCACATTGTACAATGTCATCCACAAATAGCATGTGCCACGGTTGATCTACCATTTCTCTAACAAATGACATCCACAACTAGAGCAGATAGATATGGGCTTAATGATTACACTTGATGTCAACCAACCTTAACTGCAAATCCATCTGGCACTCCTACACCACTTCTCACAAGTGTGGAGGCCTCCTCAAACATATCTTTAACTATCATTTCATACATTCTCTGATACTTTCTCCTTCTCTCTCAAACATCTCCACATTTCTTGCTGGAGGACTCTAGCATATGCCCTCTCTAAATCTATAAATACCCTGTGTAGTTTATTCTGTTTCTCTCTATATTTCTCCATAATCTGTCTCAAGGCAAAAATCACATCTGTTGTACCTTTTCCTGGCATAAATCCAAACCGTTCTTCCCCTATCTCTTTTTCAACTTTTCATTAATTATCCTTTCCCATATTTTCATTTTATGTGCCATCAGCTTTATAACCCTTTAATTTCCACGGTCCTGGATGTCATATCAGCACATATCACGCTATTTCCCCACTGATCTGGAATTTTCTCTTCACAACAGACTTTTGACATCAGCTCTCCTAACCAATCAATTCTTTCCTCTCCCAGACCGTGTTTCAACCAGTAGGCCATCTAGCTCAGTTGCTTTCCAATTCTTCAGTACAGTATTTCCAATGCCTCTTTGATTTTGTCCTTATGTAATCCCTGTTATAACACCATTATTTGGTACTCCATCTTTGAATATTAACCTTGGATTTTCCTCATTCAACAGATGTGATTAAAGTGCACATTCCAAACATTAAGGGTGTTTGTATACATTTCTGTCACACCTTGTAGAAATGACAACACTTTTTGTATACGATACCCCCATTTCAGGGCACCATAATGTTTGGGACATAGCAATGGTTGGCATTTTTAAACAATCATATTTAGGACTTTGTTGCATATCCCTTGCATGTAATGTCTGCTTGAAGTCTGCAATTCACTGCAATTCACAGAAATCACCAGGTGCTGAGGATCTTCTCTGGTGATGCTGTACCAAGTCTCCAATGCAGCCAGTTTCGTAGGCTTGTCCTCTTAAGTTTTCTGTTCCACAAATGGAAGGCCTGCTCAATTGGATTTAAATCGGCAGTGTGGCTTGGCTATTCAAGAATTTTCCATTTATTAGCTTTGAAAAACTCCTTTGTTTCCCCAGCAGTGTGTTTGGGATCATTATCTTGTTGTAGGATGAAGCGCCATCCAGTGAGTTTAGAGGCCTTTACTGGAACTTGAGCAGAAAAGCTGTTTCTAGAACCCTCAGAATTCACTTTGTGACCGCCGTCAGCAGTTCTATCCTCAGTGAAGAGCAGTGTGCCACAACACCCGCAGCACCATATTTAACAGATGAGGCGGTCTGCTTTGGATCTCGGGCAGTTCCTTTTCATCTCCACACATTGCTCTTCCCATCACACTAATGCAGGTTTCTCTTTGTCTCGTCTGTCCATAAGAACTTTTTCCAGAATTCTACAGGTTCTTTAAACTTCTTTTCCCCAAACTGTAATCTGGCCATCCTGCTTTTGTGTCTAAGTAGAGGTTTGCACCTTGCAGAGTGGCTCCTATATTTCTGCTCATCAAGTCTTCCGCAGATACTTGTCTCTAACACACACAAACCTGCCTCCTGAAGACTGTTTCTGATCTGTCACACAGGCGTTGGGGGCTTTTTCTTTACCACAGTGAGGATTCTTCCGTCGTCTTCTGTCTCCCCTGGCCTACCAGTCCCTTTGTGATTAACGAGATCACCAGTGCGTTCTATCTTGTTAATACCCCTGCTCGCTTCGCTCGCCAACCCCCAAGCCTCTTTGCAGTTCTGCCACTCGCGTATGGGGATGTGGATGTACGATTTTATCAGATGTTTATTTTCATGGGAATTGTAACACATGCATCAACGCAACGTATAACTGCCCATGATTGAATTTCGTTTCTTTCTCTCTATTAAATAAAACTACGTTTTCAAATGTTTGGCTCGGAGATTTGTTAATTGTCTTTTCAAAAGCTATTCTAATGGGAAACTGTTAACATTTTAATATGAATGGCATATCAAGATCTCCTTTGGTGTCTAGTGTTATCCCCTGAAGATGTACTACATTACCTTTCTTGGATAAATCCTTCTTTCTCCAGTAATCCGTGTGGTGTAAGACCGGACTGTGTTAATGGTTGTACAGTAGATATTCTTTGGAATATTGTAAGTTGTTGTTTTCATCTTCCGTACGCTCATCAACTGTTTCAGCATAGTCTATTGATACGTATTTAACTAATTTGCTGTGTAACCGCTGTGGTGGGCTGGTGCCCTGCCCGGGGTTTGTTTCCTGCTTTGCACCCTGTGTTGGTTTTAGGTAGAATGCCCAGAGGGGACTGGGCGGTCTCGTGGTCTGGAATCCCTACAGATTTTTTTTTTCTCCAGCCGTCAGGAGTTTTTTTGTTTTTTTCTGTCCGCCCTGGCCATCGGACCTTACTCTTATTCTATGTTAATTAATGTTGACTTATTTTATTTTCTTACTGTGTCTTTTATTCTTCTATTCTTTAATATGTAAAGCACTTTGAGCTACATTTTTTTGTATGAAAATGTGCTACATAAATAAATGTTGTTGTTGTTGGTTGGGATTGGCTCCAGCAGACCCCCGTGACCCTGTAGTTAGGATATAGCAGGTAAGATAATGGATGGGTGCTTTGTAACCGATCCTGATTTTTAGCATTAATTCTTCTGACTTCCTCGTTTCTCGGTGCTAGAGGACCGTGGTCTTGTTTGAAAATGTTTGAAAAGAAGGTCGTGACTTGAGGCAAAAGTCTTGTCTCGCGGGACTTGAAAAAATCTCTCTTCCAAAAAGTCTCGTTTCCAAAAATTCTCGTCGCATCAAAGGATTTTTTGTTTGGAAAGATATTCCAGACAGTTGATTTAGCTAATCCTAAGGTTTTACCAATGTCTCTAATGGTTTTATTCTTGTTTTTCATTCTCATTTGTCTTTCTCCCTAACATTATAGAGTGCACTTATATGTGTCATTTGAACAGTGCAGAACAATTGTTTGATTGTATTTGTTGCCATCTGTCAATAAAGAACAGTTAAGTAGCAATATCTGTAATTTTTGTCTGTGTTTCTTATTTCTATCCTGGTTTATCAGCCATGAACTACAAGATGCCCAGGGATTAGGTCTGTGTAAGGGTTCAAAGGCAAGGGGCATAACATTGTCTAAAAGTTGAAAGGATAAGTATGTTGCTGTCATCTTATATATGGTTGTGAATCTTCCTAAGTGCTTTGAGCTTTTAACTCACTGAATACCACTATGCAAAAATCAACTGCAATGAAAAGACGGATGGAATTTAGGAATCAGCTGGATGAGATATTGGGATAACGTAACTATTAGCTAACCAAACAAGCTTGATGGACTGTATGGTCTCCACTGATTTGTAAAAGTTCCTAGGTTAGCTAAGCCTAAAAATAAACCTGCTTTCACTCCACTCTCAATTTAATAGGCCTGTGGCTCCACAGAGATTTCAACCGGGCTGCCAACAACTTCGGACTCGGCATCTTTTTAAGCAAACATGACATTAGATGCTGCAGAACCCACATTCCGCTAGTCTGCAAAGAGTAATAGACATCAAGGAGATCAAACAAAAACAGGAGAGAGCACGTTCCACACCTCTGTCCCACAGCTTGATGGCCCTTATGTGGCCTCTCTGTCTCAACAAAACAAATCCCAATGCCCATTGTGCAGCACAACTAGAAAGATGCTTCTTCTGAGAAAGCTCCGGATAGAGCCATCACCGTTTAATTGGATGAATATGAAGAGAATGTTTTTTTTGTTTGTTTGTGTTGATTGCTATTTTGGAATTGCATTGCTTATTCATTAAAACCAAAAGAGAAAGCCATTATGATTGCCCTACAGATAGCTTTCATATTGAATCAGCTATAAATACTGCAAAAAGTCCTACAGCACATGCAGCTCAGTTCAATTACACAATAATTTTTAATCACACTGAAAGGTAAAAATATTATGTTCATTAAGAAAACACATTTCAGAATTTTCAACAGTGCGCCTGAAGTGATATTAATGGCGCTTTGCACAATATGGATTCTGAAGAGCTTTACGCCAATATGTTTCAGGGAGGTGTGCTGCTCATTTTACAGCTTTAGGCACACTATTATTGCTGAAGGTTTTGATGGAGTTTAAACATGTGGTAAAATGTCATCATTTGTCAAGCGAGATGTGACTCGGTGGAACACGGGGCACGTGGCACTCATCCCACTGTACTCAAATGGAAAATGGGGATGTGTCAAGTGCTTTAGCTCTGAAAAATGTTAACAGTTAATGGTAAAACCAAACAAGCTGGAAGGGCAGATAATGGAGAATCAGCTAAATTGTTAAAGAGGGACTTGGACAGCATACAGGCTTGGGCAGATGAAACTGAATGTAGATAAATGTACAGCATTACACGTAGGAAGTAAAAATGTTTCATTTGAATATACAGTGGGACGTCTGAAACTTGAAGCTACCCCTTATAAGAAGGACCTGGAAGTCATAGTGTACTTGTCCCTCTCTACATCAAGACAGTGGACAGAAGCCATCAAGGAGGCAAATGGGGCGTTAGATTATATGGTGCCCTGATGGGTGAAGTATACGTCAAGGGAGGCTGTGCTTAAATTATACACCACCATTGTAAGGACTCACCTGTGTGCTGTTTTGATCTCCATATTACAAAAAGGAAATAGCAGCACAATAGAAGGTCCAAAGGAGGGAAACCTGACTGATTAGGACTGAGAGGTCCATGCTACGAGGAGAGGCTGAAGGAGATGCACCTTTTCAGTTTTAACAAACTGGGTGACTGTGATGAGAGAGGACTGTTGCGCTACACATTTTTAATGCACAAGCCACTCCAAGGGTGATTGAGGCGCTTGGCTGTTTTACAATACAAAAACGAATTGATTGATACGTGATTTATCAATTGATTAATTGGAAAGCCCTTCTGCAGCTTCTATTATTCCTGTGCCAATCATTAACTCCATCAGTCAAAACCCCCAGATCATAGTGGAAGCCTGGCCTCTGCTCTCTCATATGTTACATGCCTTGTTCTGTCATTCATTTCCTTTGAAGACAACTCTTTTGCATTTCATTATGTTTAAGCTAACTTCAGTCCACTGTCAAACACCTTTTGAAAATTTCAACAGACTCAGTGTTAACTAACTTAATGTTAGTTAATTGAGGGAAATAATGCTGACCGCCACAACATTCTGTCACTCTTTAACACTAGAATTACCAGAGCCTACGAGAAAACTTGTAAATCTGGCCCACCTTAAATCCGTTCGCACCCCTCCGTCAGTGTCTTTTGTCCTGTAAATGTGCCGATTGAGATAAGCAGCAAGCAGCCTACTATTCCATCCCTCCCCACCATTGAAGAACGTTCACAAACTTCTCCCAGATCATGCCTTGTTTGATTATCTGGGAATGAAGTGCTGGAGTTTTACAGTGGAAATAATAGATCGTTATTTGGAACACACGCATTTCATGTGTGTTCCGTTTCTACAGTAATCTGTGTAAACACACTGTTAAAACAGAAACTTTTTCATAATTTAGTAATAAATGTTACAAGATGTAGGCATAAACTATAGAATGTGTTTATTTGGTCTTTGGACTTCAGGCTTCACACATTCTGTTATTTCCACTCTAAAACTCCAGCACTTCACTCCCAGATATTCAAACAAGGCACGAGCTGGGAGAAGTTTGTGAATGTTCTGCGACAGTGGGGGGATTGACCTACCGAAATTAATCAGGTCAGCTGACTCCATGAATTCTTTTAAAAAACAACTCAAAACTCATCTGTTCAGGAAGGCTTTCAGCTCTACCTGACTTTACTACCCTTCTCTCAGTTTACCTCTATGTCGAGATGCTCATGTAACATATATGTGTGTGCTGGACCATCAATTATGTTGTCTATTAGGCTTTATCTCTGAATTTACTGTCTTAATCTTCTTTATTTATTTATCTGGCTTGTACAATGCCATATATTGTATACACTGCCATTCCTTCTTAAATTCTGTGAATTGTCTTGAGCATAGGAAATGCGCTATATAAATGCAATGCATTATTATTTTATTATTAATCTCCACTAATTTTGCTGAATCAGCACATAATCTAGGTGTTATGTTTGACACTAGGATGACATTTAAAACACAATTTACAAAACTATTCAAAACATGTTTTGTCCATCTTAAAATGCCAGAGGATTAAGATGTTTTCTAAATATGCAAGAAGCTGAGAAATTAATTTATGAATTAATTTCTAGTAGGATTGACTGCTGGAATGCGTTCTTCACAGGCTGCTCAACTCATTCTTTATGCATTTTTCAATTAATTTAAAATGCTGCAGCAAGAATTATTACAAGAACTATACAGTACGAACACACAACTCCCAGTTCTCAAACACCTATGTTAGCTCACAGTTCAGTTTATGAGTGAATTAAAAAATTCTCCTTTTAACTTGTAAAGCCTGAAATGGCTGAGCTTATCACTACTTATACACCAGAGCACACACTTAGATCTCAGGATGTCGGTCTACTGAAAATTCTAAGGATTAATAAAATACCAGTCGGAGGTCGATCTTTTAGTGACAGGACCTCAAAGCTGTAGAATGGTCTGTCTGCTAATATAAGAGATGCCCCTTCAGTCTTAGCTTTTAAATCCCTGCTGAAGACTTATGACTTTAATCAAGCATACCCTACCTAGAGATGCTGATTAGCTGTGCATACTGCATTTCTGCTTATTAGTTATTTGTACAAAAATATTAAGTATCTATTCTGTTCCTCTTCTCTGTATCTAGATGTGGCACTTGGTGTCACTGCTCTTCTGCCAGTGGAAAAGTCACCTTGGATAAAGGACCATTGAAATAATTGGATGGAAAAATTCTCTCATCAGATTGGACAGCCAGCACAGACTCAACTGTAGAAAACCTAGGAGCGGGTGGGTGACTGGCTGGCCGAGATCTCCAGGACTGAGACTTTGTTTTTGACCTTTTCTTATATGATTTTAATCTCCACTGTAGTTCATCAGTTAATTAATGGACAGGTATTGTTGGTTTCCATTTACATTTAATCAGTTTCCACCTTGGTCTTTGTGTATTTTAACAAATCTGCATTTATATGTGTACCAGTTCTGTATTTAGTAATTAATATAATCTGTACTTGTATTGTTCCCAGTGCCCTGCGCCTGCATTCAGTGAAAAGCACTATACAAAAATAACTTGTATTATTATTACTTTATTATTACTACTATTATTATTATTAACGCACTTCATATTCTAAGTTTCCCGAAGATATCTGACAGATATCTGAAGAAGCACCATCTCCAGCTCAACCTGGCAAAGACAGATCTCCTTGTCTTCCCAGCCAATACCCCATCTCTGTTCAGCTTGGCTCATTATCACTAACACCCGTCAAGTCAGTAGGCAACCATGGGGTGGTAATTGACAATCAGCTGTCCTTCAATGACAATGTTGCATCTTTCTCTCGGTCTTGCAGATTCACTCTACACAACATTTGAAAGGTTCAGACCATATCTGATGGAATATGTGTTTCCTTTAGCGGGCGATATAGCTCCCTAATTGGAATAAGTTCTTTTATAATTGCGGCATTTTAAGTAACCGAAAAATATAGAGATTTGTTATTAAAAGGCGATATCCCTCCCATAGTGATAGGGCGGTAAAAATCACATCAGAGAAAATAACTTAGCTTTCTTTACTGACAATTTACGTGGCATTACATACAGAGGAAGCCATAGCATGACAATACCAAGGTGGGAGCTTGGTGTATACAGTCTGCCATTTTCCTTCACTGCTCTGAAAGGATTTTCGGGACGAATGATGATATCACTCATTCGTCCATCAGCTTCGAAGTGTTTGGCTGCTCCCCAAGTATTTATACTGTCTTCTTCACGTGTAGGCCCTTCCTTGGTTTCCAAACAAGGAAAGGAAAGGATTCAATTTCATCTCTAAAAGAGGACAAAATAGCATACACCTGTCTTTAGGCTGACTATGCATTCCTCAAGCTGTCTCCGTCCATCTTGTCCTATGCTTGGCTAAGCACTTCTAAATGCTGAGAGCCTCTTTTTTTCACTGGTCTGTACATGTGAATGGATTTATAAAATAATTTCTTGTGCAGAGCACAGTGACATTAAACTACTTACATTCTTGTTACAGTATGCCGAACAAATCCTGATCTGGGCTTTGGTCTTGTCACACCAAGACTAGTGCAACTCTCTGCTAGCACAAGTACTGCCATTGCAGATGATTGAAACTTCAGCGGCACAGCTGGAGATCAACCAGTTGAAACAAGCACATGTTACTGCTCTTCAGGTCATTCCACTGGTTCCCAAGAGCAGCACGTATTAAGTTCAAATCCTTGGTGCTTGCCTGCAAAGTAGTCAAAAGATCAGCAACTTATGTATTGTGTCTATGGAGACACACCTGAGGTCCTGTGGTGCTTTTCACCCAGTCAAATCTGCTAATGAATGATGTCTGGTGATGCCACCTCTATGTGGCATCAAATGTCACTCCAGACTCTTTTTATGTGTAACATCTCGAGACACCAGGGGGCGCTCCAGCTTCCCAAACACCCAACATATGCAGGCTCAGAGACATGTTAAAAGGCTAAAGAGTCTTTAAAGCAAGCATTTCCCACCACAGCCACAAGTGCAATAAGCACAATACAGCACACACCAACTCTTTTCTTCCTTCTTTCTTTCACTGCCTCCTCCAATCCTCCTTGTAAGTGTTGTCCCCTCCTCCTCCTCCTCCTCCTACCAACTCTGGCTCAATGATGTGAGGCAGGCAGCTCCTTTTATCTAATCTCCAGGAATGCTTCCAGTGATAAGACGCTGCCGCTCTGATGCACTTCCAGATCCCGCAGATCCTCCTGGCAACTCACAAGAGACCCAACAAGGTTGTCACCCAGGACTACAATACCAAGCATGCCTTTTGGGCACCCATACGGGGATCCGAACCTGCGCTCATTGCCAATTAGTGTCCTCTGGGACAAAAAGTCCCATGTAAGCAGTCTCCCCCTGTCCTTCCATCCTGAGATAGCCCTGGTGGGCTAAGGACGCTGGCCACACATCAAACTCTGTGCTGGTGGAACAAACTGCCCACCTCCATCTGAGTACAGATGGAGCTGCTGCCAAATAAAATGTGTTTAAGAAGAGTTTGAAGAGTCTCTTCTGTGAATTTTTGTCTCTTAGATCATGGCTTTGATATGAGGGTCTTACTGTCTATGAAACGAGTAGCTAGTCTTGTGTAGCTGTTTGCTTTACAGCTCTTAACTTATGATGGCCAATTTTATAAACTTCTCCTGTCGCACTTGTTTTAAACCAATCCCCATACTGATGTTTGCTCAATTATTTTAACCTATGTTTTAAGCTGTTTTGCACACAAGAATCTGCTTAATAAGTTAATTTAAATGTAAAATGTGACAATACGACTACTACTACCATTATAACATAACATAAAACATCATGACAAAATACAACACTCTCAAACCCACCTAATCCATCTCTGGGAGGATCCATTAATGGCCACTACTTAACACAGTTCAAAGATCCACCACATTTAAAATTTCCAACTTCTTAATTTCCATGATGGGCTGTTGTCCTCTTATAAGGTTGGTTCCTACCTTGCCCTTGATGCTGTCAGCATAGGCTCCAGTCTGTTGTTACCATGAAATGATTAGCGAGTCCAGTAATAGACGAATGGGTGGATCCTATTTTATTAATATGACACCCCGTGGTATCTGGTGTTATGGTATAATCTTGACAATCTTGATCAGTGACAACCGACTCCTCTTTACATTCACATCATTGTTGTTCTGTCCCAAGTTGCCAAACTAGGTGGATGGGCAGATAAGGTAGACTCAGCTCAAATAACCTTGGACAGTAAACTGGCTTGAGCAGATTTGGGACAAATGAAAATCAAATGTCAAGTATTAGTTGCAGAAAGTAGAAATGTTAGATCTGAATACACACTGGCAGGGCAGAAACTTGAAGATACCCCTTATGAGAAGGACCTAGGAGTTGTAGTGGACTGGTCACTATCTGCATGAAGATAGTGGATGGAAGTGATCAAGAAAGCTTATGTGATGTTAGGTTCTAAAGCACCCTGCTGTATGGAGTGTGTTATGGATTGTGCACTTTGAGAATTTTTTTTCTGTCTTCAAATATTTTTTAAAACAATATATTATATGTAATTTTGGGCTGCTTTTTATTTAATATCTTTCTGTGTGGTTTCTTCTGAGGTGTAATAATACCTAAAAATATTGGTTATTTATTCACAGTACCATAACATGTTCTTTTACAATTGGGCACCGCCAAGTTATAATTCCCTTTATTGGAACTGGTTGTCATGAAAATACCTAGCATGAAGCCGTGCCTTGCGTCATCAACGAAAATCCTGTGTAAAGATTAATTCTGTATCCATGAATGGGACAAAAATTCACTCAAATGAAATTTGCATTCTTCCTCATACTTTCTGGTTTATCGATTCTTTTGATTCTCACTCTGACATTGATTTCAGGTTAACAACTAGGCTTTGGTGTATAAGGTTTACTCTTTATGTTTCTAGTTTGAAAAATGTTTCATCTCCTGGTTCTCTAATTATTATATAGTGCCTATTCTCTATCTATCTATCTATCTTATAGTGCCTTTCTATCTATCTATCTATCTATCTATTATATAGTGCCTTTCACATTATCTATCTATCTATCTATTATATAGTGCCTTTCATTTCTATCTATCTATCTATCATATAGTGCCTTTCATATCTATCTATCTATCTATCTATCTATTATATAGTGCCTTTCACATTATCTATCTATCTATCTATCTATTATATAGTGCCTTTCACATTATCTATCTATCTATCTATCTATCTATCTATCTATCTATCTATCTATCTATATAGTGCCTTTCACATTATCTATCTATCTATCTATCTATCTATCTATCTATCTATCTAGACAATGTAAACAAAATGATACAGTATTTATATACATCAGAAGTCATATATGGGAGTTTGAAGTACAGAGTCCTCATACTTTTAAATCCAAGTGTAAATTCTGTATGTTTTATTTGTGCTGTCTCTGCTGTCTGTGTGGACATGGCACACATATTTCAGCAGTATTTTTGGTGCAGTCAGTCCAGTTTTGACATTTCCTAACACCAATTCATCCTTTCCACAAAGTAGGTCACAATGATCTACTGGCGCATGAATTCTGCTGGGTTACGCTAATGGAAGCGATAGCTTCGGAAAGTGCCCTGCAAGCATTTTGTTTCATTTCGCATGGCTGTGTCTTCAGAGTTGTTGCATACTGCGTGTGTGCGCTTGCTTTGTCATAAAGTGTGCCGCACTCCTTTACTGGCAGGTAGCAGAGTGACAAGCATTTAGCGATCTCAGAAAACATGGGCACAATGTAATTAGATGAGCTCTTTTATAAAAATGGGCAGATGAGTGGAGCCTCATTGTCCAAAGTCATAACAGTGTCAAGTCAGGTATAGCGACCCCTAAGCCATCACAACAGAAAAGTGGCAAAGGGAAATCTCTGTATATCAACCATTTGATGAGTGCTAGCCCTAGCTCATACACACATACAAAAATGTTCACATCTTACATAAAATTGACATAAAGTCTGCTAAAATAAATTTTGAGAATTCATTTGATGTTCCCTGGTGTATTAGAAAGGCAATGGATCTTCCTCTTGATTCCTCAAAGGAGCCCAACTCAACTGGCAAGATGTCAGAAAGAGTCTTTCAAGGGAACACATTAAAGATGCAACACAAGGATTTTTAAATTACAAAGTTAACATTTTTTTTTCCCCCAGCAGTCCAAAGCTTTATACTTGCTGAGTTTTAAGTTGAATTTCAGACCTTTGCTCCTTTACTACACAACTGTCTCTTATTTATGGTTTGTACGTATTCTTTTTTCCATTCTTACACACAATTCCCATTTACATCAACTTTGGTGTTTACAGTCGATTGCTGAATTTTTGATTTACTTTGCTAACTCCATGCAGACTTTCACTGGGTGCTGCACAAGTAAGTGCACACGTCTTAGAAGGCCACACACAATGAATATTGTATTCCCTGTCTCTACAAGTGCACACTATTTTTTTTTCTTAAGTACAAATCTTTTTTTCTGAAGCACTTGAAATAACAAGAACCCAGGTTTTGGTGTTTTAATTACCTGACTTCTGTTTTCTATGGCTTCCATTATTTTTGTTTGACTTCTGTCATCACTTTGGCAGTTAATGGCACAGTTTTTGGTGCTTCTGTCTCATAGATGTAAAGTCCTGGGTTCAAACCATGTGTCCAGTTGCCATATATAGATAGATATATAGATAGATATGAAAGGCAATAACTGCAACTCAACGTTTCCAGTAACTTTTGATCATTCCTGCACACCGGCTTGGAGGAATTTTCGCCCATTCCTCCGTACAGAACAGCTTCAACTCTGGGATGTTGGTGGTTTCCTCACATGAACTGCTCTCTTCAGGTCCTTCCACAACATTTCGATTGGATAAAGGTCATGACTTTGACTTGGCCATTCCAGAACATTCACTTTATTCTTCTTTAACCATTCTTTGGTAGAACGACTTGTGTGCTTAGGGTCGTTGTCTTGCTGCGTGACCCACCTTCTCTTGAGATTCAGTTCATGGACAGATGGCCTGACATTTTACTTTAGAATTCTCTGATATAATTCAGAATTCATCGTTCCATCAATAAAGGCAAGCCATCCTGGCCCAGATGCAGCACAACAGGCCCACACCATGATACTACCACCACCATGTTTCACAGATGGGATGAGGTTCTTATGCTGGAATGCAGTGTTTTCCTTTCTCCAAACATAACGCTTTTCATTTAAACCAAAAAGTTCTATTTTGTTCTCATCCGTCCACAAAACATTCTTCTAATAGCCTTCTGGTTAGTCCTTGCGATCTTTAGCAAACTGCAGCAGATCAGCATTTTTTTTTGGAGAGCAGTGGCTTTCTCCTTGCCACCCTGCCATGCACACCATTGTTGTTCAGTGTTCTCCTGATGGTGGACTCATGAACATGAACATTAGCCAATGTGAGAGAGGCCTTCAGTTGCTTAGAAGTTACCCTGGGGTCCTTTGTGACCTCGCCGACTATTACACGCCTTGCTCTTGGGGTGAGCTTTGTTGGTCGACCACTCCTGGGGAGGGTAACAATGGTCTTGAATTTCCTCCATTTGTACTCAGTCTGTCTGACTGTGGATTGGTGGAGTCCAAACTCTTTAGAGATGGTTTTGTAACCTTTTCCAGCCTGATGAGCATCAACAACTCTTTTTGTGAGGTCCTCAGAAATCTCCTTTGTTCGTGCCATGATACACTTCCACAAACACGTGTTGTGAAGAGCAGACTTTGATAGATCCTGTTCTTTAAATAACACAGGGTGCCCATTCACACCTGATTGGCATCCCATTGATTGAGAACACCGGACTCGAATTTCACCTTCAAACTAACTGATCATCCATGAGGTTCACATACTTTAGTCACTCACAAATATGTAATATTCGATCATTTTCCTTAATAAATAAATGACCAAGTATAATATTTTTGTCTCATTTGTTTAACTGGCTTCTCTTTATCTACTTTTAGGACTTGAGTGAAAATCTGATGTTTTATTTATGCAGAAATAGAGAAAATTCTAAAGGGTTCACAAACTTTCAAGCACAACTGTAGATAGATAGATAGATAGATAGATAGATAGATAGATAGATAGATAGATAGATAGATAGATAATGTGAAAGGCACTATATAATAGATAGATAGATAGATAGATAGATAGATAGATAGATAGATAGATAATGTGAAAGGCACTATATAATAGATAGATAGATAGATAGATAGATAGATAGATAGATAGATAGATAGATAGATAGATAATGTGAAAGGCACTATATAATAGATAGATAGATAGATAGATAGATAGATAGATAGATAGATAGATAGATAGATCAACATCGATGAGTTAACATCATTGTTAATAAATAGATCGTTAAACAAAAAGATGAACTTTAAATCATTGCTCATATCTGCATACCCATTAGTCTGTTAAAGAGGTTTTTATTATTAATTGGTAACAAATGCATTGCAATTCTTACATACTAATGTAATTCCAACATAAATTAACCTCGAGTAAATGTAAAGGACTATAAAAGCTGTAAGCAACAGAAGTTCTGTTAGTTTGACACCAGAATTAATAACATTCTATGAAAAACAGCAGATAAGACAAAGAGCCACAGTAACGTGTGCATTATGGAGGATAATATAAACAGATAGATACGCGATGTTTTTGCATGTATCATAGCAGATACTCAGTAGGTCTGTATGTGCTTTAGACATTGTCTAAGAAATAAATAAATCCATAATAATGCATACTGAAAAACTTTACATGTAAAATACACGTACTGCACATACCTTTAATGACCTTTAATTAATTAATAAATAAGTAAATAAATGACGCATCACAAAGAATGGCAGTTTTCATTTCTTGATTTTAATATTGACACACTCCTTATCAAATTCTATAACTGGCCATTGATTTATAGCTGTGTTTTATGCTATATAGTAATGTACCATATTTATTGGTTTAATATTATATAGCATATAAATAAAAAAACATGTTCATCCAAATGTGTCCAACTGGAGTGAGTAGAACATTAGAACAATTTAGATGAAAACAGGCCATTCAGCCCAACAAAGCTCATCAGTCTAATCCACTTAATTTGTCTAAAACAATCTTATACATTTTTACGTTTTCCTTACTTTAAGTTTCCAATAAAAGAAGACTTATTATGTCCAAATCTTGTTGAAGAAATTCATCCCAAAGGGTTATCAACAGAAGAGATGAGTACACGGGAAATCCTAGCACAGAGAAATGATCAAACGATCATTGACGAAAGTCAAACGAATTAACGCAAAAGTTGTAAGTCGGTTCCACGGCAAATCGGTTAAATGCGCATAAATAGACTATGCTGAAACAGTTGGTGGTGATGAAACCATCGACTTACAATATCCCGTAGAATATCTACAGCCATTAACAATGGCCAGTCTTCCACCGGCCAAATTACTGTTGAAAGAGGATGTACCGTAATGTTATTGCGTAATTTATGTATGAATGATAGGCTATGCAATAGGAAAAGATTAGTTGTATTCAAAATTGATCGAACAGTTCTGACATGTAAAATTGTAAGAAAGGTAATGTAGTACATCTTTCGCAGATAGCATTAGACACCAAAGGAGATCTTGATATGCCATTCGTATTAAAACATTTACAGTTTCCCATGAGAATAGCTTTTGCTATGACAAATAACAAATCACAGGGACAAACATTTGAAAAAGTCGGTTTACTTATTAGAGAGAAATGATAATGATATTCACTTACAGGCAGTTAAACGTTGAATTGTCACGATGTAAGTCCAAACACGGAATCAAAATTCAATGCGATATTGACGAAAAGCTAATTCCAAATATTGTTTTTCCTGAAGTTTTACACTAAAAGTGTAAGTTTGAAAAGTATTTGTGTGTTAACTTCAAAGCCAAACAGAACAAAAACATATAACGCAACAAATACCTCTAATGCAGCATGAAACATAATTTTCCTTCAATTTATTACATTTTGCTGTTTTTACTATGGTTAGTTTCTCACTGTAATGTAAAATAGTTAGGTCTATTATGCATATGTAACAATTCCCATGAAAATAACAATCTGTTTAAATTGTACATCCGCATCCCCATACGCGAACGGCAGAGCCGCGGAGTGGCTCGTGCATATTGCCCGTCCTAGGGTTGGCGAGCGAAGCGAGCAGGGGGCAGAACCCCCTAGTATTTTAATACATTCAATTGCAGTAACGAGTTGTGTTAGATGTTGGTCAGACATGCAAATGAAAATGTCACTGTACTCTGGCCAGCTGAGAATGCTCTTACTAGTGCTAACACTACAATGCCCAGTATGAGAGAGTGGGGGACTGGCATCCCATCTAGGCATTGTACCCAGCATATTCTGGAGAGCAGTGATCGACGACTCGCCAACAATTTGATCTTTCAGAGAATCATACAAATCAATTCACAAGCCTGAACAAATCAGTTTGGTAAAGCTCAATGGCTCAAGTGCTAAAGCGCATTCATGTACTGCGTGATGTCATCAGCGTCTTCTGTTTCGGTGATGCTGGTAGATGCTTAAAGCGTAAAACCTGTGTGAATCATAGGTCTCAACTCATTTATTCAAACTATATCATTATCAGCAAACTCTCATTCATCATGCTGAATTACAATACAGTGTCTACACATTTATATTAGCATGTTTTAATTGTTTGTTTTGTACAATTCCCTACTGGAATTGTTTTAAACTGAATATACATACTATATTAAAACTGATACATTTATGTCCCCTTGCACATTCAACAAATTAGTCACACAAAACTGAACCATATAAATATACAATACTAATTTCTAACAATTATTTGCTTTAGTTCAACACAAACTTTTTTATGGCTCATTGACTACACTGGGCTTGTATCATTAAATAATTATTTTGGTAATTTTTGATTTCAGACTCAAAGGATAAATAATATGATTCTCTTTTATTAAATTTGTTGAACAAATTTTCACCCAGGAACGAATAAACTGATTCTCATTTTTTTGATTCCTGAAGGCATCAATAGCTGACAACGACTCACATGATACTCATTGAATTGATTTGCAAGCAAATCATTTCCAAGACGTTTCACATAAATCCCGTTTATTTGATTCATGAACTGAATCACTACCCAAGAATAAAAAATGTGATTCTAATTCATTTCATTCATGAACTGAATTACCCGAGAACAAATTTCTCATTCATTTGATTTGCATATGAATCAATACCAGAGAATGACTCAAACGACCATCGTTGATTTGATTCATCAACTAAATCATTACCCGAGAACAAGTCACATAATTGTTGTTCATTTGATTCGCAAACAAATCATTACTCCAAAACAAGTTACACAATTCTCTGGCATTTGATTCACGAAACACCTTGCACGATTCTCATTCGTTTGATTTGTAAACAAATCATCCCCTGAGAATAACTCACAAAATTCTTGTTGATATGTTATGAAAATGAATCTTTACCCAAGAACAAATAACATGATTCTCATTCATTTGATTTGCGAATGAATCGTTACTTGAGAACAACTCTCACAATGCTCATGGATAAGATTTGTGAACTGAATTGTTAAGCGAGAATGAGTCACATGACCCTCAATCACTTGATTTGTGCAGAAATGATTTCTTGAAAATGTGCCACACAATTCTCATTCGATTCATGAATTCAGTCATTACATAAAAAAGAGCCACATGATTCTCATTCACTTGATTTGTGATTGACCAAGTCACATGATTCTCATTCACTTATAATTCAATAATGTGATGTCTTCTTTTAGTTATGAATCTTAAAGGTCTAGTGGCCTTGTGTGGTAAACGAAAACAATGTCACTATGTTAAATATCAATCAATCAATCAACATTTATTTATATAGCACATATTCATATAAAAAAATGTAGCTCAAAGTGCTTTACAAAATGAATAGAAAAATAGAAGACACAATAAAAAATAAACATAAGTCAACATTAATTAACATAGAATAAGTAAGGTCCGATGGCCAGGGTGGACAGAAAAACAAAAAACTCCAAGAGCTGGAGAAAAAAAATAAAATCTGTAGGGGTTCCAGACCAAGAGACCGCCCAGTCCCCTCTGAATACATGAATAATTATGTATACAGTACATATGCACATACATATTGTGGTATATGGCCGGCAGTTTATTCACGCCGCTGGATGGAGTCCTCCCTGCAACATGGAGGTGCCCCGAATTCCAGCAGGGCATCATGGACCTTGGAGTTTTACTTCACAGCCCTGCTGGATACCCTGGGGACCGCCGGGGGACGCTGCAGGGAAGAACAGAGTTGTACTTTCCAGATAGCCCGGACATACTCGCTAGTTACGGGGACAGAAGAAACAAAGTACTTCCGGGCTGAATAAAAGAAGGAGTTTTCACCTGACCCGGAAGTGCTATGAAATCATGTGAAGTATAAAGGAGTATCAAGGAGTATAAAAGGACTGTGGGAGATCCCAGCAGGGAGCTGAGTTGGGAGGAAGGGTGAAGGAGCTGCTGGGAGTAGAGAATTGGTTATTGTTGTTATTATTATTATTGATTATTGTATTGTTTATTGAGGATAGTGGAGGTGGAGGTGCTTTGTGCACTTTATTGTAAAAAATAAACTTATTATTGGGACTTTTACCTGGTGTCTGGACATGGTGTCTGAGGGTTCAGGGGTCAGCAGAGCCTCCTATCTGTCACAATTTCTACAAAAATAGTGTATGGATTATTGAATTGTATGTTTGTGATGCGATCAGAGGGTCCCCAGCCCCTGGACCCTAATCTTAAAAATGAATCAAATGACTCAAAAGAATCGATTCTCTTAATTAGAGATTTTGAGATAATTCAATAAAGTGAATCGAAATGGCCATTGCTGTTAGGCAGGCTCCCTCCCTCCACCCATAATCCTCTACTGGCAGGGCTGAGGGAAGAATCAGATCTTGTCACATTTTAGCCACATATTTTATGTATTTATTAATTTATTCTTCACATTAGTACCCAGTTTAATGGAAAATGAAAGGCAGTCAAGTTGCACTCATCCAATGTTTATTCTGTAAAGCACCTTTCATTATGTGTGTCGTTTAAACAGGAAAAATGAATTGTGGAATGGATCAGCTTCACACCTAATTTAAAAAACGGGGAGAAAAGACTAAACCAATAAATGAAGTGGACAAAATAATAAATATTTCACTAACGCTTGATGCAGTGAGACAAATAAGCCAAATGCCCTTTAAAGCCAATGAATGGGATGCACTTTTTCTAATTTGTATAATCACACATTTAAAAGATACAAGTATCTGAGCGCTAAGCCGCTCTGGCCATTGTCGCCCTGCTGCCACCAGCCTCAGCCTCTCATTAATATCTCCACAGTTTCCAGGCTTTTCACAAGGAGCTTGCTGAGCTTCACTGCTTCAAATAAATCTTTATTTGTCTGACACTCCACCTTTGAATGCCAAAGATTATTGATTTGGTTCAAGCACAAATTTTTTGTCCTGTCCAACAGAAATGGCTTTTGCAAAGGCAACAAATAACGGTCCACAGAGGCCTATACAAAAAGGCATTCATTCTATCAGGTTAAGCATTGACAAACATTGCTCAGTTTGTTCTTTTGCGTTTAAAAGATTTACATTCAGAACATCAAAAAGCCAGTCAGGTCTCGAAAGCCAAGCATGATGAGCATTTCATCCATGTGCTGATGGGTGTCATAGAAAGTCAAAGCCCATGCAGGCACTTAAGGCACTTCACTCAAGAACCAAACCTGGATGGGATGCCAGTACAGTAAAACTCCACACATGTTCATTTTTTCTTTTCAATATCGGATTCACCCACAGTTAACAAAATAGGGAGAGTGTCGACTAACCAAAAGCCATGTGTAGCACTCTGAACACACCAAACTCATTTCAGACCTGAAATGTGATGGACGACCATTCTTTTTAAAAAGAAAAAAAACAAAAAAGCACCTGCCACATATACCATTGTGTTGGCAGGTAAATCAGTGATTCATCTGTGCTTGGAAATTGCATTTTAGCTGCAATTTATCAAAGCCTGCCCTGCTTCCAAATTTTTTAAATCTATCTTAATGTTGATGAAATGAGGCCGACATCTGATTTGTAAGGATTTTACCACAGCACTTGTGTCCATCTCTCACACCGAACAAAAGGCGGCACGGAATTGAACTTCAACAGCCATTGACGGGTCCAAAAGCAATAAACCAAAGCAACAAGACTTGACAAATGACAGCCTGTACAGAAGCAAAAACATGAGACAGCTTTGTGGGTTAGTCCTCAAAAAAAAAAGAAAAAGGACCCAGAAAGAATTACCATACAATTATAAATCTAAATGTACAAATCAAGTCTTCAGTTTAGCAAAATAACATGTTCACTATTGTCTGCTTTTGAATTCCAGGCGATTTCTGTGTAGAACAAAATATCTGTGAAATCGAGCAGGGGTATACACCATAACCTCCAATAGAGGGCACTGTGATGTCAGGATTGAGGTCTGCTAGGTCAACAACTGCACACAAAATGTCAACTGCTTCAATGCAGCTTTTGACTGCTGGTGGAATAAAAAGAGAAAAGGGTCAAACTTGTGATCGTGGCTTTTAGGATTTGTCACGGCAGACCCACTGTATGTTTCAGAGGCATTCAACTGGACCAACACTTCATAAAGTAGTTTTAATTTTGACACCAACTAAAACATTCATATTCTATTCTATTCTCTCTCCATCCATCTGTTTTTAAAACCTATCCTGAACAGGGTAACAGGGAAGATGGATCCTAGTATTATTTATATTACATTATATTATATTGCATTGGGCACTACTGCATCAGAGCTTCAGATCTCTGGGTAGCAAGGACACATTCTGTGTGGAGTCTGAATGTCTGTGTTTATGCAGACTTTTATTCATGTACTCCAGTATTCCTCTCATACCTTAGCAACATGAATGTTGGACTCACTGGAGAGTTTAAATTGGACATGAATGAATGAGCTGGGAGTGAACCTGACTGACGTATGTGATCGGCTACAGCTTCATCCTGGACTGGAAACCCCGGAACCTTAACACTGGATTGAATAGGTTCAGTAAATGGAAGTATCTCTGTCTGTCTACTTATTTATTCATTATATAATGCCTTTCAAATCTATCTATTATGTAGTGCCTATCTATTGATCTATCTTTTTTTTTTTGTTCTTTATTTCGCCTTATACAATTTCTTGTATTAGGAATTTGTTAGTTTCCGCATACCACTTGGGGTCAGAGCGCAGGGTCAGACATTGAACAGCACCCATGGAGCAACTGAAGGTTAAGGGCCTTGCTCAAGGGCCCAGCAGAGTGGGATCTCTTTTGGCAGTGATGGGGATTCTAACTGTGGATACTAGCACAGATTCTTAGCCTCAGAGCCATCACTCCACCCCATCTATCTATCTATCTATCTATCTATCTATCTATCTATCTATCTATCCATCCATTATATAGTGCCTTTCATATCTATCTATCTATTATATGGTGCCTTTCATATCTATCTATCTATCATATAGTGCCTTTCATATCTATCTATCTATCTATCTATCTATCTATCTATCTATCTATCTATCTATCTGTCTATAGTGCTCAGGTAAGCGGCCTGCGTTAAGACACCGATCAGGAGCAGTAGGTGCAAATAAGGTAGTAAAGTTTGATTTATTTGTCTATTTTAGATTAAACAGTCCTTAGCGGTCCAGAGGCAGAACAGTTAAGTGGGCGGCAGTGTATTGGTTCATTAATACGGGGGAATACAAACAGTGCGAGTGGAGAGCTTATAAGTAAGAAGAGCGCAAAGTTAGAAGAGACAGAGAAAAGTAAAGTTAACCTCATAGAAAGGCAAATAGCAGGCAGCTGAGAGGGAGAACAGTACAGGAGCTTAAGGGGAAAAGGTGTAAAATATCTGTAGCAGATCTTAGTGTTACCATTTAAGTTAAGGAGCAGCTGAAAGAAGAAGAAATTTAATTTTAAGAAAAAAAAATAATAGTTAAGGCAGCTTAGTAATCCCAAATCAAATTTTAATAATGAGGCCAGTGCAATGCAAGTCCTGTTGGATGTTGGACTTTTTAGATGATGGTTTGGAAGAGCCAGTTGTCTATGAGGGCTACATCTGCAAGAGATGCCAGCTGATCCAGCACCTCGAGCTCAGGGTCGCTGAACTGGAGGAGGAGTTGGCTGACCTGCGTTGTAATAGAGAATTGGCGGACTTGGCCCAGGTGTCCTTTAGAGATAGTGTGCACCCCTAAGGTGGCGGGAGGAGATTCCAGACCAGACAGGTAGGAATAGGTGGGTCACGGTCACAAGGCGTAAGGTAAAGGGTGCACACTGTCCGGGGCATCAACCCCAGAATTAGAAGTGTCTAACCGTTATCATGTCCTGGCGGAGCTGGACGGTGACTCTGATAATTCTGAGGTGGTAGGCAGGGTTGAGGAGCCCCAACGGGCCACCTCAAAACCAGTTCCCAAAAAGAGAGAGGTAGTGATAGTTGGGGACTCAATCATTAGGGGGATTGAAGCGCAGGTGTGCTCCAGAGAGAGAGAGTCTGACGGTGTGTTGCCTTCCGGGAGCACAGGTGGGAGACCTCCTGGAAGGGTGGATAGGCTCTTGGCCAGAGCGGGGTGGATCCAGTTGTCATTGTCCACGTTGGAACAAATGACATACATAAGGGTAGTCTGTCAGTTCTGCGATCCAAATTCAAAGAGTTAGGTACCAAGCTGAGGAGCAGAACTGACAAGGTAGTCTTCTCCAGTTCTGCCTGTGCCACGCGCCAGTCCAGGTAAGATTGAGGAGATTAGAAGGCTTAACGCGTGGCTCAAATCTTGGTGCAGGGTAGAAGGGTATAGGTTTATGGGGCATTGGGACTCCTTTTGGAACAGATGGGACCTGTTCGCCGTGACGGGTTACATCTGAACCGGAGGGGCACCAATGTATTGGGGAGGCGTATGTGTAGGCTAGTCGAGGATTGTTTAAACTAGGGAAGGGGGGCAGGGAGTTTAGGACAGGCCAGATTTAGATCTATACATGGAAGAACAAACAATGGTGTAGAAATAAAAATGCATAGTAATGTAAATTTTAAGCAAACACGTAAAGATAGAAGGATTAACACATTAAAAATAGCTTGCCTTAATGCTAGAAGTATCAAAAATAAGGTAAGTGAGTTGGAGTTGTATGTAGCAGAGCATAATTATGATATTATAGCAATAACGGAAACCTGGCTAAATAACAAAGATGGGGATGAGTGTAACATAGAGGGATACACATTTTTAGGAAGGATAGACAGAACAGAAAAGGAGGTGGGGTTGCTGTTTATGCCAAACAGGAATTAAATGTAAGTCATCTTCAGTTGGATGATGAGCCCCATCTTAGTGAGGACATGTGGCTTCGCCTGGAAAATATTAGGGAAAAGGTCTCATTTTAGGAGTGTGTTATAGACCACCCAATTCAGACAGTAATTTCAACACACATCTTTTAGTAATATCAAAAGGCAAGTTTACAGGGGATATTATAGTCATGGGGACTTTAATTATCCAAATATTAACTGGGATAACCTTACAGATGGAGGAGCACAAGAGCAGGAGTTTTAGAAGTAATCAGCGACTGTTTTTAACACAGCATGTTAAAGCACCAACAAGGGGTGAAGCCTGTCTGGATTTAGTATTCTGTAATAATCAGGATAGAATTGAGGGTGTAGAGGTGATTGAACCACTAGGGTCAAGTGACCATAATGTAATACAATTCTCAGTATTTTGTAAGAGTACAGATGCAAAGACTAAAATTGTTAAGTTGAACTTTAGTAGGGCTAATTTTGAGCAGATGACAAAGTCTAAGTAGGATAGACTGGGATAAGCTTTTAAATGTGGAGACAGTCGAGGAGCAGTGGAACAGGTTTAAAATGTTTTACATGTAATGCAGGACAGATACATACCTAAATTTGGAAGTAATAGGAAACTAAAAAACTCCATGATGGATTAATAAAGATTTAAAAAGAAGTTGCAAAGGAAAAACTGCTGTATAAGGCATATAAGACTAATGACTGCAAAGAGAACATAGCGTATGAGAACATGAGGGCAACCATTAAGAAGGATATCAGAGAGGCTAAAAGACAGTTGGAGAGGAATATAGCAGATAAGGCGAAAGAAGACCCCAAGAGATTCTTTCAGTATTTTAGTAGTAAAAGAACAGTTAAGGAGGAGGTCAAGTTCATCAGGAATAGTAAAGGGAATTAAAAGATACAGACAATGAAATAGCAGATGACCTAAACTTACATTTTTCTGAGGTGTTTACAAGTGAGCAAGTGGATAACCTGCCAGAGGTAAACACAACTACTAAGGAGGTACTGAGGGATTTGGAAATTGTAGAGGGAGAAGTGCTGCTCAGATTAAATAAGATGAAATCAAACAAATCACCAGGCCCAGATAATATTTATCCTCGTGTTCTTAAGGAGGCTAGTGAGTACATATATAAACCCTTGACACATATTTTTAGGAAGTCACTGTGCACTGGAGAGATTCCAAAGGACTGGAAAATGGCAAATATCATCCCATTATATAAAAAGGGTGACAGGGCAGATCCAAGCAACTATAGGCCAGTAAGCTTAACAAGCATCACAGGAAAATTAATGGAAGGAATTATTAAGGATAAGATTGAGCAACACATGACAAGGACAGGAGTTATTCTGAACAGTCAGCATGGGTTCAGAACATGTTGGAATTCTATGAGGAGGCAACAAAAGGATACGATCAAAGTGGAGCTTATGATATTATTTATCTGGACTTTCAGAAAGCATTTGATAAGGTGCCACATGAGAGGTTGGGCATCAAGTTAAAAGAAGTGGGAGTTCAGGGTGATGTTTTTAGATGGGTGCAGAATTGGCTCAGACACAGGAAGCAGAGGGTGATGGTGCGAGGAACCTCATCAGAACTGGCGATGTTAAGAGTGGTGTTCCACAGGGTCAGTGCTAGGGCCGCTGCTATTTTTAATATATATAAATGATTTAGATAGGAATATAAGTAACAAGCTGGTTAAGTTTGCAGATGATACCAAGATAGGTGGATTAGCAGATAATTTGGAATCCGTTATATCATTACAGAAGGACTTGGATAGCATACAGGCTTGGGCAGATTTGTGGCAGATGAAATTTAATGTCAGTAAATGTAAAGTATTACACATAGGAAGTAAAAATATTAGGTTTGAATACACAATGGGGGTTAGAAAATCGAGAGTACACCTTATGAGAAGGATTTAGGAGTCATAGTGGACTCCAAGCTATCAACTTCCCAACAGTGTTCAGAAGCCATTAAGAAGGCTAACAGAATGTTAGGATATATAGCACGATGTGGAGTACAAGTCCAAGGAGGTTATGCTCAACCTTTATAATGCACTGGTGAGGCCTCATCTTGAGTACTGTGTGCAGTTTTGGTCTCCAGGCTACAAAAGGACATAGCAGCACTAGAAAAGGTCCAGAGAAGAGACTAGGCTGATTCCAGGTCTACAGGGGTTGAATTATGAGGAAAGATTAAAAGAGCTGAGCCTTTACAGTTTAAGCAAAAGAAGATTAAGAGGTGACATGATTGAAGTGTTTAAAATTATGTAGTGAATTAGTCCAGTGGATCGAGACTTGTATTTTAAAATGAGCTCATCAAGAACACGGGGACAGAGTTGGAAACTTGTTAAGGGTAAATTTCGCACAAACATTAGGAAGTTTTTCTTTACACAAAGAACGATAGACACTTGGAATAAGTTACCAAGTAGTGTGGTAGACAGTAAGACGTTAGGGACTTTCAAAACTCGACTTGATGTTTTCTTGGAGGAAACAAGTGGATAGGACTGGCGAGCTTTGTTGGGCTGAATGGCCTGTTCTCGTCTAGATTGTTCTAATGTCTAATGTCACTTGTTCTGGAGCCACTCCAGTGTTGTCATTGCCCTGGTGTCCAGCCTGCCTGTGTCTGTTGCTGTGATGCACCCCCATAGCATGATGCTGCTGCAACTGCCAGGCTTCACTGTAAGGATGGTATTAGGCATCTGATAAGCAATATCTTTGAAAGTTATAGTGCTTGGAATTCTGTCCAAAGAGTTTAATTTTTGTCACACCAGACCAGACAATCTTTTTCCTCATGCACTCAGATACTTTTCAGCTTCATATGCCTTTAATTCAAGAATGACTTCTCTCTTGCCACTCTGCTATAAATGCCTGATTGATGGAATGTTGCTGATTAGGTCATTATTTTGACAGATTCTCCCATCTTAACCGAGGACTTCAAAAGCTCTTTTAGATTCTTGGTCACCTCTCTGACCAAGGAACTTCTTGCCCAGTTGTTCAGTTTGGAGAAATGGCCAACTCTAGGAAGAGCCCTGGTAAATCCAGACACATCCATCCATCCAATATCCAACCCTCTATATCCTAGCTACGGGGTCACGGGGTCTGCTGGAGCCAATCCCAGCCAACACAGGGCGCAAGGCAGGAAACAAACCCCGGGCAGGGCGCCAGCCCACTGCAGTATATCCAGACCATTTCATAAATCTTGAAGGCACTGTGCTTCCAATCTATGCCTCATAACAATTTAATCGCAGAGGTCTACAGAGAGTTCTTTGGACCATATGGCTTGGTTTTCATCCAGGCATGCAGTGTGAATTGTGGGTGACCTTCAATACGCAATGTGACAGATAGAGGGCGCTATTGTCCTCTTGAACCCTTGGACAATACGTCAGACACCAGGTAAAAGTCCAATAGTTGTCTTTATTAATAATATACAGTCCACAAAGCACCCTCCTCTCCACATCTATACTAATAAAAGGCAAAGCCCTCACTGACTGACTGACTCATCACTAATTCTCCAACTTTCTGTGTAGGTAGAAGGCTGAAATTTGGCAGGCTCATTCCTTACAGCTTACTTACAAAAGTTAAGCAGGTTTCATTTCGAAATTCTACGCGTAACGGTCATAACGGTCGACAACGTCCGCCATGTTGAACTTTCTTATTTATGGCCCCATCTTCATGAAATTGGTTAGGCGGCTTCCCTGCGCTAACCGAAACCGATGTACATACTTATTTTGATGGTATGACGCCATTGTCGGCCGCCATATTGAACTTTACAACAGTCTTTGTTACTTATTGGCCCATCTTCAAGAAATTTGGTACGCGGGTTCCCAACGCCAACTGAATCCTACTTACGTACATATATACGTCCATAGCCTGCAGCTCGGTCGCCGTGAGAGGAGCCGTTGGGTCCCCCATCCCAACGTCTCCCACGTTGTTGGCTGCCTGCCTATATAAGGCCGTCCATTGCTCCGGTCTCTTCATTCCTTTCCTTGCTTTGCCACGGGATTCACGTCTCCCTGCTGATAACTACAGCCTTTTTATTTAATCCACGGCTTCTCCACTGTTTTAGATAGATAGATAGATAGATAGATAGATAGATAGATAGATAGATAGATAGATAGATAGATATGAAAGGCACTATATAATAGATAGATAGATAGATAGATAGATAGATAGATAGATAGATAGATAGATAGATAGATAGATACTTTATTAATCCCAAGGGGAAATTCACATACTCCAGCTATACTCCAGTTATACTGATACCAAAAACAATAGTAAATTAAATAGTAATAAAAATGCATGTAATTTTATTGTTCATTTATTACGATTATAGTTATTGTGTAGGTATTTTAGACTTACTTTACAGTGTTCAGGTACCCATTTCCTTTATCATTCCAACCGTACCCCCATTAACATGTCTATTGAGGTGATCACCATCGATCAAAGAACTGTCACTTACCGAGTGGTTTCCATGCCCGGAGATGGCACCTACCTTTTCCATTCTCTGTTACATATTGCACGGCCATATCAGGCTCACTCTTGATATCCGGAGGAACATTGTGTCTTATGTATTGAATGACTGGGACAAGTTCAAAGTGTGGACTAATGACGGTACAGAAGATAATTAGACTACACAGGAGCACTAGAAGAGTGAAATGCTTAAGCCCTTCACCTATGGTTCTGCATGTGAGTTGATGGCTGCCGCTGAATTGTTCGGTTGTCGCTTTCAAGTGTACCGAAATGGCCAAATATTTTACAACTTTCGACAACCGCCAATGCCTCTTAAACATCTTAGATTGACAGGTGACGATTTCAGTAGTGGACACTTTGATGTTTATAAATGTTTAAACTCTCAAAAGCTGGATGTGAAGATGTTGATGAAACCGGTTGTATACTTGCAACGCTTGACAGATGCCGAATGTCACTTCAACACAAGTCCTGCAAATACTGTCGCAATTGAAACAAACCATGAAACTCAAACCGATTATGACAGCAGCAATCCAAGCTGTGAGATTTGAAAGATTACTGTTCACATGGCCAACTGTACGTTGCATGCTCAAGAATAAGCTCAGCACACAGCTTGGTCATATTACAAATGGAGGGCCGAACTGACAACGTGGTATACAAAGAGATCCTTAACAAATAATTATTGGCATATGTTCCCTCAGTTTAAAAAGGTTTACTTTTCTTCTTAAGTAAAATTTTAAGGCAGTACTTCGCTGCTGCGAAGCGCGGGTATTTTGCTAGTTACTCATAAATTACACAATACTCAATAACAATAAACCAATCCACCACTCCCAGATGCGTTGCCACCCTTCCCCTGTCTGGGGATTTCCCACAGTCCTTTATATTGCGTGACCCGGAAGTGTTCCCAATCCTTCAGTCCATGTGACCTCCTAATACTTCCGGGTCATCCCGGAATTACGTCATTCCCTCTGTCGCCTTGACTAAGACGTACTTCTGGGTTATAGGTGAATCCACAGTCTCTGTGTCTTCTTGCAGCATCCCCTGGAGGTCCCCATGGTATCCAGTAGGGCTCCACTGTCCATGATACCCAGCTGGAACTCGGGCCACCTCTATGTTGAATGCAGGGCTCCACCTGGCAGCCTGGGGGTATTGGCCAGGATGAAAAGCCGACCATATCCCACAACAAGTACATGTTTGCCTTCCTAAGTGATGTGCAATCTATCCAGTTTTCCCACAGGTGGACTAAAATCAAGTTCTAGAAACATCTCAAGAATTAAAGCTAACAGGAGCACAATGTGAAGTGCAATAGCAAAGGGTCTAAATGCCGATATGAAGAAGAGATTTAAGTTTTTGACTTTTAATAAGTTTTTGAACCGTTCTGAAAACGAGTTTTCACTTTCTAACTATGGGTCATTTAGTGTAGAGTGATGGGCTAACATCTCTCCATTTAACATAAACCTACATTGCAATAAAGAGTGCAAAAAGTGAATGGGGTCTGCACACTTGCTGAATCCCATCTATTTAAATATTAGACATTCTTGAATTGATAGGAAGAGTAATGTTTTCAGCTATGCACGTCTTATAAAGAGGGCCATGAGTGCTATGCCTTCACTGAGGGCTGCACCTGAAGGACATGGCAGTTCCACTTACTAGAAGGAACGTATACTTTTTTTACCAAGAGTTTTAATGTTTCAGAAAATGTTCAATAGGAGGAGAGGTAACTTTCAAAATTGGTGCACTTGTCTCACAGCACCAAAAGTTAATCCTATGAAATCGTGAAGTAAGAATAAAGTTGTGAGTAATTACCCAGAAGAGTACTAATGCCTCATCGACCGAAAAAAAAGGAGCGTTTCAGTAGTAAGTCACAGACGCCTAATTAGGCCCACAGGGCAGTTTGACATATGCTCCTTCTACCCAAACAGACGTCAACCTTTTGTCTCTTCCCGGTTTGTGCATTTCTGCTGAGCAGCAGCTGAATCACCCAATGTTCCTGCTTTCTAACAAGGGTGGCTTTCAAATGCAGTGACCACAGTGTATGGAAACCCCTGAGACAAGAAGGTTGATCCTGGGTAAAGACACCCATTTGTGACATTTTACTAAATTAGAATAATAAAAGCTTTCAGCATTTCTTTCTTAATAAAATCCCAGAAGAAGGTAATCTTACGGCAGAATGTATTGTGGCATGTGGTGGGGGTGGTACCCAGCCGGGATGCCCAGGAGGACCAGAGGCGGGCTTACACCTTCTCCAGACCATGAGGGGGCGACCACCCTGGTGACTTAGGGGACCACGGGAACAGAGCTTAGAAACTCAAGCCTATAGAGGCCCGTGGTCACCGCCAGGGGGCGCCCCAGTGCCTATGGAGCCCTGGCCATCAGCACTTCCGCCACACCCGGAAGTGCTGGGGTGAAGAAGACCAGAAAGGGGAGGCTGAAGCTCATCGGGAGACACCTGGAGATCGTCAGGGTGTGTATAAAAGGGGCCGCCTCCCTCCATTCGATGGCTGGAGTCGGGAGAGGAGAAGGACAGAGCTCGGAGGAGAGGAGTGGAGGTGGACCAGAAGAGAGAGAGAGGCATTGTGTGAAGGGCCTGGACTTTGGGGTGAAAGTGGGTTGTGTGCACTTGTAAATACGGACTGTGTTGGGTTTTGTACCGACGGTGTCTGCCTGTCTGTGTCCGGGCTGTTTCCCACAGTATTTAGCAGGCAATATGCAATTTTGATAGCGTCTTTAACAGTTCCAGTCACTATAAGGTGAGGTGGCATGGTGGCAGAGTTAATGCCTCACTGCTAATCCTGAGTTGTATTTTACTTTAACATTAATTTGGTTAGCAGACGCTATTATCTAAAGTGTCTTACAAAAGAGGTCAACAGAATTGAGTAGACATCAGCTTGGGGGACAAGCTGTGACAGGACAAGGATACAAAATTGACAATCATAAGTGAAGAGCTAAGAACAAAACACCAGTGAGTTACAGTTCATTAGTTACGAGAACCTAACAAAGCCATTATCAGTTAAACAGAAACTCACCAAACAAGAGAGTCACTCACTGAGGGAGTCATAATTTCAAATGGAGGATGGCATCTCGTCCCAACAGCTAGAAGCTACACAAGAAAAGAGTCTGGACTGAGATTTGATACAGAGGTGGAATTACCAGACACCATTCATCAGCAAACCTGAGTGGTCAAGAAAAACTCCACTGTCCATGATACCCTGCTGGAACTCGGGGCACCTCTATGTTGAATGCAGGGCTCCACCTGGCAGCCTGGGGGTATTGGCCAGGATGAAAAGCCGGCCATATCCCACAACAAGTACAAGTACACAGGATCACAAACGTGTATCCAAATATACAGGTGCTGCATTATTGATTATTCTATTGGCAACCAGTACAAAATTGTATTTTATGGTCTCTCCTTGACATTTAAAAATAACCAAGACATTGTTCTTAGGTGTTTGGGAGGCTAAGAAGCACAATGGGTGCACTGAGTTTTTCTTAAGAGACGTTCTTAATGAAGTTTTAAAAATGTTTTGAAGTGACACCATTTTATGTGTGATATGGGTTCCATTATTTTGTGCTTTCTGGTTGGTCTGGTTTGCAAGCTGTTGATAGGCAAGATCAACCAGAATTGTGTGGTGTGTGGCATTAACAGGACATTGTCATGTGGTATATGTAGAAGGTCCGCGGCTAGGAAATTAGCGGCCAATATGAAACAAATAATCACGGCCAGAGAAGGTGCAGGCTCCAGTCGTGTGCTGGCGTGTGTGAATGCCGTTTGCTCTGCCGTTAACTGAGGTACTGGCTGACCGTGTCGCATACACGTGTAGAGGTGGGCAAATCAGTCAAGCACCTCAATGACGCAGCAGAGGGTGCAGCTCCTTGCACCAGCACCCATTTGGGCAGAAGAGGATAAAGAAACATGCATGGGACAGAAGGGGGAGTAACAGAAAAGGAAAAAAACAAAAGGGGGAAGAAGAAAACAGATTGGTCAGCAAGAGAGCGACAAGGGAGAAAGACGAAAGAGAGTGTCACAAGAACGACAAATAGACATCATAAAAGTTTGGGGCAGACACCCCTATAATGTGCCTTGGCTGCAAAATGGTATTTTAAAAATAGTGAGTTGATCACAAGACTGAGTCCAAAACAGAACTGTCGCACTGAATCAAGATGGCGGCTTTAAAGGCCAGTGTAGGAAGTGATGTCATCAGGGTCAGAAGCGGAAGTGACATCATCAGAAGCGGGAACCAGAAGTGATGTCATCAAAGGCAGCAGAACCTTGCGGGATTTCCCGAGAATGGTCTGCAAGGGATCAAGAAAGACTGTTAGTGCACCCTGCCACCCCATGGTCAGACGTGGAATTGCCATTATTCAGGCCCTTTAGTTTACTCCTACTAACACGTGTGTGATGAGAGACAGAAGGTAAAGTGAGAGAAGCAGTGTGAGATGAAAAAGAGAGTGCAAGTGAGCAAGCAAGTGAGAGTGCCCATGCAGCAAGAAGCATGACCTTCAGGGTGACAGGAACCTGAGGCTGTGGAAAGGGAGCCTCTACTGAGAGCCTACCTGGGAGAAAAGGCAGCCTGACATACGGTGTCTCCCACAGATGCCAAGTGACTGGGGGACGTGTGAGGCTTGGATTTGGAGCCCTATTGACAGTCATGGACAACAGGGACCTGGACCCGTGGAAGAAGGTTGACTGCATCAATTTGTGGGCGTCTCCTCCTCCTGCGAGGTCCAAACAGAATAAGAGGAGGAGGCGCCAGGTGTAAAAGGGCAGCTTCAGAGCACATTGTTTTGTGGACTGTCTCTGGCTTTTAACCTCCAGTGTTTGTAGTGGATTATTTATTGACCTGTTTTAAATGTTCTCCATCGCTTCTTTTTATGGATTATTTATTTATGAAGAATATTTTATTTTTATATTTTATCCGTTAGGCACAGAGCTGGAATGTTTGACATCTGTGGCAGAGTGACGGGTGCTGAGCGGGCTCCTGTCAATCATGGAGAATCCACTGAACAGGATCATCTCCAGACAGAGGAGGAGCAGCTTCAGCGACAGACTGCTGTCACCATCCTGCTCCACTGACAGATTGAGGAGACCTCATACTATGTGACTCTTCAATTCCACCTGGGGGGGTAAACGCTAACATTATACAAAGTTATTGCATTTTTATCACTCTTTAATTTAATATTGTTCTTTATCAGTATGCTGCTGCTGGACTATGTGAATTTCCCCTTGGGATTAATAAAGTATCTATCTATCTATCTATTTATCTATCTATCTATCTATCTATTTATCTATCTATCAGTTATATAGTGCCTTTCACATCTATCTATCTATCTATTATATAGTGCAATTCACATCTATCTATCTATCTATTATATAGTGCCTTTCACATCTATCTATCTGTCAATCTATCTATTTAGAGCGCTGCACTGTTTTGGACACCTTGTTTTGGATTTGTTTTTAATAAAAGTACGGCCACTTTTACACCTCCCTTTTAATATGTGTGAGTGTCTTCATCTGTGCCTAGCTCATCACTCAGGTACATTATCAGTGGTGGCAGGTTCAAGAATGTCCCGGTAGGACTCGGTAGAGTGTAGCCGACCCACACCGCTGCATGTCTAAGTTTGTGGTCGACTAGTGTTCTCATTAGTGTTTCAATCTGATCTTGGAAAACTAATCATTTAGTTAATTGACTATGGCTTTCTTTATATTTTGAATCTTGTTAACTTGAAATTATTTTGGCTTTTGACTTCTCCACAACATTGTTTGCGTTAGTTTCACTTCCTGGGCTTGTTTAAAAAGTATTACCCTCTCGCTATTAACCACTGTCTGTTAATAAATTCACAATCAGTCTTCTGATTCCATGCTTATTTAATATACTGCGGGGTCAGTAGATAATAGATAGATAGATAGATAGATAGATAGATAGATAGATACTTTATTAATCCCAAGGGGAAATTCACATAATCCAGCAGCACTATACTGATACAAAGAAACAATATTAAATTAAATAGTAATAAAAATGAAAAAAAAAATTAATGTTAGCATTTACTCCCCCGGGTGGAATTGAAGAGTCGCATAGTGTGGGAGAGGAACGATCTCCTCAGTCTGTCAGTGGAGCAGGACAGTGACAAAAGTCTGTCACTGAAGCTACTCCTCGGTCTGGAGATGACACTGTTCAGTTGATGCAGTGGATTCTTCATGATTGACAGGAGTTTGCTTGGTGCCCGTCGCTCTGCCACAGATGTTAAACTGTTCAACTTTAATCCTAATGGAGCCTGCCTTCTTAACAAGTTTGTCCAGGCGTGAGGCTGAGAGACAACATCAAGGCTCATCACAAGGTAATTCCACCCAAAGTCGAGGTTTGACCCTGTTGTCTAATGCCTCTTCTCTTTTTCTGTCTCCCGATCTAAAGAGTGAAAAAACTATGGCATCTGACGTCACTTCCGGGTTCCAGTCACCTGAGCCTGCCTCTTCTGCCTGTGCCACCTCACATCTTGGATCAGTTTAATTCATGATTCAAAGAGTTGTAAGATTTTCTATGGGGATGACTTGCTGCTGCCGAAACCCTTTATGCTCTTGTGATTAATTTTCAGCACCCATGCATGATGTCACCACCTGATCGTCACTCCAGGAGCAGTATATTCATTTGAGGGTGCGTTTTAGCTGACCAAATTAAAAATATTATGAAAACAGTGTTTTGTTCTACATATATTCATTGTAGGTTGCATCTTCACTGCTGGATTAAGCATGTTATGCTCTTGTCTATGTAGCGAAAATCAAGTAGTGACAGAGACAGCCCGCCAAGTATACTGTATAATGCTGACCTCTTACATCATAGGCACTGTGGATGTCAGTTAGTCATAGGAGCTCAGGAGATGCAGAGAGAGATCATGGACTCACAGTATTGTGGACGTGGAGTGCAAGTTTTATCTCAGGGAGGCACGGTGGGGCAATGGGTAGCACTGCTACTTCACAGACCAAATCACATCATAGATGGCAGCTGCTTCCCTAGCCACTTAAAAGACCATTGCACCATTATAATCCACTCAAAACTGGTTCAGTTTCACCTTCACCAACGACTTCAAAGCATTTCGCAGCATTTGCAACAATTACCAAACATTTTTGCATTTACAGAACTCAAGATGAAGCAAATCCAGCGGGACTTACTCATCCCTGCTCATTAAGGGAGTAGCTGAAATGAAAACCTGCAGCCACTGGGGCCTTCGGGGATCCAAGTTTGATAGCCCAGTTTTAGAGGAATGTCCTGACACAAAGTCACCATTTCTCATCTCCATAGTTGAGTAATTCTGCTATGGGGGTGACTGAGCCTGGATTTGATCTAAGCTTTTTTGGTAGCTTACCGCTAGGCCGCCATGCCACCCAAGTAAGAGACACAGAACTGCACCAAGATTGCAGGATAAGTACAAATCAATTAATCTAGGACAATAAAGTAACAAAAGTATGGTTTTGCTTAATTTGAGAGAAATGTGTTTAGCACACTTTTATCACCAAGGGTAAAATATGAAAGGCAGGTACATTTTATTAGCAGAGACAGCGATAGCATCAAGAAACAAGCAAACCACCAGGGAAAGCTCACCATACTGGCTGCAAATCAAATGATATTTGTCTTTCTGGGCTTCTAGCCAGTAAAATAAATAAATAAATAAAAACAACAAGAAAAAAAAAACTATGAGAAGGCAAGAATAATGTCATTATAATACAGTTTTCTTAAGCGCAACACTGAAAACAAGAGAGTATATA
This sequence comes from Polypterus senegalus, assembly GCF_016835505.1. Taxonomy (NCBI): domain Eukaryota; kingdom Metazoa; phylum Chordata; class Cladistia; order Polypteriformes; family Polypteridae; genus Polypterus; species Polypterus senegalus. The sequence goes on along the minus strand of NC_053166.1, from coordinate 17,104,740 downwards.
ATAACTCAAGCAACAAGATGGCATCAACAATTCGCTAAGGAGTTTATGCAATTGTCAAGGAGGATGTAACCCTTCAAAGTTTATGAGACAGGGCACCGGACGAGCACTTGCAAAGTGACAACGCAGTTCAAAGCCTGATAAGCCACTTGAGCTAACGGAATGTTCTGGTACAAGGTGACTTCTTGTTTTCATGGTGGACTTATTCAAAAGAAGAGCAGTTTTCATTCTTGTCATAATTTACTGTCCTGACCAAGAATCAGCTCACAGCAGCGATGGGTCATGGAGGAGAAAAAACGCCTCTCGGATGACTTGAGGCTTGACTTTCAGTGAGGTTTATCTAGAAACAGATGTGGGGCGTTTAGAGTTCATCCAAAAGCTTTTAGTACTAGGGTGCTGTGTTAGCTATTATGAATGTAGTGAAAGGTCGAGCAAAATGACACCTTTTATTGGCTAACTAAAAAGATTACAATATACAAGCTTTCGAGGCAACTCAGGGCCCTTCTTCAGACAAGAGGTAATTGTGGCACTTGTGGGATGGCGTCCTGGATGGCATTGAACAAGGACCTTGAGCAGCCATTCCACCTGAGCTTCACATGTTCGGGCCCGGCCAGTGCATCCTGCCTGAAGAAGGGACCTGCATTGCCTCGAAAGCTTCCAAAAGCTTGGAGTCTGAAAACACTGCAGTAGTGACCAGTAGTGATTGTGTGACGATGTCACACTTGCCAGCACTGGCGATCACTTATTTGGCAACTGGCATCGTATTTATACTAGGGCTGTCAGATGGAATATCGCTTTATGACAATAATTCTTAAAAAAGGTTTTAACCGAAGGCAAAAAAATGACACTCGATTGTAAATGAACTGTTGCTGGTTTTACCCCCACTAATGTTTGCATCAAGTTACCTCAGACGCACCGCACAAAGCTGCAGAATTTTATAGATCTGATTATGGACTTCACCTCCAGGATCAACCATTTTATAATTCTGAATGGTTAGCTTTTTCCCTTCATTAGTAAAAATTTACAGCCAGACCCCTTTACAATGTAGTTTTGGACATTTCTTTTCTCTGTCCCTATCTCACTGCCCTGCACTTTGATCTGTAAATGTACTGGTATACGTAGTAAACTTGTGAAATTTGTTCCCTGCTCAGGAATTTGATGTCTTTTATATTTAAATAAAAGCTTCCAGAGTTACATTTACTGCCCTCATCCTCTGTAGAAGTCCTAGAATGTTGGAGAAGACCAATCAGGAGCCTAGAACTCAGTTGAGGTGTGTTCCTTTAGGGGGCGCTAGCTCCCTAGTTGGAATAAGTTCTTTTGTAACTGCAGAGTTTTAAGTAACCTGAAACTATATACTATATACGAAACTGTTATTAAGTCGAGTCTATGTAACCTCGGGGTTATTTTTGACCAGTCCCTGACGCTTGATGCATATGTAAGATTAGAATAAAGTCAGAATTGAGGATGCTCGTTCATTCTTTTATTTCCTCACGGCTTCATTACTGTTGTGATGGACAGCCGGGTCCCCATGCCCGGCCGGGATGCCCCTGCTGCATATGTTCCAGGGGAGCCACTATGGGCAGGTCAATACCGACCCCGGGACGCTCCACAGCCTGGTTGGGAGATGGGGTGGCCGCTAGGGGGTGCTGCCGAGACTCAACAACCCGGCTGGACGAGTCATCAGCCCCACCCGGAGGTGCAATTGGGACCAGGTGGTCAAGCACCTGGAACACTTCCGGGTGGGCTATGAAATGGGCCAGCCTCTACCACTAAGGGGCCTTAATTGGGAGGAAGAGGACGAGGTTGCCTGAGAGGAGTGGTGGTGCAAGGTGAAGAGTTGTTGCTTTTGTGTGTTAGTGCTTTTGGGACTGTGTTGGGCCTGTGGGACACGGGGAAGACGTGCCCCACGGCTGAAGAAAAATAAAAAGACTGTTTATTTTACACGTGCCTCTGCGTCAGTCTGTGCCGGGTCGGGCGCTATATAGTGTCCCTCTCACACTGTAATGCTCTCTATACGGGTTTGAGCAAGTCCTCTCTCTCACGTCTTCAGTTAGTCCAAAATGCAGCTGCCAGGCTCCTAACTCACGCTAGCCGGAGTGATCATATCACCCCCATTCTGCACACGCTGCACTGGCTCCCAGTGTTTTATAGTTTTGGTACTTACATTCACAGCTTTGCATGGACGAGCTCCGGAGTACCTAACCAGGCTGCTCCAATGCCATACAGCTTGTTGGACTCTTAGATCTGAGCAACAGGACCTTCTAGTTGTCCCACACACTCGGCTAAAAACCCGTGGGGATCGTGCCTTTCAGTCTGTGGCACCAAAATTATGAAATAGCCTGCCTTATGGACTGCGTAGAGTCGAGTCTGTTGATTCTTTTAAAAAACAACTAAAAACATTTCTTTTTAAACCAGCTTTTAATCAGCGCTGAATATTTCCAGTTTGTTCATTTATTGTTTTTATTGGTTTTGTTAATGTTTTGTTTTAATTGTTGTATTTGCTGTTCAGCGCTCTGTGACCTTTTGTCTGTGAAAGGCGCTATATAAAAAAAAACTACTAACTACTACCACAAGACACAATGTAAAAAAAAGGCGATATCCCTCACATAGTGATACGGTGGTAAAAATCACACAAGAGAAAATAACTTAGCGTTCTTTAATGACGATTTACGCGGCATAACAAACGAGGAAGCCATGACACTTTGTGTATAGTTTGTCGTTTTCGTCATTGAGCTGAAAGGATTTTCAGGACGGATGACGTTATCACCCATCTGTCCATCGGCTTCAAGTGTATTTGGCTGATGTCCAAGTCTTTCATACTGGTTCCTCCACGTGTAGGTCCCCACATCAGCAAATTGTCCATTTCCAAACAAGGAAAGAAGATTTTGTGCTGACTTTTAACAGAGGACAAAATAGTACACGCCTGTCTTTAGGGTGACTGTACCTTCCTCCAGCCGTCTTTGTCTATCTTGTCCTATGCTTGGCCCAACACTTCTAAATGCCGAGAGCCCCTGTGTGCTAACTTCGGCCTGGCCTGTACATGTGAGTGGATTTATAAAATAATTTTTGCACAGAGCACAGTGACATTAAATTTATATTCTGATTACGAGGTGTAGGCATTGCCTATGGCTGCTAGGGTTAGGGTTAGGCTTAGGCTTAGGGTTAGGGTTAGCCCAGGCTGCTAGGGTTTAGCGACACACCAGACTTGTTAAGGCAGCAGATTTAAGAGACATCCAATTGCACAAAACCCCCACTTACATTTTAAACTAAATGGCTAAACTCAAGATTGTACAAGGATCTGATAACAAAGATGTTAGTGAAAGATGAACTGACATCTTTGCAGAGGACTCTCTTTAGACCAGCAGGGAAAATCAAACACGAAAGCAGACACTGATGAGGAAGTCTTTTGTTTTTATTGAAACTCAGATACCAGAAAGCAAACAGTGCTGTCCTTAAAACTGTTGTTCGAATGACATCCCTGGACACAATCTCTATTTTTCTCTATTTCAATGATCACTTCTACCACTTTCTTTTATGTGGAATTGCTCCCTGATCAGTATACTGCTGCTGGATTATGTGAATTTCCCCTTGGGATTAATAAAGTATCTATCTATCTATCTATCTATCTATCTATCTATCTATCTATCTATCTATCTATCTATCTATCTATCTATCTATCTATCTATCTATCTATCTATCTATCTATCTATCAGCGACAGCCACTCTACATGGACATGGATAAAACATGGAGCACACCAAAATCAACATTGTAAATATTAATCCCACGTAAAATTTAAGTGTAGAAATAAATTTTGAGGTGTTGAAAAGCACTAGTGGGAAAAGATCAAATATGAAACCTAATAATGGTGCAACCATTATGAAAATAAAAATGAATATCCATCCATCATCCAACCTGCTATATCCTAATTACAGGGTCACGGGGTTCTGCTGGAGCCAATCCCAGACAACACAAGGACAGGAAACAAACCCTGGGTAGGGCGCCAGCCCACAGCAGGGCACACACACTAGGGACCATTTAGGATTGCCAATCCACCTAACCTGCATGTCTTTGGACTGTGGGAGGAAACCCACGCAGACACGTGGAGATCATGCAAACTCCACGCAGGGAGGACCCAGGAAGTGAACCTTAGTCTCCTAAGTGCGAGGCAGCAGCGCTACCACTGCGCCACCGTGCTGCCCAAAAAATGAATATGTAACAGGAAAATTAAATATCTAAAAAAAAAACGGAGAAAATTTGAGTAGGCATGTTGTAATTCATGGCCACCACAAGGTCATATACATCAATGTGCCCAGAAACCAAGAAGTCAGACACATAAAATGGGAAAACCCTTGAAATCCAGAAATATGAAGACACAATGATAATAATTTAATAATAATTTAAAAATGTAAAACAAAGATAACAACATTGAAATTTCAACAAAAACAGTTTAACAAACTTCTACATTTGCTTTTTATTTTGGAATGTAAAAATACATATTAATATTTTATTGAACCTTCCATATCAAAATAAGTCAAAAGTTACCATTTGTTTTTGGAGCTTCAACGAACGAAGTCACTTCACTTCATTATCGCTGCTTCTCATTTCTTGTATTTTTCAACACATTAGAATGGCTGTAAGACTCACACCTGGACTCCCCAAATGCAGAGTTCACCTGGAAACACACATGCTGTTTCCACCTTCACACAGCTGTCTTAAAGAACAACTGAGTCATTGAAACTCCCTGAATGGGCCTGAATAGATCTCCATGAGCTGGAGAAATCCATTCAAATCACAACAATGGTGTAGTCGGCAGGATTTTCTAGTGGGCGCAGAGAGGTAAATTAATTTTGTTATTCTAACTTGCCACCTATGCTTAAGACAAGGGAGGGTGTCATTATATTATTCATCTCATGAATCAACAGAAATCGTAAATTACGACAGGTGTGTAAGAGGATACATGAGATGTGACATGTGAAATAGGATTTTAGTAGTTTGCTTTACTAGGTGCATTCTTATTCTTTTTGAATATTTAGCTTGTATTCATATACAAAAGTTAAAGCAATAAAGACCGCCAGTGCTCCTGGATTTAAAATGCAACAGAACATTGACATTATCAGTATCAGTAGTGGGGTGGTCCTAACTGAAAGGTGACCAAACAGTTAAACTGTAATAAAGGCTACAGTGAATGTTGGGCAATGGCCACCAGTATTTTCCTGGTGCAATGCAGACCGAGTTGCTTAGTCAATACTCCATTTTTAGAGAAATAAAATCATCCATCTCTCTTTTAATTTTTTTCCCATTGCAGACGTTTGAAAAAACAAAAGTGTGTCCTTGAAGCACCAGGCACAAACTAGGACCCCTCTTTGGATAGAAAGCTTTTCCCTTCACAGGGCAGGCCTAAATAAATCACAAATGTCCAGTCAGAGTGACAAATCACCCTAACCTGCCTGTCTTTGAGATTTAGCATGAAATTGAAACATCCACAGAAGATCCATAACATACAGTATGGGCCTAACATAACGAAATGTCCATTTATTAAAACTGGCTTAAAGATACAATGGTAAGTCTGTCACTGGATATTCGGGACCTTAAATCTTTTTTTCTTTGCGCTTCTTATTGTCTTTCTTTGTCTGCCATTCCAGCTCCACGGTACACACCAGAAAATGTGACCCATAGACATACGCCACATGGTTTACTAATTTACACTTGTCATGATCTGAGGAGTCCTAAAAGCACAGGTACAAAATACTTTCAAAAAGTTCACGCTAGTTGGGGGAGAAAACACCAAAAAAACCCCAACTAGAAACCCAAAGAGTCAAGAACAAATCTTTATACAACTAACAAAATTGGCTGTGCAAGCACAAAGCTCTGGAAAGCAGAAAGGAGATGCCTGAAGAGGCAAGGCAGACACAGCAAACAAAGTCCCAATACCGAATCCAAAGGCAGTGGCTGAGACAGAGCAGAGGTTCAGTACATCAGATAACACTGTCCCAATATGAAATCCAGAAGCGAAGTGAAAAACAAAGCAAGGGTTCAAAAATGCAGAAAAATCAAAAGCAATAACAAAAACAGAGATGCTCACAAAAACTCTCCACTCCTTAGAGTGTTGAATGAACCACAAGGAACTATGGGAGGCCATCCCTGAAACAGGATGGGCTTCCTAGTGGTGATTGGCAGGTGGCTCCGCCCCTTGGGTAACCACCCACAAAACACAAGGGACATAACAAAGGCCACTCCCTTTTATCAACCCACACATAGAAAAACAGATATAATAAATAAAATAAATATCGGTGTGAATAAATGGTGTAAAATTAAAACAAGGGACACAACTTTGAACTCCAGCCAGGGTCAAAATGCTGGCTGAACGATGACAACACTGGCCACATGCCTTCATTCAATAGACATTACTGTCCTCATGTGGATAACGGACAACATTATGCCTGGGCAGGGGCACTGACACCAGACGGATGGACGTGTTATAACTTTACATATAAGAGATTATACAGGAAAAAGCACTAAAGTTCATTATTAGTCCGTACTACTCAATATCTGGACAAACCAAAGAAATATGGTGCGAACAGAAAGCTGCAGTTTTGAGCCAGCTCCTGTTATCCTGGCTCAAGTTTCCTTTTGCTTAATATAATCGTTGTGTTGTGTTTTAAGTATTTTCTTATATAATACACTACCGTGGTTGTACGTTTGCCTCTCCAGGATTTTAAATCACCTGTAGCTCGCAAACCGTTTTGACTTATTGACTTGAAATTCGGCACACATATACTATCTGCTCTCCGCTTTCAGAGTGTTGATTTTTATTACTCTTTTTATTTTTATTTTATTTCATTTTAGAATCAATTCTCGGCAGCGCACAGCAGGGCGGCCATGCGGCGCATGCATATGGGCGCCGTTGTCATTCCCTACCACCTTCGCTAATCATTCTTGAAGCAGATTGAAGACTTAAGTGCCAGCTTAAGTGAAAAATTTAAGAAAACGTACTAAGTAATTGCAACACAAAAACTAACTTAATCAGTTTTAACGGGATAAGGTGCCGATGAAAGAAGAGAAGCAGCGCGCCACTAGGATGGAGAAAAGAAGTGTGACCCGACATTTGCGCGCCGACAAAATAGCACCGATTAAAACGCGCCGTCAAAATCGTGCCGACAAAATCACGAAAGTTTCATTAAATATGAATTACTAGTTTAAAGCATATATAATAATGTTTATTTTAGAAGTCAATATTATAAGACGCGGCACGCAGATAGTCCTTAAGATCATGCCCTGCATATGTAGGAAGAATTGCAGCAAGGGCGTCCCACTCTCTTGGCCTCTCTCGCGATTTTGTTGGCGCGCATTTGTCGAAAACCAGTTAGCGGGTTTGTCGGCACTCATTTATCGGTCGCAGTTTTGTCGGGGCGCATATGTCTATCGTGCTTTGGTCGGTGAACCGAAAAGAAGAGCTGATCAGGAAGCAGCAAGCACATCAACCTCTGAGCAAACGAATGACAGATGTACAGAGAGAGAGGACAAGAACAATAAGTCAAGTGTATTCACTGCAGATTATCGTGCAGTCCGCCGTTACTGGTTAATTAATAAATGTTGTTAAGGATTACGTTTATGTCATTGCTGCTATTATTTCTTTTTGATCATATAACATAAAGTATCATTTTATCTTAAGGGCTGGGTAACTGAGAAATGGCGTTCTGGCCTTTTAATTGGGCTATATGGGGGTCAGTGTCTCACTGATGCTTTGACAATTACTTATATGGATTTGGCTTTTCTGAGATTCTGAATTTTGCTTTAGATTTCTGATTTATGTGTTGTAGAATTGACTTTCATAATTTTTTGGGCTTGTCTTTTTATTGAATTATAAAGAAGCTGCGTTTTGATTATTATGAGCCAGACGTCTTTATGGTAACCCGCAAGTTTTGACATTTTAAAGTCTTTCCCATTTTTTGTTTTTTGTTGAGTCTATGTAGGCCGTAAACCCTTTTTGATATTTTAGGTCTTGGCTTGTTGCTGGTTTTGTCCTTTGCTTTCATTTTTGCCACTTGGCATTCTTTACTTGTTCTGGTTGTCTTCCTGGTTTTAGCCTTCTAATACTTATTTTGACCATAGCTTCTTGCATTCGTTTCATCTCCATGTGACATTGCTCATGATAATCCTCAGGCACAATACGTGTCCTAGTACAAAATGTAAATAACCGTGATTTAAATAAAGTTTTAAAAATGATAATGAATTTGGACTTAAATGAAAGAAGAGGCATATTCGCAGTCACAAGCTTGATTAGTCAGTAGCGATGATGGATTTCTCCTTTGATTTCTCCATATAGCTTCAGGGCCAGAGTTTATGTCACGGGAAAGCAAACCTGGCTATACATTTACAAATACTGTCTGAGGAAAAGCATATATGGGGGTCTGGCAGTGTGCCGGCTTTAGTAAAAACAGTGCGCTCAGGCTCGAAGTGAACAAGTGGACTGGGTTGTTAATGGGGAATTGTCGGAGCATGCAGTCACTCGCAGACACGCGCGGTTTAGCCGATTTGCCAGTTAGTGCTCTGGGGTTCCTAATTGAAGCACCTGCGCCCAATGAAGTACAAAAGGTGCCTTTTATAGAAAGAAAGACAGAGGAAGAACAAGAGAGGAAAACAGCAAGTAAAAGTTTGGGAGGTTAAAAGGTAAAAAAAAAAAATTAAAAAGATGAAGAATTAGGATTATGGCAGAGCCCTGGGTAAACTGGCCCCAGGGGAAGCGAGCGGATGGCGCTCACAGCTCAGGGTCGCTCCTACTGAACGTTCAAGAAGAAGAAGAAACCAACCACTCCAAGAAACTCCCGCAGAAGCCAAGGAAGGGTGGCGGGACAAGGAAGCAGGGCTCGTGGGGTTCCCCGCTGAATGCCAAGGGATGACGGTGGGGACATGAAACTACACTTGCTGGTGGATGTCTCCCCTTGCTCTGTGACCTTAATGGCTGAGGAGCAGAGACGGCAGTTTTAGAGGAATGCGCCATGGCTCATGATGGTCTAAACAGAAGGATCATGACTGCATTTTAACCATGGAATTTAACCATTTATTTGATTACTGTATATACTCGTGGATAAGTCCGGACTTGATTTTATCGAATAATTTCTGGTGTTTTATAACATTGATCGTATAAGTTGCATGCCGAAAACTAATGCTATTGGTCCAAGAGAGTATGATATGCTGATGCCCATCTGAGAGAGTAACCACAGAGCACATGGCCGTTTTTCTTCTATGTGGGTGCGGCAATGTGCAGTATCAGCGTGGGCTCCTACCCTCTCTCTCTGTCTCTCCATTGTGCCTACGTGACCACACGGTAATACCTGAACTATTCCAGAGCAACGTTTGCACTGTTTTGTGTATTTTGTATCTTACACCCTCATACACATTTATTGTAACAGCATCCCTTATCTACGATGGAGCGTTCGATTAGAAGAAAATATGAAGCTGGATTTAAATTAGAGTGGCACAGTGGCGCAGTGGTAGCACTGCTGCTTCGAAGTTAGGAAACCTGGGTTCATTTCCCATGTCCTCCCTACATGGAGTTGGCATGTTCTCCCCGTGTCTGCGTGGGTTTCCTCCCACAGTCCAAAGACATGTAGGTTAGGTGCATTGGCGATCCAAAATTGTGCTTGTTGTGTGTGTGTGTGTGCCCTGCAATGGGCTGGCGCCCTGCCCAGGGTTTGTTTCCTGCCTTGCGCCCTGTGTTGGCTGGGATTGGCTCCTGTGACCCTGTAACTAGAATATAGCGGGTTGGATAATGAATAGATGGATTTAAATTAAACATAGTTGAAGTAGAGAAAGAAATTGGTAACTGCGCTGCTGCAACAAAATTTGATGCGTCTGAGAAACTGGTGTGAGATTGGAGAAGGCAAGAAGATCATATTTTTGAACGGGTGTATAAGTCAGGGGCGGCACGGTGGCGCAGTGGTAGCGCTGCTGCCTCGCAGTTAGGAGACCCGGGTTCGCTTCCCGGGTCCTCCCTGCGTGGAGTTTGCATGTTCTCCCCGAGTCTGTGTGGGTTTCCTCCGGGCGCTCCGGTTTCCTCCCACAATCCAAAGACATGCAGGTTAGGTGGATTGGCGTTTCTAGATTGGCCCTAGTGTGTGCTGGGTGTGTTTGTGTGTGTCCTGCGGTGGGTTGGCACCCTGCCCAGGATTGGTTCCTGCCTTGTGCCCTGTGTTGGCTGGGATTGGCTCCGGCAGACCCCCGTGACCCTGTATTCGGATTCAGCGGGTTAGACGATGGATGGATGGATGTATAAGTCAGAGTATAATTTTATAATCGATTTTTCGGGTTTCAGGAGCCAATGTATACGTGAGTATATACAGTACTTAATGCTGATTTTAACCTCCACTCGAATAATGTTTTTTTTGGATCATTATTTGTTAACTTATTTATGAAAATGCAACTGCTTTTACAACACCATTACTGTGTGATGTGTCCACACTGTGCAATTCATTGTTAGTACAAGACTATCGATGTCCCAGGTTCTAGAAGGAGTATGCCAGTCGCGAGCAGCCTGGGCATCCCTATGTCCAAGCTCAACAAGCACCTTTTGTTATGAGTGGGCATCTTTTAAAATTTATTTTGCTAAGAATCTTAGAGGGATCTTTGGTTTTCATAAGAAGATATTGAGTGCATGTGTTGTTGAACCTTATACATCGTTTCTGACTTTTCAGTATAGTATGAATATTGTACTAACGTATTTTTATTTTCAGTGACTCCATCAGTGCCACCTTTCTGTGAGAGTCATTGCCTTAGACACCAACCTTGCTGGTCAGGGGCATGAGTTCGTCTGTAGAGACAGCTGAAATATCGGCATGATGCGCCATCGAGTATGGTACAGTATCTGGGATTGGATTTCACAACGATGGTTTTTTTGTGCAAATCTTTCTGGCATTTCTTGATCTCAAATCCTTGGGTGTCTTTTTGATTACGATCTTCAAGGCATTTTCACACTCATAGTCCATTTGCTTTGTTACTAATCAGGAACTATTTTGTTCCTTTGTTTTCGATTTCCAGTAAGTTCGGTTGCATTTTTCACTATAAACTTTCAAGCGAACTAAACATATCAATAAATACCCCATGGGCAACTCATGGACTTCTTTCATTAGACAGAAACATTTTTTCCCTGTGAAAAAATATCATGTCAGATATTTGCACAACACTGCATCTATATATATATATAATTCACTAAGGCATGATACCCATGGAAAGCACACCGGAAGGGGCGTGGATTTACTAAGCCGCCGACAAGTAAGACACCCCATGGCGCACGGAGGAAGGAGCCACGGCCACCAACTCTAAGACCATTGGATACGACGACAATTCGCAGAACCACGCCCACCAACTCGGACGCGATGACACAGGAAAAACTGTGTCATTTATGTTCGTCCGTCGTTGAGTCCACATGCACCTCCGACCCACGTTGACTGTTCATAGAGGCATGTTTCTCGTGGAAGTGGATGGTCTTCCAGCAGCACTTCCTATTATGTGGCGGAAGTGCTGCCCTTGCACCCGGAAGCACTCCGGACGTACGTTGTTCCCGTATCAGCATCACTTCCTGGTGTGGCGGGAGTGCTGTTGTCTTTGGCTCAGGAAACCATCCAAGCTCCCCCTGGTGGTGACCACGAACCCCCACAGGGCTGAGCTTCCCAGCTCCGTGGTTCTGATGGAGTCCAGGGTGGCTGCCCTCTTACGTCCTTGGGGAGGTATTGCCCCTCTGCCAGTCCTTCCGGGGACCAGGCGTCCCAGTGGGGCAAGATCCCTGGCCGTCTGCCATAACATTTAGTTTACGATTTGGGTTTTCTGTTACTGATATAATGACTTTTTTTGTCCCCAGACTTCGATTAGTTTCCCAGTCCTGTGCATTCTCAGCTATCTCAGTGTTCAGTTTGATAAGAGTACACTATTGTCCGCTTTTTAGCTATGTATGAAAAATAAAAAAAGACAACAGAAATATATTGACGTTCTACTCCATCCATCCAGTAACCAACCCGCTATATCCTAACTACAGGGTCACGGGGGTCTGCTGGAGCCAATCCCAGCCAACACAGGAACGTAGGAAACAAATCCCGAGCAGGGTGCACACACACACACACCAAGCACACACACGGGACAATTTAAAATCGCCAATACGCCTAACTTGCATGTCTTTGGACTGTGGGAGGAAATCCATGCAGACACGGGGAGAACATGCAAACTCCACGCAGGGAGGACCCGGCAAGCAAACCTGGGTCTCCTAAATGCGAGACAGCAGCAGTACCCACTGCGCCACCACGCCAACCATGACGTTCTACTCTCTATGTTTATATTTGGTCCCACATGTACGTCACTCTCCAGGCTCATCTGAGGTATGCTCTACAATCTCGGGTGGAGAGGGTGAGCTGGCACTAACCATGTCCTCTTCTGTTCCCTCCTTAGTATTGAGATGATGCCATGTAAGGGCCTTTGACTGCTACCCTTCTGGTTCCCCAGCTAAATACCCCGTAGCCACGAGAAGCAGGCGTCACTCGATAAAAGAGCACACAAGATGGAGCTCCTAGCCAAGTGACTGAGCAGGCATCCCAAGCGAAATTCACAACTTTATAGAAGCTTTTTTAGTCCTAATAAAGCTTGTTTTTTTTTTCCTCGTTATTTTCCGTTGGTTAAACGGGGCATACTGGGATGGCGAACCAGTCTTTTTTTTTTTGTGGACCTGCTCTTCTCCTTTCGACCACAATTTATGTAAAAAAAAATCATTCAAAGGCTGATTCTAACAGGTTAACTTCCTAATTATAAAAAAAGCCTCATTAAAACAGAAGAGCTGGAGTATAATGAGATTTCAGAGGACTTAAAAGTCCAAATTAAACAATTAGTGATGGCTAACCCTGGCTCGGCCCTCACAGACAGCAGTCTGAGCCAAACCGGCAGGGAGAGAGCAGCAGCAATCCTTCATGGTGCTATCGTCGCGGATAGCCGTGAAATGCAGTAATTTGAAACTGCAGTTGACGTTCGTTGAGAGCTTCACAGAAACAAATAACTATGATGAAGGTTCTGTGACTGACTCCATAAAATATGACATCACACTAGATCTCAGACACAGAAGAGAAGGATGGGAGACGCTGTTAGCAAGTTCCAAAAAAGTGGCCCTTCAAATGTTGGATTAGTTAAAATGGGCATTTGCTGTGAAAAATGAATTAACTTGCAATAACAAGGCACTATATTCTCACTGTTTATTTCTAGCTTGTGCTGAACATGACAGCAGTTGCACTTCAAAGCTTTCCAAATCATTAAACAGGAGAAAGAGTTTGGGTCCAGCAGACAGCAGAGGGAGAAAAGTGACCGAACAGGAAGGCTGAAGATGTTAATAATCCTGTAGGCCTCTGTAAGGGGGCATGTGCTGCATGTCCCGAACAGAAAAGTGTGGTGTGCCAGTGGTACGTACTCAGAGCCAGCTTCACCAGCCTAGGCCACGCTTTACAGCGTTTAATTGGTGTAACATACCCGCTTCTCACCCTGTGACGGACTGGCGACCAGACCAGGGCTTGTTCCTGCCTTGTGCCAGATGCTTGTTGGCATTGACATTGACATTGAGGCTTTTTTAATTTGATATGCTTTATGAATCTTCAAGGAGAAACTGTCTTTTTACATGACCTTTGAGGGTCACAGCACAGGGTCAGCCATTGTACAGCGTACAACAAATTTCAGGTTAAAGGCCTTACTAAAGAGCCCAACAGAGCATCCCTTATGGCCGTAATGGGATTTGAACCAGCAACCTTCCAGATACCAGTGCAGATCCTTAGCCTCAGTGCCATCAATTGGAGGAATGGATGTATGTACTGTGGATCTGGGAAGTATTCAATTTCTGAATTTTATTGTGTTGCAGGTTTAATTTTAAAATCGTTAGGAGGACTGTTTTAATCCACCAGTCTATAATCAACAACATTTGCAAAGTTTATTAAAAATCAGAAACTGAAAACTCTTCTCAGACCATTAAATCAGTTCTACACCACTCTCTACAAGGGCACGATTAAGAGTGTCCTGACCAGTTACATCACTGCCTGGGAACCGCAGTATCTCCTACAGTGGAATGTGCAGCAGGAAACATCACTGGGACCTTCCTGCTCTCCATTAAAGACATCTTTAGAAATCATTTTATCTATAAAGACTACAGCATTGTAAAAGGCCGCTCACACCCCTCTCAATTTGTCTATTTGTCCCACTCCCACTTGGCAGAAGGGACTGTGGCATCTGAACTAGTTGTGCAGCCCCTTGGTGGTCTGGACTCTGAACCCTGTGCTGTCCCACTATTTATTTATTTATTCATTGGGGCGGCATGGTGGCGCAGTGGGTAGCGCTGCTGCCTTGCAGTCAGGAGACCTGGGTTTGCTTCCAGGGTTCTTCCGGCATGGAGATTGCATGTTCTCCCCGTGTCTGCGTGGGTTTCCTCCCACAGTCCAAAGACATGCAGGTTAGGTGCATTGGCGATTCTAAATTGTCCCTAGTGTGTGCCCTGCGGTGGGCTGGTACCCTGCCCGGGGTTTGTTTCCTGCCTTGTGTTGGCTGGGATTGGATCCAGCAGACCCCCATGACCTTGTAGTTAGGATATAGCGGGTTGGATAATGGATGGATGGATTATTTATTCATTACTATCTATTTCAAGTTCATTAACCTTATATTAATTATTTATCTACTTATAGTATAGTATATTTCTTTACCTGTGACACACTTGTTCTGTGTTTATGTAGACGTTGCACCACGGTCCTGGTGAACATTATTTTGTGCAGTACGGTATATTGTATGACAATAAAGCCACTTGACTTGATTCATCAAACTACTAATACATAAACCAAGTTATAAATCTTTCAAATAAGAATAACTGCCTCTTTTTAAATAGAAAATCCAATACTATTATGGTCCCCAGTATGAACACCATTGTTATAACTTTTGTATTTTGCCAGACTGATGTGCTCCAATTTCAAAATGAGTTTAATTCTGATTCTTTTAAGCCTTTAGTCACATAGTATGTTATCCATTCATCCATTATCCAACCCGCTATATCCTAACACAGGGTCACGGGGGTCTGCTGGAGCCAATTCCAGCCAACACAGGGAGCAAGGCAGGAACAAACCACCGCAGGGCACACACACACACACACACGGGACAATTTAGGATTGCCAATGCACCTAACCTGCCTTAATAAAAGCATAAGTGTCTGAGTATCTGTGTGTCTTTCCGGTTGCTATGTCGCTGTCAGTCCAAAGGATGGCGCATCACAAACATTTGTAGTAATAAAATGCATTGCACTTGTCATTCCAACAGATGGTGCACCACAAACATTAACAATGTTTTTACAAATCCCGTATCAAACGGCATATAACAAAGACAAATGCATTGCATTTGTTATTCCAACAGATGGTGCACCACAAACATTAACAATGTTTTTATAATCCCATACCAAACAGAATATAACAGAGACGCATGCATTGCATTTGTCATTCCAACAGATGGTACATAGCAGACATTTGGAGTCATAAAACGCATTGGATTTTCACTCCAATAGGTGGGACATTACAAACATTAACACTGCTTTAATAAATACAATACCAAATGGCATATAAGAAAGACACGTGTGTTGCATTTGGTACATCACAAACATTAACATTGCTGTTATAATCCCATACCAAACAGAATATAACAGAGACGCATGCATTGCATTTGTCATTCCAACAGATGGTACATAGCAGACATTTGGAGTCATAAAACGCATTGCATTGTCACTCCAATAGGTGGGACATTACAAACATTAACACTGCTTTAATAAATACAATACCAAATGGCATATAAGAGAGACACGTGTGTTGCATTTGGTACATCACAAACATTGGTGGTAATGCAATTTATTACAACAAATGCATGTGATGTATTGAAATGACAAATGCAATGCATTTCATTACCACATAATACATATATGCCTCGCAGTTAGGAGACCCGGGTTCACTTTCCGGGTCCTGCCTGCGTGGAGTTTGCATGTTCTCCCCGTGTCTGCGTGGGTTTCCTCCCACAGTCCAAAGACATGCAGGTTAGTTGCATTGGCAATTCTAAAATTGTCCCTAGTGTGTGCTTGGTGTATGTGTGTGTGTGTGTGTGTGCGCCCTGCGGTAGGCTGGCGCCCTGCCCGGGGTTTGTTCCTGCCTTGTTGGCTGGGATTGGCTCCAGCAGATCCCTGTAACCCTGTAGTTAGGATATAGCGGGTTGGATAATGGATGGATGGATAATACTTATAGATTGCATACCTTATTGATGAGGTCTACATTGATTACTAAAATCACCCGTCTCAAAGTGGTAGCACATCTGTTCACTTAATAAAGTCACAGGGCAGCCTGGTTGTGCAGAGGTTACTGTATCTCTACTGTGTCACAGATCCAAAAGAGCCAGTTCACAAGGAGGCACTGTTACTGCCGGTATGAAGTTTGTATGCTCTCGCTGTGTCAGAGTGGATCTTCCTCCGGGTACTACAACTTCTATCCTGCACCACCAAAACAGTGCTGCTTAGGTTCATTTGTGGCCGGACTACATGAGGGTGCCTTGTGATTTTGTAGTAACCCACCCATGGCTGGTTCTTGATTTGCTGCCGTGATAAGCTCCAGCCTTGCCTATGGCCCATAACTGGAATTAGAGGGTCAGAAAAGAGAAAGACGGAATATACAGTATTTGGTCTTTGTTTCCTTTCATCCTCAACGAGTTCATGGAGAACATGGAAATGAGAAATGAAACGAGCCTGTCTGTTGTTTACATATCGCAAAGGTAGCTGTGAGAGGTTCCTGTCTTTGTCTAATCTTATTTCGTTTCTTACATGCTCTCAGCGTGATTCGAAATCAAAGCTTCGGCAATCAAATTAAGTCTTCAGCTGTAAAAAATTTCTGTTTGAAATCCCGATTAAACTGATTTTTTCCATAAATCACAATGCAATGTTTCTCAGTGGGCAGGTTCAGATAAGACTTCTTGGAAACGTTACCCATACAGGGATGCTTAATCATGTATTGCCATTCACGCTACCGAGAGCAGCGTGCTGTTGCTTACAAAAGATAGCAAAAAAAAAAAGGTATTTTCACAATATCTATTTTTATTTTCCATCTTCCAACATCAATGAGCGTGAATGTAGTTCCTTCTTTTAAAGCCTACTGTGTGCCAAATTGTGAAAGTGGGATCTGTGATTGGAAATGGTTTATTTTATGCCAGGTTTAGCACAGCAAGAGCTGTATTTAAATTGTCTAAACAGTGGAAGACCTAAATACAACCATTGTTTAGATGATTAAATACAATTGTTTATTTGCGAAGGGTGTGAAATTCTGCCTTCCATTAAATGTAATGTGCTATCACCTTTAAAAACGTATTACACTCCGGCAAGAGTCTGCAAATTTGGCTTGCGCAATATAATGGAATGGCTGGGTGTTATATTATAGGGGCAGATAAAATTGGCTTATTGCAATGCAACCCAAGGTGACTGCATGATAAAACTTCCATTTCGCTAATAAATGCTTCCGATCGATACACTAGGCCAGCCACTAGTGCAAAGCAACTGATACATTTGTCTAAATGCCACTTAGGTCTGCTTGGTTCAAACAGAATCGGGGTGTGATTTGAAAAACTTGCTGCTAGGCGGGCAATAATCTTCAAAATTGTCATGTCAATGGGATACATTTTTATGCTTTGCTTTCCCATTTTCTTGAATTAAGGGAAACGCTTGCCGGACTGCCAACTGGTAGCTGAGTTGGTATTTATGATGACTGGAGGCACAAAAAAAAATGCTAAAAAAAAACACAGAATAATGACAATGTGCATTAAGGGTTTTGGATTATTTACAGTATGGCTAAAAGACGACAAGTGCAGAATTGCCTTTAGACGCACTGGAGACCGGACTGCTGCATGGCCAATCAGCTAGCCTGGGGCAGCAGTGCTCACTCAGTCACGGACCCCTACGGACACACGACTGCATCTTTATTATACAATCCTTTATCTGTAGGTGGCCATTAACATAACTCAAGGGCTTTCCGATAATCTGGACAAATCTGTGTACGGTAAACCGAGTTCTGATATCTCAAGCTCAGTACTTTGTTAATGCCCAGGGGGGAAACTGTCTTTTCACGACTTTTGGAAATCAGAGCAGAGGGTCAGCCATTGTACAGCAGCCTGGACCAATTTTCATGTCAAGGGCCTTGCTCAAGGACCCAGCAGAGTGTCACTAATAGGGTTTGAGCTGACAACCTTCCAGATAGCAGTGCACATTCTTAGCCACAGAGGCACAACTCCGCCTTAGGACCACTACACTACCACCGGTTAGAACCTCCTTTAGCTATCAAAACAACATCAATTCTTTGTGGCATGGATTCTACAAGATGTTGGAAACATTCCTTTGAGATTCTGGGTCATGTTGACACGATTGTATCACACAGTTTCTACAGATTATGTTCTACCAAATCCCAAAGCCAAATGCCAAATGAAGCCATTAAGGAGGCTAACAGAATGTCAGGTTATATAGCGCCATGATGTGTGGAGTACAAGTCACAGGAGGTTCTGCTCAACTTTTATAACACACTGGTGAGGCCTCATCTGGAGTACTGGGTACAGTTTTGGTCTCCAGGCTACAAAAAGGACATAGCAGCACTAGAGAAGGTCCAGAGAAGAGCGACTAGGCTGATTAGAGGGCTACAGGGGATGAGTTATGAGGAAAGATGAAAAGAGCTGAGCCTTTACAGTTTAAGGAAAAGAAGATCAAGAGGTGACCTGACTGAAGGGTTTAAAATTATGACAGGAATTTGTGCAGTGGATCGAGACTTGTATTTTAAAATGAGCTCATCAAGAACACGGGGACACAGTTGGACACTTGTTAAGGGTACATTTCACACAAACATTAGGAAGTTTTTCTTTACACAAAGAACGACAGACACTTGGAATAAGCGACCAAGGAGTGTGGTAGACAGTAAGACGTTAGGGACTTTCACAACTCGACTTGATGTTTTCTTGGAGGAAACACGTGGATAGGACTGGCGAGCGTTGTTGGGCTGAATGGCCTGTTCTCGTCTAGAGTGTTCTAATGTTCAAAGGTGTTCCTTTGGATTCTGATCCAGCTAAATTGTGTCCGTGAACGTTAGAACAGTCTGGACAAGAACAGTGCATTCAGCCCAACAACGCTAGCTAGTCCTATCCTCTTCATTTTTCCAAAATAACATTGTCGAGTTTTGAAGGTCCCAAAAGTCCTACTGTCTACCACACTACTTGGTCACTTATTCCATGTGTCAATGGTTCTCTATGTGAGGAAAAAGTGCCTAATATTTTGGAAAATTAGCCCTCAACAAATTTTCAGTGTCGTCCCCGTGTTCCTGATGAACTCATTTTAAAGTAGCAGTCTCGACCCACTGGACTATCCATCCATCCATCCATTATCCAACCCGCTATAGCCTAACTACAGGGTCACAGGGGTCTGCCGGAGCCAATCCCAGCCAACATAGGGGGCAAGGCAGGAAACAAATCCCAGCTCACTGCAGGCCCACTGGACTAATTCCCTTCATAATTTTAAACACGTCAATCAAGTATCCTTTTAATCTTCTTCTGCTTAAAACTTTCCTCATAACTCTGTAGCCATGGAATCAGCCTAGTTGCTCTTCTCTGGACTTCTTCTAGCCCAGCTGTGTCTTTTTTAGTAGTCCAGAGCCCAAAACTGCACCGAGTACTGAAGATGAGTCCTCACCAGTGTGTTGTAAAGCTTGAGCAGACCCTCAGACCCTGTGACTTGTACTCCACACATCAAGGCGCTATATAACCTGGCATCCTGTTAGCCTTCTTAATGGCCTCTGAACTCCGTCTGGCTGTTGATAGTGTTGAGTCCACTATGACTCCTAAATCCTTCTCATACGGGTATTTTCGATATTCAGACCTCCTATTGTGAATTCAAACCTAACATTTTTACTTCCTATGTGTAATATATTTACACACAATAAAAGTAAGGGATGCACATGGACTACAACAATACTCAAGGACTGATTAATTGGTATTAATTGGCTCAAAGTGTGCAAAGAAAACATCTCCCACACCATTACACCACCACCAAAAGCCTGGAGACTGTTGATACAAGCAGGTTGGGTGCATGGATTCACGCTGTTCTCGCCCTAATATCTGTGTGCCTCTGCAGAATTCGAGATTCATCAGTCCAGGCTACGTTCTTCCAGTCTCCAACTGTGCAGTTTTTGTGTGTCTGTGCCTACAACGGCCTCAGCTTTCTGTTGTTGGCTGACAGGAGTGGAACCCAACATAGTTTTCTACTGTTGGAGCCCACCAGTCTCAAGGTCCAATATGTTGTTCATCCTGGGATGCTTTCCTGCTCACCACAGTTGTACAGAGTGGTTATCTGAGTTCAGTTGCCTTTCTGTCAGCGTGAACCAGTTTGCCCATTCTCCTCTGACCTTTCTCATCAACAAGGCATTTCATGCCAACAACACTCATGCCATGGTCGAAATCACCAAGATCCAATTTTCCCCCCATTTCAGTGTTTAACGTGAACATCAACTGAAGAACCTGACCTTCATACGTATGATGTTACGCATTGTGCAGCTGTCACATGATACGATGATTAGATAACTGCAAGGACGAGCAGATTTACAGGCATTTGTCCTAATTTGCTTAGTGCGTGTATATCGTGCCATTCACAGAAACAGCCATCAGACACTTAAGTTAATCTTTTAATGCGCTTTTCTTTTTTGGGAACAGCCCATACCGTCTATCAGTTTAAACTTTAACATTGCTGTTATAATTCCATACCAAACAGAATATAACAGAGACATGTGCATTGCATTTGTCATTCCAACAGATGGTACATAGCAGACATTTGGAGTAATAAAATGCATTGCATTGTCACTCCAATAGGTGGGACATTACAAACATTAACACTGCTTTAATAAATACAATACCAAATGGCATATAAGAGAGACACGTGTGTTGCATTCGGTACATCACAAACATTGGTGGTAATGCATTTTATTACAACAAATGCATGTGATGTATTGAAATGACAAATGCAATGCATTTCATTACCACATAATACATATATGCCTCGCAGTTAGGAGACTCGGGTTCGCTTTCCGGGTCCTCCCTGCGTGAAGTTTGCATGTTCTCCCCGTGTCTGCGTGGGTTTCCTCCCACAGTCCAAGGACATGCAGGTTAGGTGCATTGGTGATCATAAATTGTCCCTAGTGTGTGTGCGCTTGGTGTGTGGGTGTGTGCCCTGTGGTGGGCTGGCGCCCTGCCCGGGGTTTGTTCCTACCTTGTTGGCTGGGATTGGCTCCAGCAGACCCCTGTGACCCTGTAGTTACTGATAGACCCATACCGTCTATCAGTTTAAAATTTCTGCAAGTTAGATAAAAGGGCAGATGTTTCTGTTTGTGACCAACAGGCTGGCTCAGTAGTTCGAACTGCTGCCCACCAGTTCCAATGTCCTTAGCTAACTTTCAGTGTGTGTTACCATCATTTTCTACCACTTTATGTGGTTTTCCTTCGGGTAATCCCAAATGCTGACGGGTTAGGGCAATAGAGAAGTCCAAAATGGTCCGGCGTGAGTGAGCTGTTCTGCCTCAGCAGGTGACATTGACAAAAAAAAAATGCAATTACGGAATCAGAAGGTGAAAATACGCGCTGGGCCATAACCAATAAAACAAAATCCTCAAATAAAGAATAGTCAAGATTTATCATTAGTAACAAAATTCAAAATAAAAATCTTTTATTATGACAAGCTTGAAGGAATCAGCCAAGTATGCTGTAAGAGTCGAGTATAGCCATCTGACTAAAATCACAAAGAGATAGCAGTCGATAAGTCAAAGGTTCATTTGGACATGGAGAATTCGACGTCAAAAGAAGACCTGAGGCCAACCTGCAAGAAGAATGGAGCAGAGGACGATTTGAAATAATTGGACAGCACTGGACCAGAGGGAATTGCTTCAGATTTGCATTCCTAGGAGCGACACACAACACTGAATTGTTTTTTTTTTTTTATTTTTTATTAATTTACTGTATTGACAAGCAAATAAACACTTGTTGGACATGTTTAAAATCACTTCCTTGGGAGGCCAAAAAGATTTACACTGTACTGAATACACATACGGTGGGTTCAGAAAATACATTGTAGGTTTCATATTAAAAAGAGGTGGATATTGCTATTTTTGCCCATCAATATTCACTCAATAACCTATAAATACAAAGTGAAAACGTATTTTCGGAAAGGTTTGCAAATTTATTAAAAATTAAAAACTGAAATCTCAGACCCTTAGCTGTGCCAACAACAACAACATTTATTTCTACAGCATGTTTTCATACAGATGATGTCGCTCAAAGTGCTTTACATGATGAAGAAAGAGAAAAAATAAAAAATGAATGAGAATTAAAATAAGGGAACACTAATTAACATAGAATAAAAGTAAGGTCCGATGGCCAGAGGGGACAGAAAAAACAAATAAAAAAACTCCAGACGACTGGAGAAAAAAAAAAAAATCTGCAGGGGTTCCAAGGCCACGAGACCACCCAGCTCCCTCTGGGCATTCTACCTAACATGAATGACCTCAATCAGTCCTCATGGAAGAACTTGATGATGACGGCACTCCAGATTGTGCCTGGATGCATCCTTTTTGCTTTAATTCTTCTTGAGATGTTTCTAGAACTTGATTGTGGTCTACCTGTGGCAACATGAATTAACTGGACATCGTTTAGAAAGGCACATGTGTATCTGTGCATTCAAGGTCCCACAATTCACACTGCATGTCAGGACAAAAATCAAGCTGTGAACTCTCTGTAGACCTCTGTGATTAAACGGTGGTGGGGCATGAATCAGGGCAAGGGGATCAAGAGATCATTTCTAAAGATTCGAGTGTTTCCAGGAATACAGTGGCGTCAAAAATTCTGAAATGAATTCCTAGAGGCTTCCTAGAGTTGGCCATCCTGCCAAACTGACTACCTGGATAAGAAGTGCCTTAGTCACTTGACCGAGAAGCCATTGTTCACTCTCAGAGCTTCAGAAGTTCTCAGCTGAGGTGGGAGAACCTATCGAAAGGATGACCATCTCAGCAGCACTCCATCTGTAAGGAATTTATGGTAGGGTGGCTAGACAAAGGGCACTCACAAATAAAAGACGCTTGGAGTTTGCCAAGGAGAAAAAAGATTCTTTGGACTGATGAGATAAAAGCTGAATTTTTAAGGCAGAATTCCAAGCACTGTGTCTGGTGAAGAGCAGGCACTGCCTATCACCTGCCTAATAACACCCAATGGTGAAGTATGGTGGTGCAGGGACAGGGAGACTGGGCAGATTTGAGGAAATTATGAATACAGAGAGGTCTTTGAAGAAAACTTGCTCCAGAGTGCAAACAACCCCAGACTGGGACGACAGTTCACCTTTCTGCAGAACAACGACTCAAAGCATATACCGTATATACTCGCGTTTAAGCCCCCGCAGGTAAGTCAGGGCTTGATTTTACCGTATGATTTCTGGTATTTTATAATGTCAGTCATATATGCTGAATGCGGAAAACTCACGCTATTGGTTCAAGAGGTTACGATATGCTAACGCCCACCGGAGAGAGTAACCACGAAACACACGGCCTTTTTTTACTATGGATTGTGCCTACGTGACCACACGGTGATACTCGAACTATTCCAAAGTGACATTTGCACCGTTTTGTGTGTTTTGTATATCACACCCTCATACACTTTTATTGTAAGAGCATCCTTTATCTACGATGGCGCGTTTGATCAGAAGAAAATATGAAGCTGGTTTTAAATTAAAAGTGGTGAAAGAAATTGGTAACTGCGCTGCTGCAACAAAATTTGCTGTGTCTGAGAAACTGGTGCGAGATTGGAGGAAGCAAGAAGATGTAAAAAAATAATAATAATTATCCTATTTTGGAACGGGCGTATAATTTGGGGTCTGATTTTATGATCGAATTTTCAGGTTTCAAGACCCGACTTATACACGAGTATATACAGGTGCCGGTCATAAAATTAGAATATCATGACAAAGGTGATTTACTTCAGTAATTCCATTCAAAAAGTGAAACTTGTATATTAGATTCATCCATTACACACAGACTGATGTATTTCAAATGTTTATTTCTTTTAATTTTCATGATTATAACTGACAACTAATGAAAGTCCCAAATTCAGTATCTCGGAAAATTAGAATATTGTGAGAAGGTTTGATATTGAAGACACCTGGTGCCACACTCACTCTAATCAGCTCATTAACTCAAAAGCCTTTAAATGGTCTCTCAGTCGAGCTCTGTAGGCTACACAATCATGGGGAAGACTGCTGACTTGACAGTTGTCCAAAAGACGACCATTGACACCTTGCACAAGGAGGGCAAGACACAAAAGGTCATTGCTGAAGAGGCTGGCTGTTCACAGAGCTCTGTGTCCAAGCACATTAATAGAGAGACAAAGGGAAGGACAAGATGTGGTAGAAAAAAGTGGACAAGCAATAGGGATAACCGCTATGCGCTGGAGAGGATTGTGAAACAAAACTGTGGGGGAGATTCACAAAGAGTGGACTGCAGCTGGAGTCAGTGCTTCAAGAACCACCAGGCACAGACGTATGCAAGACATGGGCTTCAGCTGTCGCATTCCTTGTGTCAAGCCACTCTTGAACAAGAGACAGCGTCAGAAGCGTCTCGCCTGGACTGCTGCTGAGTGGTCCAAAGTTATGTTCTCTGATGAAAGTAAATTTTGCATTTCCTTTGGAAATCAAGGTCCCAGAGTCTGGAGGAAGAGAGGAGAGGCACAGAATCCACGTTGCTTGAGGTCCAGTGTAAGGTTTCCACAGTCAGTGATGGTTTGGGGTGCCATGTCATCTGCTGGTGTTGGTCCATTGTGTTTTCTGAGGTCCAAGGTCAACGCAGCCGTCTACCAGGAAGTTTTAGAGCACTTCATGCTTCCTGCTGCTGACGAACTTTATGGAGATGCAGATTTCATTTTCCAAGAGGACCTGGCACCTGCACAAAGTGCCAAAGCTACCAGTACCTGGTTTAAGGACCACGGTATCCCTGTTCTTGATTGGCCAGAAAACTCGCCTGACCTTAACCCCATAGACAATCTATGGGGTATTGTGAAGAGGAAGATGCAATACGCATGACCCAACAATTCAGAAGAGCTGAAGGCCACTATCAGAGCAACATGGGCTCTCATAACACCTGAGCAGTGCCACAGACTGATCGACTCCATGCCACGCCGCATTGCTGCAGTAATCCAGGCCAAAGGAGCCCCAACTAAATATTGAGTGCTGTACATGCTCATACTTTTCATGTTCATACCTTTCAGGTGACCAACATTTCTAAAAATCCTTTTTTTGCATTGGTCTTAATTGATATTCTAATTTTCTGAGATACTGAATTTGAGACTTTCATTAGTTGTCAGTTATAATCATGAAAATTAAAAGAAATAAACATTTGAAATACATCAGTCTGTGTGTAATGAATGAATCTAATATACAAGTTTCAGTTTTTGAATGGAATTACTGAAATAAATCAACTTTGTCATGATACTCTAATTTTATGATCGCCACCTGTATGGTAGTCAAGTCAACTACACTGGAGTGGCTTTTGGACAGGTCTCTGAGAGTCCTTAACTTAAACCCACCATAAAATATGTGGGGAGTGACCTGAAGATGGCACTTTACAGACATTTCCCATTCAATCTAACATACCCTGACAGGTTCTGCTAGGAACAATGGGATAACCCACATAATCCCAGGTGTACCACGCTTGTAGCGACATACCCAAGAAGACTTAAAGCTAGAATTGCTGCCAAAAGGGGTCCTACAAAGTTCTTAATTTAGGGTCTAAATACTTCTATGAATGAGAGATTTCCGTTTTTGATTTTTCATTTTTTGCGGTGGGCTGGCACCCTGCCCGGGGTTTGTTTCTTGCCTTGCGCCCTGTGTTGGCTGGGATTGGCTCCAACATACCCCCTGACCCTGTAGTTAGGATATAGCGGGCTGGATGATGGATGGATGGATTTTTCATTTTTTGAAAACATATTTTCACCTTATTATAATGGATAATTGAGTGTAGAGTATCGGGCAAACACTGCAAATTTATCAACTCAAAATGAAATCTGCAAGATGATAAAGTGAGGGTGTCTGAATATATTCTGAATCCACTGTACAGTATGTGTATTTATACTTTAGTTATATAATGATAATAATACATTTTATTTAAATACAGCCATTATTGCTCCTATAGGGGTGGTCCAGATCTAATTATGCAATTTTCATTACGCTGTAACTTATTAAGTTTATTACATAGAAAATCACTTGAAAATTCCCAGAGAAGTGTGCAAACTGACGACATGAAGAATCGTCTTCACACTGAACTGGAATCGTCAATTCATAAATCAAAGTCATCCAGATCATCTGGATCTGCATAATTAGATCTGGACCACCCTGTATGTGCAGCTCTGCCATACCACCTTAAATATGCTACTTTTTTACTTCACGTTCAAAATTCAAAATATTCTTTTAAAAAGACAGCAATTTTTTTTTAGAGATGGCTTTCTCAGAATCAGTGTTATTGAAATCGCTTCACACAAACAACTGCCCTCATATATGTTTCCCCAGACAAGGCCAGAGGAAGAATAAAAGAGAAAACAGTGCAAGTGGCAGATTTGAAGGGTCAGGCTTTAGAAAAGCCCATAAGCCGCTTAGAATTCGCTGCACATGTAAATCACTCCAGTCCACGCTACGTACGGAGATTCTGTACTGCTGCATTTCATGCAGTTTCATAAATATTCAGCTATTCATAGAAGACATGGAGACATTACATTATTAACACTTTACTGCTTGTACCCTGTGCCTTGACATTAACGTGATCTCTGTGAACTTCAAAAACAAAGGCCCAAGCTCCAGTGACTTTATACATTAAACCAGGGTGTAATCCATCTGCCATCCCATACCAGGGATGGTGGCGGCTCATTAACTCGGTGACAAGGTGACAGAAGGACTGAACTTTTATCCAAATTACTTTAAAAAAAAAACAAACTCACTAAAGCCCCCCCAAGCCCCATTGATCGGCACACTATTCGCTGATAAAAAAAAAATTGGCAGCATAAAATGGGTCAGAAATTTGAATAAAGCATGGTTGAGCGATTACATAATCGTGGCACTCAGTGATAAGACAATGTCTCACAAAGCTAAATATTTCCATTTGAAAATTCTGTTACATGGATTTCTGCAGACTGTGGGGATATCACAGGAAACTATTATTGGATTACCACCATTATCTGTGAATTTATAATCCTTCTATTCAAATGAGTAAAAGAAATAAAAAAAAAATTGAAAAGCAATGCAGAAAGATTTTTGCATTTTTATTATGCATTAACTCACTAAAAGCATCTTGACATTGTTGCTGCTAACCTCGCCACAGCGGACTGCAAACAAGCATTTTCATTAAAAGACACACGCAGGCATTTTCAAATTCTCCCTTGAAAGTATTATTCAGTAATGACTTTGGCCTTACAGTGGCAGAGCCGTGCCAGCTGCAGCCTACGAGAGGAGGGCCATCTGACTGTCTGTCATGGCAGGAGCTGGGATTGCAAAAAAAAAAAATTGGCAATGGAATTCTTGACAATGTAATTATTTATCTTATACTGTGCCTTCAAAAACTAAGGGTTTTCTATACTAATTTCATAAATGTGTTTGGGTTAAAATGGTGGTTTGGGGGATGTTGGGGAATGAGGATTGCTGCTGTCCTAATGTTGGGTATGCATGCAGCTGAACTTTTATTTGCATGAGCCTCACCAAATCAAATTCCATGCAACTGTACTTTCTCCGATCCTGTTTAGCCTACAAACATCAGACTTCCAATACAACTCAGAGTCCTGACACGTGCAAGAGTTCGCTGACGACACTGCTATCGTGGGCAGCATTAGGAGTGGGCAGGAGGAGGAGTACAGGAAGCTAATCAAGGACTTTGTTCAATGGTGCGACTCAAACTATTACAACTGAACACCAGCAAAACCAAGGAACTGGTGGTGGATTTTAGTTGAACCAGGCCCCTCATGGACCCCGTGATCATCAGAGGTGACTGTGGGCAGAGGGTGCAGACCTATAAATACCTGGGAGTGCAGCTGGATGATAAACTGTACTGGACTGCCAATACTGATGCTCTGTGTAAGAGAGGACAGAGATGACTATACTTCCTTAGAAGGCTGGCGTCCTTCAACATCTGCAATAAGATGCTGCAGATGTTCTATCAGACGTTTGTGGTGAGCGCCTCTTCTACGCGGTGGTGTGCTGGGGAGGCAGCATAAAGAAGAGGGACGCCTCACGTCTGGACAAACTGGTGAGGAAGGCAGGCTCTATTGTAGGCATGGAGCTGGAAAGTCTGACATTGGTGGCAGAGCGAAGGGCGCTGAGCAGACTCCTGTCAATCATGGAGAATCCACTGCATCCACTGAACAGGATCATCTCCAGACAGAGGAGCAGCTTCAGCGACAGACTGCTGTCACCGTCCTGCTCCACTGACAGACTGAGGAGACCCCACACTATGCGACTCTTCAGTTCCACCCGGGGGGTAAACGTTAACATTATACAAAGTTATTGTCTGTTATACCAGCCTCGCACTCTCCACCTTGCATTTTTTAACTTGCACTGCTTTTTTTTATCACTCTTTAATTAATATTGTTTTTTATCAATATGCTGCTGATGGAGTATGTGAATAAAGTATCTATCTATCTATCTATCTATCTATCTATCTATCTATCTATCATAAAGGGCCTTCTATCTATCTATCTATCTATCTATCTATCTATCTATTATATAGTGCCTTTCATATCTATCTATCTATTATATAGTGCCTTTCATATCTATCTATCTATCTATCTATCTATCATATAATGCCATTCACATTATCTATCTATCTATCTATCTATCTATCTATCAATTATATAGTGCCTTTCATATTATCTATCTATCTATCGATCTATCTAACTCTTGTTATTAAGATTAATGAAGAAGAATTTTACTTATTTATGTGTCTTAAACAGAGCTGTCAAACCAATCATACACAGAGCCTTTAATAAGTATTTATCTATCATCAGATACTGTCATGTGAATCTGTTTGTGGATTGAACACAATGTAAATCAACTGTACCTATCATAATGCATGTTAAGTACATTTTAAAGATGACTTTTCATATCTACCTACCTACAGTATTTAATATACAGCATAACTGCTTTATAGTGCCCTGCACAAATATCTTTGTCTATTCATCTAATATACAGTAATACCTTTCAAATTAATGATATAGTGCCCTTAACAATTACTTAACTTGCAGTGTGTATTTCACCTTCCCTATGTATCGTTTTTATATCGATTCATTCTATAACTCTGTCTACATTTCTAGTTTTATATACTGCATTGACATATACCTAAATATTGGTACCCACAAGCATTTTGAGGACATCTCCATGGATCAAAGCAAGATGAAAGGGGGTGCTCTTGCTAATTCTAACTTCCTTTTCACTCTGAGTTCAGAAGGACGCCACCTGGAGGACAACTGACCTTTCTGGAAGGCTACCATAAAGACCAAGAGGTCACCAGAATTGGCCATTCATTTCAAGGCCCGCATCTCTCCAGAGTCCCTTTAAATCCTTTTCTCACCTTTGTTTTCTTGTTCTGTTTTCTTATGCCAGTAGTTTGGTTCAGTTGGGTGATTTGTCATTTAAACATTTGTACAGCTATGTACTGGGGATACCTGGATGTCACCCCGTTCTTTGGGCCAATACTTCTCATCTATCTATATATCTATCTACCAATCTATCATATTATAAAGCATGATTAATTTATATCAATCTTTCTGTCCCTTTGTTAACATAGTCTTTCACAAATATATCTATTTATCTTACTGTATATAGTACCTTTGTACTTATATCTGTCTTAAATTGGCTTTCATTTCTATCTCCCTTTCTGTCTGCTCTATATAATCTTTTATTTGTATCCCTCTGTCTGTCTCATTTAATATAGTGCCTTTTACATCTACATATCATGTGGTGCATTTTATTCTGGTCTGTCATATTTTATGATATTTATGATATTTTATGTTTTACGCCTAAGAAGTCTACCATTGACCACATCCTGGCACTGAGGGTTCTCATGGAGCTCAAACACAAATATCGGCAGAGTTTCTTTGCAGCCTTTGTCGATTTTCGTAAAGTGTTTGACTCAGTTGATCGAGCTGCCCTGTGGGATATCCTGAGGGTTCGCGGGATCCCCTCGAGGCTGCTGGATGTCATGGCTGGCCTGTACACTGGTACTGCAAGTGCTGTACAGAGAGGGTTCGTCAGGGGTGTGTTCTGCTCCTACTCTGTTCAATGCAAATATGGACTGCGTGTTGGGCAGGTCGTGGGGTCCAGCGACTGTAGGGAATCTGTTGGTGAAGAAAGATTCACGGATCTTGACTTTGCTGACGATGTTGTGATCTTCGCGGAGTCAATAAAGGCTCTGATCGGGGCACTCGAGTGTCCTGATAAAAACCAACAGCCAGGCCTTTAATGTCCTCTTGTGCACGGCCATCAGCAGTCTGTCTACGGACAGAGTGTCGACCTCGTTGAGAGGTTTACTTACCTTGGTGGTGACATTCACGTCTCTGGTGACTCTTCCTATGAAGTCAGTAGAGAGATTGGGAGAGCATGAGGAGTCATGAGGTCACTGGAAAGGGGTGTGTGGTGCTCCCGATATCTCTGCAAAAGGACGAAGGTCCAAGTCTTTAGAGTCCTGGTGCTTCTTGTCTTACTATATGGTTGTGAGACATGGACGCTATCCAGCGACCTGAGACGAAGACTGGACTCCTTTGGTACCGTGTCTCTCTGGAAAATCCTTGGGTACCATTGGTTTGACTTTGTGTCGAGTAAGCGGTTGCTCATGGAGTCCCGAATGAGACACATGACCTGCATTGTGAGGGAGCATCAGTTATGGCACTACGGCCATGTGGCACGTTTCCCTGAGGATGATCCAGCTCATAAGATCCTCAGTGTTGGGGACCCAAGTGGCTGGACCAGGCCAAGGGGTCGCCCACGTAATACCAGGCCGTGACAGATAGAGGGTCATTTCCAGAGGGTAGGGCAGGACCGTGTGTCTGCCCAGGGGGTTTCCAACCGGGATCCCGAGCTGTTTCGACGTGTACCAGTGCATGCTCCCCAACTTGACTTGACTTGACTATCATATTGTGAATTTCATATCCATTCACCCATCTATCCATCCATCTATCTATATGTCTGTCTTACAGTAACTTTCATTTCTGTTTGTCTGTTATATAACATTTTTCATTGTCTATTTCTCTGTCTGTCTGTCTCTCTAGTTATTATGGACCCTATGTCCACTTTTCTTGCCTTTTTACATCTATCATTTCATTCCTGTCTATCTGTTTGTCTCTTATATAACATGTTCCATTTATATCTGCTTTTGTCTTGCTTCATATAGTCTTTCACATTTATCTAACTATCTAGTGGCTTTTATCTAACTATCTTTCATACAGTGCTTTTCACATCCACCTATTTATTGATCAATAATAAATAGCTTTATTCATATTTAACTGCTTATGGAGTTCATCCTATTCAACAATTATCTGAAAATTTCACTCCTTATTCCTTGAATGGCTTCCTGCAAATCCTTCTGGAAATCCATTAGGTAGCTGAAGAAGGCACATGCTATAAGTTGCAGATGGCAGTGAATGATGTTCTCTTTCGATGGATGAGAAGGTGATTTTACAGTTAGAGAAGGTCTGGACACCTGAAATGCAGAGTCAAGGTCCATTAGCAGGCATTCCCTGGTGTGTCTTAGCCATGATGGATTTTAAAAAGGCAGTATGAGGCAAGACTCAGTAGACTTGACCAGACTGGGAGGAGAAGCCATGAAGGGCAGAAATGCCTAGAGAAGCTGCACCAGGAGTGTATTCAGTTCAAATCAATCCAGTTTATTTGTACAGTATATAGCGCTCTTCACTGAGTACAAGCACAGAAGACTGTGACAAGGCCTCTAGTAAAATCAAACACAAACTTTGTTAATTACTACTAATTACATAATAAGCATGCATCAAGATACTGGCTTGTTTAAAGGGACAGGAAAACAAAGTGTTTTGAAACATAAATGGAGCCCAGCATTATCTATCTGTCCATTAATTAAGTGTACAGCTATGGCCGGTTGACTGCATCTGAGCTTAGGAAAGCCTTTATCAATTCAAAAATGTTGTGTGCGTGTATCACATTTATTACTTTTAATTTAAATCAAAACCACCTTAGAACTACATTTTTACAAGACAAAGTCCTGGCAAAAGTTTGTACATAAGCATCCAAGATTGTGTCATAGAATAAGAAAAACAAGAAGAAAAAAATGAAGAAATTGCATTTATGCTTTTAACAATCCCAAGGTCGCTTTACAAAAAAAAAAAAAAACTGACACTGAAGAGAAAAGTCTTTCCATCTGATTTGAAAAGAGCTGTCACAGAAAGACTGGAGAAGACAGTTTTAGAGTTTAGGAGCCATGACATCTAAGGACCTGCCTCCCAAGGTGGAAAGTCTGGTGCGTGGGCCAGCAAGAAGATTATGGCTGGAAGACCTGAGAGAGTGAGAGGGTTAGTAAGAGATTCACTAAGGTAAAGAGGATCAAGGCTATGTAGGACTTTGAAAGGGAGTAGCCAGATTTTGAACTTGATATGGGACTGAACTGTGTGGACGCTAGGGGTCGCTGTTGCCCCGAGAAACCCACCAGACAAATGTCCAAGACACACTTGTAAAAAGCACGAAAAAGAATTTTAATATTTTTCTTCAAATACAGTGCACAAAGCACCACACTGGCCATAATTCTCCAACACCAATAATTAATAATAATTCAACCAATAACAATCCTCCACTCCCAGCAGCTTCATCACCCAACCTCCCAACTCCGGCTCTCTTTGCTGGGTCTTCACCAGTCCTTTAAAATAGTCCATGATCCGGAAGTATTGCTTCTCTTCTTCCGGGTCAAACGCCACATCATCCTACCTCAAGTAGCCCCGAAGTACTGCGGGCTTCCGTCCTCGTGACTCTGAAGTACAGGCAGAAAGACGGACATCTTTGAAATGTCTAGAACTCACCACTAGGTGAAGTGACAGATGTGCAGTAGGTGGCGTTAGGTTCACGAAGTCTTAGCATTTTTTTATTTTCTTTTTAGTTGAAGCCATGGAGCCGTGGATGATAGAACACTGCGTTTTTGCATACGACTACAGTTCAGCGTGAGTTTCGTTGCCATTACAATATCCACAGAAATAAAGCTGTTCCCGCTCGTAACACTATCCTACGTTGGGTTAAAGCACTTCATACACGAGGAACACTAATGAACAAAAGACCGGGGGCTACACGAACGCCACGTACCCCTGAAAATGTGCAAAGCGTACGACTAGCACTGCTGCGCGGTCCAAGTCAATCTGCTCGGAAGCATCCATCTGAACTTGGCCTCAGTAATCGTTCGGTAAGGCGTATTTTGCATTTAGACCTGCATTTCCATTCCTAAAAATTGTCAAATGCTATTTCAATATGAACTCAAATCTTTCAATAAATTCCTTTGTAAGAAAAAATTAACAATTTTGTGATTTTGTAAAAAACACCCGTCCTTTCTGCCTCACCCTGTACTTCCAGGTTGTCGTAAAAGTAGGAGTCCCCAGGTTCTTTGTGAGCTCCCCCTGGCAGCACCCATGGCACCCAACAGGGCTGAGGAAATGAACTCCATGTCCCAGGATGCCCTGAGGGAATCTGGGGAACCGTTGCTGTTCCAGGGGAGGCAGTGTCCTGAAAAGGCTGACTTCTTCCTTTCTTTTCTTTCATGGACATCCTGGATGGACTGAACCGTCGGCCGTCCCTCACAACTGGTAACCAATGTAACGAAAGGGAATGGTGGTGATGTGGGCAGAACGCTTCAAACAGGAGAGAACTCGAGCTGCATAGTTCTGAATATACGGTACCTTTTGTAAAAATGATGCAGTTAGGCCAACGAAGAGATAATCACAGTAATCAACAGGAGACATAATGAAGGCAGGAACCAAAGTTTGTGCATCGTTTCCTAGTAAGAAACAGGCGAAGATGAACAATGTTATGGAGGTGAATCAATGCTGTCTTGGCGAGGAGCTTCATATGAGGCTCAAAATTAAGTAATGTGCCAAATATGACACCAAGATGTCTGACATAAGGAGCAGACTTAACAAGCACACCGTCAATAACTTGAGAAAGTTACTCTGCATCCAAAGACTTAAATCTGAAATCCATTAATATATTAGGAGAAGAGTCTGTGGAAGAGTGTGTACTAAGATAAAACTGAACATCATCTGCATGACAGTGAAAGTTAAGGCCATGACTGTGACGGGTCTGACCGAAAGGCAGGATGTAGATAAAAAAAAAAGAAGGGGCCGAAGAACTGATCCCTGAGGGACTCCATTCACAGCAGAAAAGATGTGATAAGCTGTTGTCTGTTTGTAAGACACAATTACATATTAAAATTTATTTAGTTTTGAAACTTTTTGATATTCTGAATACAAAACAAAATAATCCCACTTGCAATTCTGCATATGACAATGGTTAATACGATTCCCTTTCCAGAATATCTGAATTCCGGACCTATTTTGGCAATAACACTGAAGTAACAAACCACTGGGTGTTTTGTTTTTTTCCTTACTACACCTTTAAATAATTTGTTTTGCCCTTACTTGCTTTTATAACGCACTAGCAGGAGTACCCTGCGTTCCCCGGGAATCTATAACTGGTGAATTTCACAAATGAAAGAAACAGAACATAGAAATAGAACAAACAGTTTTGTGACTCACATCATTTAATTGTAAGTTCCTCCACTCTGGATTCTTTGTGACGCCCTTGAAATAGACTTTCTTTTGGCATCTGTAGTGGACCTTCCAATTCTATGTCTTTTTTTTCGGTGGCATGGGTATATTAGCGAAAAGCAGGACAATTATAATGTGTCACATGGTATTAGGTACGGAATAAGCACCGCAGTGAGATGAATTTACGTTATTTACAATACGTCAGAAAGCGAACAAATAGCACCACTCAGTCAGAAAGAGCAACACTGAAATCGTACTGTGAGTCAGAAAGCGAGCAAATAGCACCGCAAATACAGAAAGCCAGTGAGAAAGAGTAGCACTGAAACCGTACTGGGAAAAATGGCAGGGAGGGGTGCTCTGTTTCTAAGGAGCGTCTGTGTTGAACCGTGCTGCCATCTAACGGACGTTGGCAATGGTAACGACAGAGAGAAGTGATATGCAACCGGGAAAATGGTGGGGGAAGGATGCTGTCTTTTTAAGGTGAGTCTCTGTTCAAACATGCTGCCATATAATGGACGTTGGCAAATGAAATACAGCACTATCAGTGCGTGTGGGAGTGTGACGTGCAACAACGCGGGTGTCAGTCAGTCACGTTTTCTGTGTCGTTAACATTTTACATCCATATGCCAGTTCCCCTTCACCCAATCAAAGCAGTCGGCCTTCTCATACTTGGACACTTCCCGCCATCTCTTGGCAATTTAAAGAAACATGGGTAAAGAGCAACACACAGGGACCAAAGCTGCCGCTAGATGGCGCTGCGCTGAATGTCTGTTGCAATGTATGCCATCTTGTCGATGATAAGTACGGGGACGTGTGCCGAACGTTGTGTTGGTGAAAAGGTGCCCTGCGGGTCACCACGAACATTTTTCCCAACCAAAGATACCCCATGACTTTCCCCTGGTCACAAAGGAGCCCCATCCCGAGTTTGGTGCCGATTGGACGCCCGGTGCAGATTTGTATGGCGGACAAACAAGCATACATACATACATCAACTCTGCTTTATATATTAGATGTGCTGTGACAAGAGGTGTGCAAGAGCAGGGAGAGCAACCCCACGGTGTTATAATACACTTGCTAAGAAGCCCAAAATGCACCGTTCCTGGAGTACGTTACCTATCTACTAGAATGTAGTCCTTATTGGGAAACAAAAGATGGATCAGCGTGCCATCCCTGCCACCAACATGGATAACAGCTTTTGTGGTGGGTATCCAGAGATGAGCTATAAATGGCATTAGATATATTCGGGAACATGTGGACAGGGTGTGTGTGCCGCTAAAGATCACACAGCACTGCATCTTTTCTTATTAATTTACACAAACGTCACATTCCTCCACACAGTTCTGGAGTTGTAAATTAGTTTAAAATCAATTTATAATATGTATTGTGCACCTGTGCACCTAAACATTCAAGTTTCATTTAAAATGAATGCAAATGTTCATTACATATTCATTCAAAAACAATATACTGTGAAAAAAAAAAACTAAACAGCCAGAACCATTTAGATGGCTTAAACCAGCAAACGTGCACGCAATTACCCACTGAGAAACAACACTGTCCTCCAGTTTGTGTTTAACATCAGTGTAACAAAGGGAAATAAATTAATCTTTATATATAATGCAGAGGACAGAAAGATATGGAAGAAGATGATCCGCTGTGGCAACTCGTAACGAGAGCAGCCGAAAGAAGAAGAAGAAGATATAATACGCTAGCGAGGCTCTTCGTTTGTCTGTCCAGGATTTTAAATCGCCTGTAGCTCACAAACCATTTGACCTATTGACCTGAAACTTGGTACACACATATACTACTGTCCGCTTTCGGGATGAGGATTGACCTCCGAGGTTATTCCTCGTTTTATTTTTATTTTGTTGTAGAAACAACTCTCGGCAGCAGCCAGCAGGGCGGCCGTGCAGCAGATGCATACAGGCGCCGTTCTCAGCCCTACCACCTTCGCCCTCACTTCCCCTGCCTCTTCATATCTTATTCTTGAGGCAGATTGAAGACTTAAGTGAAAAATGAAAGAAAACATACTAAGTAATTGCAACATAAACACTGACTTAATCAGTTTTAGCGTGAAGAAGAGGGCCACTAGGGTGGAGAAAAGAAGATCTGCTCAGGAAGCAGCAAGCGCAGCAACCTCTGAGCAAACGAATGGTAAACGTACAGAGGAAGAGGATGAAGACTAGGAGCGCTCAAGTCAATCACTGCAGGTTAATGTTACTGGTATGCAATAAAAGGTATGACTATACGGTTTTAGAAACTGTGAGTCAGAGGTGGTGGTGTGTACCTTATGGGGACCACAGTGGATCAGTCCTTCCTGTTTACCCTAAACCCAATGGACATCCAATATAATACCAGCTCTTGCCATCTACAGACATTTTCAGAAGACTCCTCCGTCATAGGCTGTAGTGAAAATTGTGATGAGTTGGGGTACAGGAGGCTGGTGAAGAACTTTTGTCTTGTTGTGCAGGGAAACCACCAACAGATCAACATCAATAGAATAAAAAGGTTGATAGTAGACTATTGAAGTATTAAGGCCTGTCACCATCCAGGGGAAGGAAGTGATACAAAATGTCTGAACAAACTTGTTATTAAAGCCAGCTCCATCACATGACTGACATTGGGCACTCCGAGGGCTGTCTTAGAAAAGAGTATGGTGGCAAAATTTGTTGCTATCATGAACAATCTTGCCCATCCCTTTGAGGTGGTGCTCTCTTGAAACACATCGACCACAGACTCATTCCTCTACAATGTAATAAGAAGAACCTCTGAAGATACTTCCTCCCATTGTCCCTAAGTTCACATCAGCCAGAAGCCATAAGAAAAAGATACCGACTTCAATTTACTACAGTTAATTTTGCATAATATTTATTGTAGTACTAGAGGGCTTTGCCCCCTGTTCACTTTGCTCGCCAACCCCCCCATCAGCCCCCCAGGGCCTGCATTATGCGTCAGCCACTTTGCGTCTCTGCGACTCAAGTTGTGAAGAGGGGGGCTGAACGCACCCCAAGAAGACACGGTCACTCCTCTGAAACCCCTCTTAAACGGTGATACAATGGGAAACGAATAGTTTTTTTTTTTTTTACCTCATCTTTGCTTGATCAGCTGATGGCTTGCTGCTGCCGCCGTGCCACGTGATCTACATCTCACATGCTATATGCTACATACAGGGATCCGATGGCTCAGCAGAGGGCGGATTCTGAAAAGTTTCTTGGCACTTTTGGGTGAAATAAAGGAGTTCATGCAGAGAAGAGGACACCTCCCTATTGGACGACATTGAGTGGTTGCTTGATCTTGCCCTTTTAACAGACGTCACAGAAAAACTGAACAATTTGAACTGTGAGCTGCAAGGCACAGGTAAGACTGTCACAAACATGATAAGTGCTGTAAAAGCTTTTAAAGCTAAAATGAACATTTTCTCTGTGCATTTACAAAGAAAAAGTGTTGTGCACTTTTCCTCTGTGGAAAAAGTTCTAAGTGACAATGCTTCTGCATCTGTGGCTTTTGATGAAGCTGTAGAAAAATACCGCCAAGTGGTTAACAGACTGATGCAAGAGTTTGAGAATAGATTTGGTGATTTTGATCAAATTGAGCCATTGGTGTCATTCATTTCAAATCCTTTTATGTCAGTGGACATTACAGGCACAGCTGAGAACCTAAGTACAACCTTCAGCTTGGATGCAGGGCAGGTAGAAATGGAAATAATAACTTTGGAAAATGACCTGCACCTCAAAGCACATCTGAGCAGCCCAAACTTTTGGAACCTAATGGACACAGAAAAGTACAAAGCTGTCTGCACAGAAGCTATGAAGGTTGCTTATATTTTTGGATCCACCTATCTCTGTGAATCAGCCTTTTCGAACACGAACTTCATAAAAAATAAACACAGAACACGCCTAACTGATTCACATCTGCAGGAGTCACTGAGAGTGGCAGTGTCAAATTATACACCAGAATACACCAAACTAATGGACAACATGGAATGGCAGGTTTCTCACTAACTGGCAGACAAGACTTAACAGTGTTTTAGTAAAACACCATGTCACCTGGTCAATTGATCATTGTTCATTGAATAAGTCAGATTCAAAGTTGGAATTGACACAATCTCATGTTTAGGGGAAAAACACAGTTGAGCTCTGTTTATTGTTGAATGAAACTGTGACATGTTCATTTGCACAAAATAAATGTCACTTTGACAATGAAACATAAATATTCTCATTTACAAATAATTGTCAAAAAATGCCGTTCTTTGTAAAAAATGTGAGTAATGTACGCTTTTTGGATAAAAAAAAAAAAAATATATATATATGTGTGTGTGTATATATATATATATTTATATATGTGTAAATATATATATATGTGTATATATATATGTGTATATATGTATATGTGTACTGTATATATATATATATATATGTATACTAGCAAAATACCCGCGCTTCACAGCAGCGAAGTACTGCCTTAAAGTTTTTATTAAGAAGAAAATTAAACCTTTTTAAACTGAGGGAAAATATAGCAATAATTATTTGTTAAGGATCTCTTTGTATACCACATTGTGAGTTCGGCCCTCTGGTTGTAATATGACCAAGTTGTGCGCTGAGCTTACTCTTGAGCATGCAACGTACAGTTGGCCATGTGAACAGTAATCTTGCCTCAAATCTCACAGCTTGGATCGCTGCTGTCATAATCGGTTTGAGTTTCATGGTTTGTTTCAATGACGACAGTATTTGTAGGACTTGTGTTGAAGAGACATTCGGCATCTGTCAAGCGTTGTAAGCATACAACCAGTTTCATCGATAACTTCACATCCAGCTTTTGAGAGTTTAAACATTCCTAAACACCAAAGTGTCCACTACTGAAATCGTCACCTGTCAATCTAAGATGTTTAAGAGGCATTGGCGGTTGTCGAAAGGTGTAAAATATTTGGCCATTTCGGTACACTTGAAAGCGACAACCGAACAATTCAGCTGCAGCCATCAACTCACATGCAGATCCATAGGTGAAGGGCTTAAGCATTTCACTCTTCTAGTGCTCCTGAGTAGTCTAATTATCTCCTGTACCGTCATCAGTCCACACCTTGAACCTGTCCCAGTCATTCAATACATAAGACACAATGGATATCAAGAGTGAGCCTGATATGGCCGTGCAATATGTAACAGAGAATGGAAAAGGTAGGTGCCATCTCCGGGCATGGAAACCACTCGGTAAGTGACAGTTCTTTGATCGATGGTGATCACCTTGATAGACATGTTAATGAGGGTACGGTTGTAAGGATAAAGGAAATGGGTACCTGAACAATGTAAAGTAAGTCTAAAATACCTACACAATAACTATAATCGTAATAAATGAACAATAAAACAGCGGAGAAGCCGTGGATTAAATAAAAAGGCTGCAGTTATCAGCAGGGAGACATGAATCCCGTGGCGAAGCAAGGAATGGAATGTAGAGACCGGATCGATGGACAGCCTTATATAGGCAGGCAGCCAACAACGTGGTAGGCGTTGGAATGGGGGACCCAACGCCACCTCACACGGTGACCGAGCTGCAGGCTATGGTCGTATATATGTACGTAAATAGGATTCAGTTAGCATTGAGGAACCCGCGTACCAAATTTCTTGAAGATGGGCCCATAAGTAACAAAGACCATTGAAAAGTTCAATATGCCGGCAGACAGTGGCATCATACCACCGAAATAACTACGTACATTGGTTTTGGTTAGCGCAGGGAAGCCGGCTACCAAATTTTGTGAAGATGGCAGACGTTGTCGACCGTTATGACCGTTACGTGTAGAATTTCGAAATGAAACCTGCTTAACTTTTGTAAGTAAGCTGTAAGGAATGAGCCTGCCAAATTTCAGCCTTCTACCTACACGGGAAGTTGGAGAATAAGTGACATTGGAAAGTTCAATATGGCGGCCGACAGTGGCGTCATACCATCGAAATAAGTATGTACATTGGTTTCGGTTAGCGCAGGGAAACTGCCTTCCAAATTTTGTGAAGATGGGGCCGTAAATGAGAAAGTTCAACATGGCGGATGTTGTCGACCGTTATCGACCGTTATGACCGTTACGTGTAGAATTTCGAAATGAAACCTGCTTAACTTTTGTAAGTAAGCTGTAAGGAATAAGCCTGTGTATATATATGTGTGTGTGTATATACTGTATATGTGTGTGTGTATATATATATATATATATAATGTTTTGAGCTGGTAGCCCTCAAGCCATTTGGTAATCTTAAGGTAGCTCTCCTGGCTTTAAAAAGGTTGGTGACCCCGGTGTAGGGAGTATTCTACGTGTCTGTGTTGGGAGAATACGGGTAAGGAATTAAGTGTGACACCTCCACTAACTGTTGTTCTGTCTGTCTGCACTGAGATTACATCCTTTGAGCACAAAGCCACAGCCCTTCTAGTCCCATTGGAAGTTGGTGTTCAATTGCAGAGCTCCTTCTGAGGACCACAGAGATCTAAGCCTCTAAAAACCTTTTGAAGACTATATTAAGACGATTGTTTTGTTTAGCTTGATTTCTGTCCCTCAGACACATTTTTTTGTTTTTGTTTTACATTTAT
Source organism: Polypterus senegalus (assembly GCF_016835505.1). Taxonomy (NCBI): domain Eukaryota; kingdom Metazoa; phylum Chordata; class Cladistia; order Polypteriformes; family Polypteridae; genus Polypterus; species Polypterus senegalus. The sequence continues at coordinate 17,063,294 of NC_053166.1, read as the reverse complement.
CTTTTTATCAATCTATCTAAATAATTGGCTATTAAACAGAGTAACCAACTGGTGTGCCAACTCTTTCAGATTTACTTTTTTTCAAAGGTCAACCTTGTGCGCATCACCAGATGAATACCGGACAGTAAACACCTGAACTAACAACCTATTAATACCCTTAACTAATTTCTAGTACCTCTAGAACTTGCACTGTTTCTTTGATATTGCTAAACATAAGTTTAGAGGCAAAACAAAAAAAAACAATTATAATTTTAATTAGGGTAATCCCTCACTGAACCTACATTTAATCTAATTATCTCTTTCAATAGATAAACCATGAACAATGTGGGTGATCTTAACATTCAAAAAACATTCATCTAGATAAGAACTGTTCAAATGAGCACTTAACATCATCTTTGTCTCTTACAGTAGCCATGTGTAAGCCCCTCTTCATCTATTAATTTCCTGTGACTTTAGTAATGGGAACCATCCGTTCTCACAGATCCAGCCCTGGACTGAAGGATTCATTGAGGATTTATCTATGAAACATTTTATGCTGAAGGGTACTGGAAGCAGCTGATTAGTTAAATTGATTTGCTCAGGTTAGTGTATTGTAGATAACTGAACTTAGGCTGATGAAGATCTCGCTTTCTGTGGGCTCTTTATTTTTCATCTCTTTTCCTTAATGTACTGCTTCACCTTGGAATACAAAGCACATGTAACAGCAATGCTGTGCTTGTCTTGACTTTGTATATTCTAACACACTAAGGCCTTTTAAAAAATAATACTAATATGCTTACTGTGGTGGGCTGGCCCCCTGCCCAGGCTTTGTTTCTTGCCTTGCGCCCTGTGATTGGCTCCAGCAGACCCCCGTGACCCTGTAGTTAGGATATAGCAGGTTGGAAAATGGATGGATATGCTTACTATGTATGATGCAAAAATAATATAGTAATAATGATACTATTAATCTTCATATCTATACTAATAAAAGGCAAAGCCCTCACTGACTGACAGACAGACTGACTGACTGACTGACTGACTCATCACTAATTCTCCAACTTCCCGTGTAGGTAGAAGGCTGAAATTTGGCAGGCTCATTCCTTACAGCTTACTTACAAAAGTTGGGCAGGTTTCATTTTGAAATTCTACACGTAATGGTCATAACTGGAACCTACTTCCGACCATATATACGGCTATAGCCTGCAGCTCGGTCACCGTGTGAGGCGGAGTTGCGTCCCACATCATCACGCCTCCCACGTAATTGAGTGCCTGCCCATATAAGGTAAATATTCGTGGGTGAAGGACTGTGCTTATACATCAGAACGTAGAGAACAAGGAAGAGCTCCAAAGAGCGCTGAAAAAAAAACGCATTACGCAATTGAGAAGGCAGCAAAAGAATATGAAGCGAGTGACGCATACAAGCATATTCATAAGTGCAGCTACTGCGGAAACAAAGCACGGTGTAAACCGTAAGTTTAAATTAAGTTTATAGACACGCTGCCGCTCGCGTTTCTCATGCCTATGACGAATATGATATTCGCGAGATACAAATTTAATGAGAAGACGCGAGGTATAAACGAGACTTTGGATCACTTTGTAACGGAGTTAAAATTGCTGTAGCGAGAAACTTTTAAGTGCTGGGTCTTAGCTAACATTAAATAAAGCCGTGGACATCGCAAGATCACACAAGAGAGCAGCTCACGTGAACTGACTGTGAACGCAGTACGTAGAGAACAAGGAAGAGCTCCAAAGAGCGTTGAACAAAAAACGCATTACGCAATTGAGAAGGCAGCAAAAGAATATGAAGCGAGTGACGCATACAAGCATATTCATAAGTGCAGCTACAAGGTGTAAAGCTTAACTTTAAATTAAGTTCATAGATACACTGCCGCTGGCGTTTGTCATGCCTAAGACGAATACGATATTCGCGAGATACAAGTTTAATGAGAGGACGCGGGGTATAAACGACACTCTTGATCACTTTGTAACTAAGTTAAAATTGCTGGTGAAGGACTGTGCTTATTCAAACGAAGAAGAGATGGTCAGGGATAGACTAGTGTTTGGCACAAACTCAGCAGAAGTGCGACAGAAACTTTTAAGTGCCTGGTCTGAGCTAACATTAAATAATTGCTGGTGAAGGACTGTGCTTATGCAAACGAATAGAAAGCAAATGTTACGTTATTTTTAAAATGTTTCCTTTTCTTTTTCATAACTTCTTTAACACACTTCTTCTCCGCTGCGAAGCGCGGGTATTTTGCTAGTTTGTAATATAACAGAATGTTTAAGGTATGATGAATATTCTGAAATATTAATTATGAATATGAAATATTCTACCCAAATATGTTTTGTTATATATTTTACTTCCCCCATGTAGTTTACAAATGTGTTCAACAACAAAAAGTTATTGTGTTAAGGGAGTAACACCTGGTGAAATTCACTGAAGGATGTTGGCTCAGTATAGAAGTGAAAACAGTATGGCCTAACAAAACGTTTATGAAAGGGAAGATACGCCCACACTGACATGGTGAATGCTTTCATCAGAGAAGACCATTGGATTATTTTGTCTTCTGTTGCTGCACATTTGTCTCTCAGCTATGGATCTGCACATGCGGCAGTGCAAGATGACATGGGGTTCTGTAAAGTCTGTGCAAGATGGGTACCCAAACAGCTTACTTACCTGTACAAGCCAACATGCGTCAGTGAATTTCAGCAGGTTTCACTCCCTCTGCCTAAACAAATCTCACTACAGTGTATTGTTCAACAATGGTGCAATCTAGCAGCAGTTCATTTGACCTTGCTTTCAGCTAGACTAATGGCAGAGAGCTGCACTGTGCATGTTCAAACTACACATAAGACATAGCAAACGTGATGTATTGCGTCAGATTCTGTCCATTTTCAAATGAACTTAACTTTTTGATTTACCTTTCATTTACCCTTATGTGGAAAGGTAAAAAGCGAGGGTCCTGTCAGTGGTAATCTGTTCACTTGGGTCCATTAAGAAAGAATTAGAAAAGTACTTGGAGGGTACAGGTAAACCGTGATGCAAATCAAAATCGAAGTGCAGATTTAGAATTTGTTATCCAAGAGATCTTTAAACTATAATAACAACAAGGGGTTAATTTAGTTTTGACTGTCCACAAACTTGAAAGTGTATGACGCTGACCTTCATACACTCATGGTAGTGATGTCACATGTTACACACTGTCACACAAATGCGAGTAGGAGGCAGCTGAAGGGCTTAAGTAATAATAATACAACATCTGACCAGGGGAGGGCGGGGTGCACTGACTGTCTTTCTCAGTTCCCTCAGACTGGTTCCGGTACCACAGAAGATGTCACATCTGGGCTTCACACCCTTGATGACGACACTTCCGGCCCAGAAGAAACTACTTCCGGTCCTGCCCCCTCTGTGGCATCACTTCCAGTCCAGAAGACGTTGTTTTCGGGTCCCGCCCCTTCGATGGTGTCACTTCCGGTCCAGACGGTGTCGCTTCTCAGTCCCGCCCCTTCAATGATGTCACTTGCTGTATGAGCCTTTAAAGCCACCATTTAACCACCAAGAAAACAGTTCTATTTTGGACTCAGTGTTGTGAACACCTCTGTTCAATTTCAAAACCTTTTTGCAGCCAGGGATATTATACCGGTGGCTGCCCCAAACCTTTTTATAATGTCTGGTCTGTGTTTATATCACAGTGGCGTAGTCGGCAGGATTTCTCGGGAAAGGTCTGCAGGGAACTGAGAAAGACAGTCAGTGCACCCCGCCCTCCCCTGGTCGGATGTGGTATTATAATTACTTCAGCTGCCTCCTACTCGCATGTGTGTGACAACACTCCTAGTCGTCCTGCCCAGAAAAAGCTTGTAAACCCTGCATCACAAACAGCAAACAATGGCGGTGATCATAATAAAAACAAATAAAGCATTGAAAACCTTTATGAAGGTTACAGGTAGGGTTTTTAAAACCAACAATGATGTATGCAGCCGAGACATGGGCAGTAAAGGGAGCACAGGAAAAGTCGTTGGATGTGGCAGAACTGAGAATTTTCAGAAGGATGTTTGGAGTTACAAAACAGTACAGAATAAGAAACGAGACAACTTAAGTACAACAAAGTACATTCAACTGGTATGGACATGGGATGAGGAGAGACAATGAATATGTAGGCAACAGAGTGATTGGAATGGAAATCCAGGAGAAGAGAAGCCAAGTGAGGCCAAAGCGGAGGTGGATGGACAAAGTAACAGAAGATCTGAAGGAAAAGGGTCTGACTGGCAAAGAGGTGCAGGACTGAGCTGTGTGGAAAAGCCTGATTAAGCACATTGACCCCATACAGAAGTGGGAAAAGATGAAGAGAAAGAAGAAGAAGAAGAAGAAGAAGGAGTCTTTACAGTACATGTAGCTCATAACAAATCTTAGTGGTGAAGCAAAGTATTTGTTTCTAATTACATTTCCAGTATTCTATGAACTGTATTTATTTTCATATTATATGTGTAGAAAACACACACCATTTATCATTTAATGATAAAAATAAATAAGAGCTCCCATGGTAGTATTTCATATTTGTTAAACATGAACTTCTGTAGCTCGAATGTAAGAATGGGCTATAATTAATATTCATTACTAACTGTGCAGCTGCTTAATCTTGTGAAGACACTAATGTCTGAATAATTCTATGGTTAAATGGGGCAAACAAGATTTTTTTCTTCTCTTTTAGCACGTCTGTGTACACACAAAACTGTTTAAAGCTTTTCACATCTTAACATTATGTACAATGCAGAGTGAAGTGCAAGCAAAATTGAATCTCTTATTAAGATAGCTCAAAAAGCTAGAGATTCTTCAAATAACATTACCCTTTTTTAAAGAATGTAGAAAACTAATGTACCATGAGTTCTTCAGTTTCTGAGAAAAAAAAAAAAAAGATTCCAATTCATTTAACTTAAAATGTTACTCATGTACTAAATGTTTGCTATGGAAACTACTTCAGTGTCAGATACAATACATTTTTAGTAGCACATTTCACACTCAATTAAAGAAGGCAAGATCCCAGACATAGCGAATGGCCTAGTTTCTGTTGCTTTGTCAAAACATTACAAGAGCCGCACCTTGTGCTACGAATCCCCTTGAGATACACCTACTATAGGGGGGAAAACAAAAGGAAACGAAAAAACCTTTGCCCTGATTTACATGAAACAGATTATTAACTTCGGAAAACTTGCAAAAGGCCTACTGATTTGCTGTTTTATCTCACACAAGACACCTAAGTGGTGTCAACTTCACAGGCAGCCTGACAAAATCCGCATCCCAAATTTCAAACATTGTTTTCTGAGAGAGTCATTTTTTTATCACCAGTCAATGTCACATTACACACGTCAGAGTCTTTACTCTTCACAAAAGTGTTCGATGTAACTAACTTAATTGTGCAGTCCATTATGAATTTAACACACGCCCTAAGATATTTCATTCAAGAAATGTCGCTTTTTTTATATAATAGAGAGATATGTTTTCATTTGATTGTCTAATATTGTAGTTTGAGTCAATGCAAGGAGCAGTTTGTTAGTTAGGTTATGTTAAATTGATTGAAATATTTACCTAGTGTCACGCGACGCCGAGTAGGAGGCAGCGGATTGATTCGATAGCACCTGGGAAACCATTCCGCCAGGGAATGGCGGGGTATTAACTTTCTCCCTCTGCTTCCTCATAGAAAGAAAGACCTTCCTGCACCATAGGCCTGGATTGACCGCAGTGCGATACTTCCGCCCTTCCTCCGCCATCTTGCCCTGACGTCATCCTTCCCATCCTCCCTTGCGGTCCTTCCCGCATCCCTCCACTTCCGGCTCCTCCCCAATAAAATGGCGCGACGCCAGGAGTCGGCGCGCATATGAACTGTTTGTTTATAATTTTGACCAGTTTTTGTTTGTGTTTACAATATACGGGCCGGAAAACCCCAACCCTTGCTACTGTCTCCTCGGTCCTTTACAAGTGGCGAGTCGGCAGGATAGAGATCCCGGAATGACGGAGGGACAGGACCTCAACACGTGCTGCAGGATGAATGACCAGCTCCAGGCTGCAGCTGCGCAAGCCGCCACCACCGGGAGCTGGAGGCCACGAGGCCAGGTTAGTGGAAGCCCAACGGGCGAGACCAGACCCGCCCAGGCAGCCGCCTCATCCTATGGTCCGATGGGCCCTTCGAGGACGCCGATGCCTACCTGGGCATGTTTGAGAGGACGGCCACCCGGAGCAGTGGCAGCGGTCCAGTGGGCGCCCATCTTGGCGCCATACCTGAAGGGACCCGCTGCGGGCCTATTATGACCTCCCTGAGGAGGAGGCCGCTAATTACGACCTCCTCAAGCCCAAATACTGGCCCGCTACGGCATTAGCCCGGCCAGCAGGCGGCGAATGGCGGAACTGGGTCTTTGACCCGAAAAGCCCGCCGCGCCCAGGCGCTCGAAGTTCTGGGGCAAGATGGGCCGCTGGCTACGGCCAGAGAGCCCGACGGGCGGAAAGTGGTCGAGCGGGTGGCCTGTGAAGGCCTGGTCAATGCGATGCCCAGTTCCCTCGCCCAGCAGGTCCGGGACACGCCTATCAGAACATGTCGGGCCTCCTCGACGCCCTGGAGCGCCAGTTGGCGGTCCTCCGACTTGGGGGTCAGAAAAGCCTGCTCGCGGGAACCGCAGGGACGGGCGGCCACCCGAGCCCCTCGACGCGCTGCAGAAGCGCCAGCCAGAGCCAGAGAGAGGCCGGGTCCGCGCGCTGTTTCAAGTGTGGCGAGACCGTCACCTGCTGCCAAACTGCCCCATCACATCGCCCGGAGCCTATGGACTGCAGCTGGACATCATCGGAGAGGTATTGTACCCGCCGCATCCCTTGGCGAGTCGAACACGGGAGTGGTGTTGCTAAATGGGCACGCCGTGGTGGCTTTGTTTGATTCCGCAGCAACATTACCATTGTTGCTCGCCGCTTTGTCTTACCGCAACAGTGGTTAAAACAGCATTTGTTGGTCACCTGTGTGCATGGGGGACTAGGTCATATCGTTCGCCACTGCTATGTCACCTGGAAGGGGAACCAATCCAAATGACGGTCGCTGTGTTACCTGACCCCCTTCCCAGTGATTCTGGGACAAGACTGGTCTAAAAGAATCAGCGGTAAGCCATTCGCGCTCCCGGGCCTCGTTGGATCTTGTTATGAGGGGAAAAGGCACCCTCCCGCGGCCTCCACGCCGTGCACAAGGGCAGGCCCTATGGGCGCTGGTGTCTCGGGGGACCTTTCCGTGGCTACGGACCATTAACCCGAAGGATTCCCCGGAGAAGGGACTAGCCAGGAACTCTTCCCGGCCCAGGCCCCAAGACCCTCTCGGCGCCTGGACCATCAATTTCGGTCCACGCCGCCTCCTTTAAGAGGGAGCAGTGGAATGATGACTCCCTGCGCTTTGCCCGAATGCGTCGTTCTGCCTAACAGCTCAACAGCGGACGGATCCACACGCGGGAACCCTTCTTTGTCCTTGAGAATGATCTGTTGTACCGAAAGTGGCTACCCATGAGGGCGAGGTGCGGAAGTTGTTGCTAATTCCGCGCACCTTCCGGCGGGAGATATGCGAGTTGGCACATGCTCACCTCCTAGGCGCCCACCTCGGGGCCGAAAAACACTGGAGAGGATTAAGCCCGCTTTTACTGGCCTGGGATCAATGAGGAGGTCCGGCGGTTCTGTCAATCCTGTCCGAGTGCCAGACCCGCCAGATTCCTAGGAGGGACCGTGCTCCTCTAGTCCCTATTCCCCTCGTGGACATCCCTTTGAAAGGATAGGGGTCGATTTGGTGGGACCCTGGAGCCCTCAACCCGTGGCCACAAGTATATCCTAGTCATGGTGGACTATGCCACCCGGTACCCAGAGGCGGGTCCCCCGCGCCCGCTAATACTAAAAGCATCGCACGGGAACTGGTTAATTTGTTTTCACGCGTGGGCATACCCAAGGAGGTCCTCACGGACCAGGGTACGCCCTTCACTTCGGATACGTTCAAGGAGGTAGCCAAATTACTGCAGATAAAGCACCTGAAAGCGCCAGTCTATCACCCGCAAACTGACGGGTTGGTGAACGATTTAATCAGACGCTTAAGCAGATGCTCCGCAAGGTAGTCAGCGCTGACGGCAGGAACTGGGACCAGCTCCTCCCGCCGTGCTTTTGCCTACCGGGAGGTACCCCAGGCCTCTACAGGCTTCTCCCCTTTGAATTACTATACGGGCGACAACCCCGGGAATCCTCGACATCCTAAAAGAAGGCTGGGAGGCCGAGGCTCTTCCCTCCTCTAACATTTTGAGTACGTGAGCAACTGCGCGACCGACTCACAAAGATCAGGCCCCTCCTAAAAGAGCACGTGACGTGCGCAAGCAGCGCAGGCCCGGTGTTACAACCGCAACTCCGTCCTCAGGGAGTTCCGCCGGGGACCGAAGTTATGGTGCTCGTCCCGACCTCCCACTCGAAGATGCTCGCTCACTGGCAAGGGCCTTACGAGGTTAAGGAGAGAAAAGGACTCGCCGACTATTTAGTGAAACAGCCCAATCGTCGACCGAGTGAGAGGATCTATCATGTCAACCTGTTAAAGCCCTGAGAGATAGAGAGGAGCTCCCAGCTCCCGTAGGTCACTCTCCCTTTCGCAAGCACAACTGCCCTTAACCTCGGCGAAGAGCTGACCCCAAGCAGCGGCAGGAGTTAGCCCAAACACTCCGAGCCATCCCGAGGTAGTGAGCGAGTCACCCGGCCGGACCGCTGATTGAGCACGATATAGTCACGGAGCCCGGGTAATCGTCCGGGAGAGGCCCTACCGACTCCCGGAGGCAAAACGCGCAGAGGTCGAACTGGAGGTGAAACGTATGTTGGACATGGACATAATTGAAGAGAGCCATAGTCCCTGGTCCAGCCCTATTGTCCTCGTCTCCAAGCCAGACGGCTCCTGGAGGTTCTGTAATGACTTTAGACGCCTGAATCAGATCTCCAAGTTCGATGCCTACCCCATGCCCCGCATTGACGACCTCCTTGAGCGGCTGGGTACGGCTCGTATCTGACTACCCTTGACATGACAAAAGGGTATTGGCAAATTCCTTTAACGGCATCCGCAAAGGAGAAAACGGCCTTTAGCACCCCTAGCGGGCACTGGCAGTACAAGGTCCTCCCATTTGGGCTGCACGGGGCCCCGGCGACCTTCCAACGTCTGGTAGATAGAGCGCTGAAGCCCCACCAGTCCTATAGCGCCGCCTACCTGGATGACGCGTTGTCATCTATTCCGCACCTGGGAGGAGCATCTACTGCAGGTCGCAGCTGTCCTCCGAACACTGGCTAAAGCCGCCTCCGCATAAACCCCGGAAGTGTTTTTGGATTAAAGGAGGCCAAATATTTAGGCTACCTCGTGGGACAAGGACAGGTGCGCCACAGAGCTCCAAAGTTAAAGACATCTTAGAATGGCCCGTCCGAGTACCAAGAAACAGGTGCAGGCTTTCTTGGGGCTTGCGGGTTACTACCGCCGGTTTGTTCCTCGTTTCTCCGAAAGAGCAGCACCCTTGACTGACCTGACAAAAAAGGGCGCTCCCCTATACGTGGTGTGGACCGACAAAGCAGAACACGCGCTCAGTGACCTAAAGAAGGCCCTAACGCCGGCACCTGTGTTACGGACGCCCGATTTTGGGCTCCCGCTTATTCTCCAGACCGACGCCGGACACAGGCCTGGGTGCCGTGCTGAGCCAAAGCGCCGATGGTGTCGAGCACCCTGTGATGTACCTTAGCCGGAAACTGATGGACCGGGAGACCCGGTACGCGGCAGTGGAGAGGGAGGCCTTGGCCATTAAGTGGGCAGTGACCCACCTCCGTTACTACCTGCTGGGTCGCGAATTCGCTCTGGTGACTGATCACGCTGCACTTCAGTGGATGTCCCTACACAAAGAGTCGAATCCGCGGGTCACCAGGTGGTTCCTGGACTTACAGCCGTATAAGTTCACTGTCACTTATCGGCGGGCACCCTTCAGGCCAATGCCGATGCCCTCTCTCGTATTCACGACCTCTCGGTTAGGTCCGCCCAACCTGACGGTCCTGGGCTAAGGGGGGGATCGTGTCACGCACGCGCGAGTAGGAGGCGCGGATTGATTCGATAGCACCTGGGAAACCATTCGCCGCCAGGGAATGGGGGTATTAACTTTCTCCCTCTGCTTCCTCATAGAAAGAAAGACCTTCCTGCACCATAGGCCTGGATTGACCGCAGTGCGATACTTCCGCCCTTCCTCCGCCATCTTGCCCTGACGTCATCCTTCCCATCCTCCCTTGCGGTCCTTCCCGCATTCCTCCACTTCCGCTCCTCCCCAATAAAATGGCGACGCCAGGAGTCGGCGCGCATATGAACTGTTTTGTTTATAATTTTGACCAGTTTTTGTTTGTGTTTACAATATACGGGGCGGAAAACCCCAACCCTTGCTACTGTCTCCTCGGTCCTTTACACTAGTTATGTTAAAATATTTGTGGCACGGTGGCACAGTGGTAGCGCTGCTGCCTTGCAGTAAGGAGGCCCGGGTTTGCTTCCCAGTTCCTCCGTGCATGGAGTTTGCATGTTCTCCCCGTGTCTGCGTGAGTTACCTCCGGGTGCTCTGGTTCCCTCCCACAGTCCAAAGACATGCAGGTTAGGTGAGTTGGCAATCTTAAATTGGGCTTGGTGTGTGTGTGCCCTGCAGTGGGCTGGTGCCCTGCCCAGAGATTTGTTTCCTGCCTTGCGCCCTGTGTTGGCTGGGTTTGGCTCTAGCAGACCCCCCCGTGACCCTGTGTTAGGATATAGCAGGTTGGATAATGGATGAATGTTAAAATATTTGTCTATATATTATTATATAGTTAATAGAAAGTTCTGTTATAACCCCTACAAGCTACTCCGTCAAGGGAATACTCTATTTCTTGTCATTCTGACTACAGACTAGTTCAGTCTACAGGTGGTAAGGCATGAAGGCCAAACAGTTTCAAACCGTACTTAACATTGTGAGCATGCTGAAGTGAAGCTAAAGGAAAGTAAGACAACTTTTAAGTATGGCACACAATGGAAGTTTAACATGAGAAAGTGAAGATTGTAATCAGAGAAGAAATCTTATATCTGCCTTTTATTCAGCATGTGTAGTAACCTTTCCTGAATTTTTATGATCTGTTCTTTTTTTAATTTCACTAAACGTTATCATCTATCTATCTATCTATCTATTATATAGTGCCTTTCACATCTATCTATCTATCTATCTAAAACAGTGGAGAAGCCGTGGATTAAATAAAAAGGCTGTAGTTATCAGCAGGGACACGTGAATACCGTGGCAAAGCAAGGAAAGGAATGAAGAGACCGGAGCGACGGACGGCCTTATATAGGCAGGCAGCCAACAACGTGGGAGACGTTGGGATGGGGGACCCAACGGCTCCTCACACGGTGACCGAGCTGCAGGCTATGGACGTATATATGTACGTAAGTAGGATTCAGTTGGTGTTGGGAACCCGCGTACCAAATTTCTTGAAGATGGGCCAATAAGTAACAAAGACTGTTGTAAAGTTCAATATGGCGGCCGACAGTGGCGTCAAACCATCAAAATAAGTATGTACATCGGTTTCGGTTAGCGCAGGGAAGCCGCCCAAACAAATTTCGTGAAGATGGGGCCATAAATAAGAAAGTTCAACATGGCGGACATTGTCGACCGTCTATCTATCTATCTATTATATAGTGCCTTTCACATCTATCTATCTATCTATCTATCTATTATATAGTGCCTTTCACATCTATCTATCTATCTATTATATAGTGCCTTTCACATTTATCTATCTATCTATCTAGTAGCACGCCCAATTCCAACGGGTGCAAATGTACCTGTGCTTTACAAAAACAGCTTTATATATATGTACTAGTAATAGGATGTCAGGGCTGTAAGGGTTAATTTGGCTTTCTTGACATTCATCGATACAAAATGAAGCAAGAAATTTGAAAAAAATGAAGACAGACCATTCAGTCCACTTGTTGCTCATTTGTTTAGCTAACAGCTAAGCTGTCCAAATGTCTAACTAATCCAGATTCTTCTTAAAGGTTGTCAAGGTTTCTGCTTCAAGTCTGTCTCTCGTAGATTGTTCCAAAATCCCACAACTGTCTGGGATATGACTCTTTAATGTCAAAGCTAAAAGAGATCTGTGCAAAATTGTCTAAATTAATTAAAATAAAAAACAGAAAATTATTGTTCTCTTAAGTATTAACCTCCAATACCATGACACCCCTAAATTCTCACCAGTGTAGCCTATCGGTATTAGAAATCACATAATTAGTTAAATGGATTTGCTGTGTGGGGTTCTGTAAATGCACCTACAGTATATCTGAAAGGGTCAGCTTATGGTGAGTTGATATGACAGACTAACCTACATTTTAAAGAAATGGACAATTCCAAGTAACTCCATGAAAAACACAAATCAGGGGAAGAAACATGTGCCTTGTTTTTCCAGCAAGACAACAAAGTCAAGAATAAAACCAAAGCTACACACGAATGGCTTCGGATAAACTGAAAGTCCTGCAGTGGCCAAGTCAGAGTCCAGATCTCAATCCGACTGAGAATCTGTGGGTGGACTTCACAAAGGCTGTTCACTCACAATCGCCATGACAACTGACAGAGCCTGAGCAGTTTTACAAAGAAAGGAAGACCAATGGCCGAGACGACAGAGAGAGAGTGATGTGTGCACAGACATAAGGCTGTCATGGCTGCCATCTACTAAATACTGACTTCAGTGTTATGAATAATTGCACAAGCAATTACTGTCTGTTTTATAACAGTAATTAATTTAAACCAGTGACCAGAGACCTTCTTTCACTTTGACATTAAAATCTTTTTTCGTTGATTGATGTCGAAAAAGGCAAATTAAACCAACTAGAATTCAATGTTGTATATGAATAAACTTCCAAGGGAGTGAATACTTTTAATATATATATATATATATATATATATATATATATATATATATATATAAAAGTATTCACTTATATATATATATATATATATATATATATATATATATATATATATATATATATACTGTAGGACCCCAATCATACAAGGTAATGTGGGCTGATGCAACTCAGATAAAACAGATGGCCGCCAAAGTGGACACTTTGCACAAAGAAGGTGGGGGCTCACACAGAGAGAGATCAGCTGATGTCACCAGGGATACGCAGGGATGGGCTCTACATGGCTGATGGATGGATTGGTCCATATAGCTCACACCGCAAAGTGCTCACCTCTGAGCCAGAGAAGACTGTAGTCACCACTACCGCTAGTTAACCACACTACAGATCTTCTTTATGATGCAAGTCCACACAAATTCAATTATTGATAAGAGTTGGATTTGTATTTGGATTATGGACGGGTGGAGTGAAATGGCACTGCTGGGCAGAGAGGGTGGGGGTTGACACAGAGAGCGATCACCAAGGAAGCGGACCACTCACAGTAGTCAGCAATGAGCTCTGGGTGGCTTCAGATGGAGCTCTCCTCAGAGTCATAAGTAGGCAGGTTCGAAGTTTTCACCAGCAGTTCACCACAGCACTTTGAAATGTGACAAAACAAAAATCCTAAGTGAACGAAACAGTTGAACTTGTGTAGACAGTCAATGCTGGAAACATACTGACAATGGCCGAGGGGAGCAGCTGGGGAGGTGTGAGTGAGTCACACCCACATTCCCACAGTCGCCAGCTCCTCGAGTGCTTGCTTGGCATATTTGAGGCTCAAAGTACTGTGTTTATGTACTCTGTACAGTATTCATGGCAAAGCTGTTATGAATTACAAGAAAAGTAGTATAGTACACTTACAGGTTTGCTCCAAAGAACCTCAGGGAGCAGATATTCATGGTCCTACGGTACTATTTTTGTGTGTGTCTATATATATATATATATATATAGTAACCACAAGAGGGTGCCACTGAGCCCCATACAACAGCCACAGTGTCACCCAAACACAACTCTGGGTTCAAATAAAGGATTTTTATTTCTCAGTAACATGCTTTAATGAACACAGCCTAAAATGTATAAGTGTAATCACAGGATTCTCTTGCTCCTTGCCCTCTCCTGATAAGTGTCACCCTCTGTCTCCCGACTCTTGACTCCCTGAGGTGAGGTTGCAGGCTTCTTTTAAACTGGACTCAGGGCTCCTTCCAGTATCACAGCAAAGGTCGTCTTAAGTACTTCCGGGTCATGTGGAAACTTTGTGGGTGTCTTAACGGTGCCAGCTGCCACTTGGGGGAACGAGCCCATGTTCGCCTGGTTCATCTATTATTCTTCTGTCCCATCCGGGATGAATATTGTTAAGCATACAGGCCAGGTTAAGTCTCTACTCTCACCATCCGGGCAAGAAAAAAATCCCCCATCCTGGCCAGGCTGTCTGTTCATCCTCCATGGCACTTGCAATATATATCTACAAAATTTCTATTTTCTTGTTCAGATCTAACATTCACTTTGAAATAAAATAACTAAACTAAAAAATAAATAAAAACTGCTCTAAAAAAGACAAAGTAATTAACTATGAAAAAAGAGTGCATTCTTCTCACTTGAAAGTCATGGATTCCACAGATTTCACTCAGCATTGAGATAAAAGTTGAATTAGGATTTATTATTTATTTTAATGATCTAAATATAACTGACATTAGAAATGGCAAAGGAAACTTAATGATCTCAGTGGAGCTCAATTTGACATTTAGGATTAATCATTGTGAAACAGGACCTTTTTGATGTGTTTTGAATTATCGATCAGACTTTCTAAGTGTGATGATTTATGATGTCGAGATCACTACCACAATAACGTAAAGCATAAAACAAACCACACATTCAAAGATGACCGGCCGTTTCTCATTAGATCTTCTTCAAAACCAAACCAATATGCCACACTTTAAACAAAGTTGAAAAGCTAAACTGTCTTTGTTATTTAATTTAAAACATCTCATGTTGACATAAATCATTTTTGTCAATGTTCCCATAATGAAAAACCAATAAAGAACTAAATGGGTTGAAATTTTTACCATTACTGAAAATAATGACATAAAGCAAAAACTCCTAATTAAATACTTTAGTTCAAAGTCTGTAAAACTGCAACCTTATAGTACACACAGACTGTTTTTTTTTTTATTAATAATGCATTTACTATGAACTTATTTATAAGTAATTACCACAAAAACCTCAAGAACAGTGCCTTATTATGTAAGTGCCAAACATGATTTAATAACACTTAATATTATTTTAAATATACATTAGCCTAGGAACCCTAACAAGAAAAGCAGGGTGACTGATGGAGAATGAATATAAAACGAACACCTGCTCAATCCAATTCAAAGACACAGATGGCAAGGTAGCCCTCTATGCCCCGCATGTAGTGCCCGTCCAATTCAAGGCATCTCTCAGATGCCAGTTAGCCTAACATGCACATTTTTGGGATGCAGATTACCAGAGCAACACACGCGCACACACACACACAAACACACATTAGACGGGGACTGGGAGAGGGTCAGAACCCCAGCAATCAGGAGCTGTGGGGAGCAGTGTTAACCAGTAAGACACCATGTGTTGTTTAAAGTAATATGACAAACCTATATACAGTAATCCGGTTTGCATCAAATCCTTAAAATAGCTGGATTTTTTTATTACATGTTATGAAAGCACGTTTGTCAACTTAAGGACCATTTTTCGATTCACACAGACGGTAGTTTGTTTCCATTACTCATAAATGAAAAGAAGAATAAATGCAGTCATGGTCACACACAGCACACTTGGTCGCGTCGCATTCTACTTCCATGTGTCGTCGTGAACACAGCCACCGGCGCCCATATTTTAAGCTCCTCCTAGAATCTCCAGCAAACGCAGGGATGAGAAACAGGAATATTGTGAACTTCCCTACCTGATTCATCATCAGATTTGTTTTCATTTTCGGAATCAGTCAGGGTGAGAGCAGAATTCTCCCGGCTTGAAAGGCCAGAACTGCGCCGTGACTTTATTCCTCTTCCCCAGAGCCTAATAGCGTGCTCGGGAGACATGGCACCCTCTGTGTCCGAGTCAACATCAGAGCCCACGCTGAGTGAATATCCGCGAGGCAACAGTCCAATATCAGAACAGAAACCACTGCAGTGTGGAGTGGGCTCACAGATCCCCAGTTCGGCCAGTGTAAAATTACCTACAGTTTTGAAAACATAACAAATACCAACAAAAAGAAATAATAAGAAATCTGGTTTGTTTATTATCTTCATAAATTAGTCAAATTAAATCATTATGATTAAAATAATAATAATTCCCCCAACTATCAAATGCATGGAACTATTTATTTTCATAGTATAGGTGCAGATAAAAAAACAACAAAAACAGATATATAAAAACAGATTAAAAAATAAATTATTTCCCCATGGGGACCAATAAAATCATCATCATAATAATAATAATAATAGTAAATCACTGAAACTGAGAGGATCAAGCTGCTACCACCTGGGATGCACTTGGTTTCAAAGCTTCAAGTGTTGACCAGAACTGCACACGATACTCCAGATGTGGTCATTATTTAATCTGGGCATATCATACCTTGATTTATATTCAATTGTTTCATCAGCCTTGGTGAACATTCTGAACTTGCTGTCCACCTGCTACTTCAAGATATTCCACTGGTGGCACCAGGTTTTGAGTGTTTGGTCCTGAGCTGCAATGAGGAGGCTTTCAGTCTCTCCCTTGAGCCAATATATGCTCAGCCATGCGTGGAGTTTGCATGTTCTTCCTGTGTCTGTGTGGGTTTCCTCCCACAGTCCAAAGACATGCAGGTTAGGTGGACTGGCCACCTATGAAACTGGCCCTAGTGTGTGGTTGGTGTGTGTAAGTGTGTTCACCCCGTGATGGAGTGGCACCCTGTCCAGGGTTTGTTCCTGCCTTGCGCCCTGTGCTGACAGGGATAGGCTTCAGCTCCTCCCACAACCCTGCTCTGGACAAAGTGGGTTACCATGAAGTGAGATGGTGGCAGCACGAGTACGTGAGGATGCTTCTCTGTAGCAACCCTTGAAAGGCTAGTGAGGGAAAAATGAATGCAGAAAAATATGGGAAAATTTTGGAAGAAAATCTGATGGGGTAGGCAAGAAACCTGCACCTTAGGGAAAGATTTGTTTTCCAGCAAGACCAAGTGCTCAAACATACTGTAAAGCTGAATCTTCAAAACAACAATGTGAATGTCCTTGAGTGGCTGAGTTAGAGACCAGATCTCATTCTAGATTCAGTTTAACAAAGAAGAACAGGGAGAAATGGCAGTGTGGAGATGTGCAAAGCAGACAGAGAAACGAAAACCTGTGCATGCAGACTCAAAACTGTCATGGCTGCCAAAGGTACGTCTACTAAATACTGACTTGAAGAAGGTGAAGATTTATGACATCAATTATTTTGCATTTTGCATTTTTATATTTGCATTTTCAATTGTATGATATGGTGTTTCAATCATTTTTATTTTGATGTATTATGTTATATCTCAAGTGTCACTGGCTTCCTGTAGTGGCACGTATTAAGTTCAAATCGTAGATGCTTGCCTATGGAGTTGTATATGGAGGCACTTGTGAGGTGCTATGCTCCTTCTCGATCACTCAGATCTGCTCATGAATGGTGCCTGATGATGTTACCTCCGCGTGGTATCAAATCTCAGTCCAGACTTTTCATGTGAAGCTCCTGGATGATGGAACAAGTTGTCTACCTCCATTTGTAACTCCGACTCTGGTGAATGTCTTTCAAAATGATAGCTGTTTTGTAAATCTGGGTATTGTAACTCTCTTATATTTTGCTTTTAGTTTTTCACTTGTGGAAATCAATTTTGTACTCTTGTCCTGTCACACTTGTTCCCAAATAGTCCCTAGACCAGGGCTCTCCAACCTTTTTTCTCCTGAGAGCTACTTTTACAAAATTAAAATGGCCGAGAGCTACTCCTGTTTTCTAACGTTTATTATCATAGCTTATTTCAACCCAAACAAACTGAATATGCTTGTTTTGCCTGAATATTTACAAAATGTTGGTGTCCACAACTCACGTTTTGCATTAAAACATCACAAAAACATATTTAGTTCACCTGCAAGTGCATTTCATATGTCTGTATGCATTTTCTAGAGTATCTCACACTATTGAATTAAAACATGAATGCTGTCAAAACAGAACAATGCAATTCCAAATCCACAGATCTGACTTATTCCTTTGTCATTTGGTCACATGTCACTGTGTCACTTTATTCACAGGTTCAGTTGCACGTGTGATGTGTTTTTTAGTGAGTCAGATGTCTGGCACTGCATGGAGTCAACAAGAGAGGCAGGTGTCTGGTGGAGTGGAGCCCCCTTAGGTTCAGGCTTACAGAGTCATTTCAATGTTCGTCTGTCCGTCTTGTTCTGAACTTTGATTTCATGACATTCACGTCAGACTCACAGAGGTATGGAGACCCAAACAAAGCAGACATTTTCAGAGCTGCTTGGTGAAGATTCTTCTAGTTATCTGGCTCTACTAAGCTCCAGAAATGCTGAGAATGCTGTTGAGACTTTAACTTCACATTAGTTTGAAGGTTTACTAATATATAAAATATAAAATCCAATGTCTGTCTGTCTGTATGTCTGTCCGCTTTTCATGAGAGAACTACTTAACGGATTTAGATCGGGTTTTTTTCTATAATTTCCTTGAACATTCCGGTTGATTTTACGACTTCTCTCATTTCACTATGTATCATTGTTCGCTTGCGGTACCGATTTATTTTTATAAATCTGAGATCCATGCAACGGGTCGAGAGGAGGGGCCTTCCATCCTTCACTCGCCAGCTTCGGAGCGTGGTCCCTAACTCCGCTTAGCTAGCGAACGAGAGAATAATTGAATTCGTCTTTGTTTGATATTTAAAATAAAGTGTTACTTAGGTCTTGATGAGTTTGATTCCAGATATTCTCTTAAGTGTCTGCCACACTGAAAAGATAGATTGCAAGTCAGATTGTGGATCGTGATTTTGTGTTAAAAGGATCGTGATGTGATTTTTTTGAAAAGACTGCGCACACCTAATTTGACTAATCAAGTTTTCAGATTCATGTAGGATTTGTGAATTTCCCCTTGGGATTAATAAAGTATCTATCTATCTATCTATCTATCTATCTATTATATAGTGCCTTTCATATCTATCTATCTATCTAATTATATAGTGCCTTTCCTATCTATCTATCTATCTATCGATTCATTAACCCTTTGTCGCATTACCCCTTTGTCGAGCTACTTGGAAAGGAGTTGGGAGCTACCGGTAGCTCGCGAGCGACATGTTGAAGTCCCCAGCCCTAGACTGATATTACTTGATTATGTTGACTTCTTTTGTAAGCAGCTTTTGATAAAAACATCTGCTGAGTAATAAATGAAATTTAAGTTTATATGTTTAATCGTTGGCTTTTTCATTTTTGAATGACTATTCTGCATATTTTTATGTACCGGAGGAAGATGCACAAAGATGGATTAGATCCTATGCAGGAGGGTCAAGCTGAAGGAAAGTGCAAAGTGGTGGCAAGGGAAAACGTAGTTAGGCAGCATAGGATGGGGGTATGTAAGATGGCACTGGAGATCAAGAAGAGGAAGAGAGTGAGGGCAGAGCCAAGGATCAAATGGTGGAAGTTGAAAAAGGAAGACTGCAAGGTGGTGTTCAGTGAGGAAGTAAGACAGGCACTGGGTGGCAGTGAAGAATTACCAGACAGCTGGGCAACTATAGCAGAAGTGGTAAGGGAGACAGCTAGAAGAGTGCTTGACATCTGGAAAGCGGAAGGAGGACAAAGAAGCCTGGTGGTGGAATGGGGAAGTACAGGAGAGTATATGGTAGTAGAAGGAGACAAGATGTAAGGTGAAGAGAAAGATGGTGAAGGCTAAAGATAAGGCATGTGATGAGATGTATGAGAGGTTGGACACTAAGGAGGGAGAAAATGACCGTTGGGCTAGACAGAGGGACCGAACTGGAAAAGCAGGCTAGGGTGATAAAGGTTAACGAGGGAAATATACTTAAAAGTGAGAAGAGTGTGTTGAACAGATGGAAAGTATATTTTGGGAGGCTGATGAATGAAAAGAATGAGAGAGACAGAAGGTTGGATGATCTGGAGATAGTGAACCAGGAAAGTAAGGACAGCTATGAAGAGAAAGAAGAATGGGAAGGCTGTTGGTCTAGATGATATTCCTGTGGAAGCATGGAGGTATTTATGAGAGATGGCAATGGAGTTTTTAACCAGTTTATTTAATGCAATCTTAGAATGTGAGAGGATGCCTGAGGAGTGAAGAAGAAGAGTACTGGTACCAGTTTAAGAATAACGGTGATGTGCAGGACTGCAGTAACTACAGAGGGATGAAAAGGATGAGCCACAGCATGAAGTTACAGGAAAGAGTAGTGGAAGCTCAGTTAAGACGGGAAATGATGATTAGTGAGCAGCAGTATGGCTTAATGTCGGGAAAGAGTACCACAGACGCAACGTTTGATCTGAGGGTGTTGATGGAGAAGTACAGAGAAGGCCAAAAGAAGTTGCATTGTTTCTTTGTGTGCCAGAAGAAAGAATAAGACAGGGGGCCTACAGAGGAGTTGTGGTATTGTATGAGGAAGTCGGGAGTGGCAGAGAAGTACGCAAGAGTTGTACAGGATATGTACGAGGGAAGTGTGACAGTGGTGAGGTCTGCAGTAGGAGTGATGGAGGTGGGACTACATCAGGGATCGGCTCTGAGCCGTTTCTTATTTACAATGTTGATGGACAGGTTGACAGACGAGATTAGACAGGAGTCCCCGTGGACTATTATGTAAGTGAATGACATTGTGATCTGTAAGGAGAGTAGGGAGCAGGTTGAGGAGACCATGAAGAGGTGAAGATATGCTCCAGAGAGGAGAGGAATGAAGTTCCTTCTTCTCACTTCTTTATTATCTTTTGTTTTTCCAGTTTTGTTTTTTTCTTGTAGCCTTAGTTTACCCTTTCCTGCACAAGTGTTCTGCCTAGTCGTTCTTGCTCTTTCAATTGTTCCCTCCCATTCCTTCTTCACTCTTCTCCTCACTTGACTATCAACATATTCATCCTATGGACTCATTTCTTCCATTCATAGCACTAACATGCCCACTCCTCCCCATTGGCACATGTGCCCTTCTTACTTATTCTTACTGTTTGAATAGTATCGTCATTCTTTGTTCTCTGCTTGACTATCTCCATTTCCTTCCTATGGACTCCTTTCCTCTTTCCATAGTTTTACTTTGCTCTCTCAGACTCTTTCTCCCCGATTCTCCTTTCCCCTTTAGCCAAATTCTTAATCACCTTTCCATTTCTTTCTTTCTCTTACCCCTATTTTGCTCTCTCCTGCCCAAAGACACATGCCATTCTTTGTTATTCTCTCTTTTTTCACGCCTTCTTCTTGCTCTCCCCTAACAGTGTGCTCCTCTCTTTCATCCATTGATCGACATTCTTCCCCTTCGAATCCTCATTAAAGCAGCGGCTCGTCGCAGACCTGAGAATTTGCCGTCACCCTCACCGCTTAGAACCAGCTGCATGTCTCCTGTATAAATTGCGAGTTCTGCCTGACACACATTTTGAAACCCGTTCCTGAAGAAAGAAAATTCTGGCTTGTGTTTCACATCTTCCTCATTTTTAATGCCCAATTGCCTGAAGGAAATAAAATAATTAAAAATTTGCAACATGAAACATGTGTTGCACTACATAATTGCTTTGTAAATAAGGATCACTGTAAGGGCCTTTATGAAAAATGCAAATTGATTTGAAGGCAGTTTGAAAGACAGCTTCTACCCCCAGTGACGCTACTTAAGTTGGTGCTAGCAGAAATGGAGGTGGACAGCATTCTTAAGGCTCCTTAAAAGAACTGGGATGAGTGGGAGAGAGAAGGGACTAATGGTAAGCTGAGTCTGGCAGAGACAGAGCCCAACATGCAGACAGGGAGTACAGATTCGTAAAGACATTTCTTTTTCTCTCACTATTTAACATTTTCAAAAAAAGCATTTCCTGTTCACCAAAGACTGGTTTCATATAAAGCTTTGGACAAGAAACAATAAGCAAAACAGACTAAATTAGGCAGCAGGGTGGGGGACCCGTGCATGCAGTATAGTCCAGCATAATGCGGCTCCTTAAATGTTCCTTTTTTGTGCCTCGAGTGTTAGCCTGCAAACGCAATGGGTGAGCTTTTAGCGGATTAGATACTTGGACACAATTTTGGGCAACATGCACTCATGTTTCTGTGCCTCACCAGATAAACACTTCAAAGCAACAAGCTCATAAATATGAAATTAAAAGCCAAAGAGTGGTTATGTGAGGCTTTGAGATACAAATCTCTTTGTTCCTTTCTGAAGTAAGGGTTTGATTGACATAATGAGTCACAGATATTGTCATGGGACGCCCTGCTTTATATTTGGCTTTCTTCTCGAGAGGCAGTTCTATATATCAAAGAGAACCGGCTAAAGAACTATGTGAACTGCAAACAGGCCAAGACTGAATTCCAACCCTTCATCATTAGGACCGCTTTTATTGGGAACCTGCAAGGGCTAATGACAGGCGAATTTAAAGAAGAATAAAAAGAAGAAAAATTGTCAAGAACCAAATCATCAAATCAGGCAAAAAAACTCGACCCGTGTGGAATCTCGTTGATTACAGCAGGAGGACAGATGCTGTCTTCTAACATCGATATTTTTAGTCTACTCTACCATGCTAAATTATTTATCATCCATAATTATTTCAAGGACTGAACATTAATTGTACCTTAATGGACCTTTATTTTCTGAAAATTAATGTGTTTGGATTTGGACGATATACTATCTGTCACAAATGCTTCGTTATGACCCAAACAGCCCCAAAGCATAAAGTCCCAAAAAATATTGCCCACTGGGGAATTACAGTCAAACCCTGGCATGAAAGAAAAACGGCAACGAAGAATCTTTCTAAGATAATAATATTTATTTTTACAAAAAGGCTGTGCTAAACAGAGAAGCTCTGAAGAGCACAAAAGACACAGCCAGATATGCCTGAAATGGCAAACAAGCCCCAACCACAAACCCAGATTATGGTCGAAAAACAGAGCACAGACATATGGAGGAATATTTCGGACAAAATGAAATAAATAAGTAAATGCGTAAATAAATAAAAGTACTGTGAAATGTGAGCATAAATAAATAAATGTGTCACGAAATGAAAGCATAAATAAATAAATGTGTCACGAAATATGTTTTTCGTTGCTTATTTATTTATTTCATTTTGTCCGTAACATTCCTGCAAACCGTCATGAAATACGGCTTGAAATAAAACTGTCACTTTCACTCGTCAAAGTTGAGAGGGTGGGCTCTAACACGCCCTCTAGTTACTGATTGGTGAATCGATAGCACAAGAATTAATTAGAAAAATGCTTACTACTGCCGATGAAATGGATTCTGCCGAAGATATTACGTATTTCAGAGAGAGAATTGAAGATTTATCGGAAGAAATTACAATGTTGGCGGCCCTTTTAGAACGGAGTATTTGACCCTTGTTTTACGAGTATAAAGTCAGTTGCATATTCGCAGCTACTTTTTCAAACAACTGTACAGCTCTGATCAGTGGCAAAGTTGTTCAGTTCAAAATAGTAGTTGGCACTGCTTTGGGCATTCCATGTCAAAGTACCTAAACTAATACAGCCGTTGCAGCTTACCGTATATCAAACTGGCTCATTCGCCTTGTGATCGTCTTCCCCGATACACCATATAGATCTCTATTCTGTTGTACTTTTAAACTGCATAACAGAAGGTGTTCTATTGACTCAGCTGGAATGTCAACGGATGGACGTCCAGAGCAGGGAACTGCGTCACCTGAACTGGAGTGTAGTAGAGTCCATTCCACTTGTTCTTCGATAATTTCAAAAACAGTTACATCTACATCGGAGTCTAAAAGGGCCACCAACATTGTAATTTCTTCCGATAAATCTTCAATTCTCTCTCTGAAATACGTAATATCTTCGGCAGAATCCATTTCATCGGCAGTAGTAAGCATTTTTCTAATTAACTCCTGTGCTATCGATTCACCAATTAGTAACTAGAGGGCGTGTTAGAGCCCACCCTCTCAACTTTGACGAGTGAAAGTGACAGTTTTATTTCAAGCCGTATTTCATGACGGTTTGCAGGAATGTTACGGACAAAATGAAATAAATAAATAAGCAACGAAAAACATATTTCGTGACACATTTATTTATTTATGCTCTCATTTCATGACATATTTATTTATTTATGCTCGCATTTCACAGTACTTTTATTTATTTATTTCATTTTCTCTGAAATATTCCTCCATACAGACATCAGTAATTCAGAAATAACACAAGAGCACAGAAAAATCACAGCTGAACTCACCACACTGTAAACGCATTCAATGGACCACAAGGAACTGTGGGTTCTCCCCACCTTTAAAGGGAAAAGTACGGTCCCTTGAAGGTGATGGCAGATGACCCCACCTCGTGGTGAACCACTCACAAAACACATGGATCATAGGATAAGAAACACAGATACAAAGAAACTAAGTGACCAAGAAATGACACGTAAACAAAGGGATCAAAAATCAACAAAACAGCATTTGAACTGCAGCCAGGGAGGAAAGCATGGCTGAAACATAACATGCATTAATCCTGTTGTTTAAATGAATTAAGAATATTGGGTAAAATAAGCAAAATACAAAAAGATGCAAAGCACAAGAATATGAAAAGAAACTAAAATACATTGATATATTACGGATTTAATAGTTTGTTTCAGGTTCCCAGAACTCTATGCACAAGGATGTGCTTCCTGGCACTTTCCCTTAATTTTCACTGCCATTCCCGAGTATGTGATTCACCATTAAGTTGAAAGAATTATGCTGCAACCACTTTATCAATGCTTAACTGCATTTTAAATACCGGGATTGGCTCTCACTCAATCTCCTCTGCTCAGATTTAAGTCTCTGAGTCTGTCACATTATTAAATAGCCTTACCTCCTGGGATGCACTTGTTTGCTCTCCTCTGTATAGCTTCAGTTCTGCATGCACAACTCCAGATGTGGTCTTCGGAGTGCATTGTATAGTCCTTAGATTTCTATTCAGCAGTGTTTGCAATATAACTGATGACTGTTCTTAGAAGACTGTTTGCTTGTCTGTTTGCAGTGGGTGCCATGGGTGGAGTTTGACACACTCTACCCATAGACAGTTTAGTGTCCGCCCGACAGAGCCAGTGTGGCCAGAGCATTATCTCCCCCGAGACACTAGATGGCAACCCCAATGTGATTCATGGGAGTTGGAGTTTGGTACAGCATGCTGGGATCCGCTGGCGCCACCATGGGGTGCCTCAATTACAGCTGAGCCTTTATGGGAAGTTCTTTTGCCACACCCGGAAGTGCAGCTGGAAATGAGCCATCAAGCACCTGGAGCACTTCCGGGTGCCTTATGAAAGGAGCCAGTAACCACTACTCGGGGAGCCAGAGTCGGGAGGAGGAAGACGAAGCTTGACCAGAGGAATGGAGGAGAAAGGAAGAAAAAAGAGAGAAGGAAGGTTTTGTGCCGCGCTTGTGCCGAGACTGTGTTGTGCCTGTGGAAAATGGGGAAAGGCGTTTCCCACAAGGTTAAAAAGGAAAAATAAAAATTGTGTCCCACTCTTGTCTGTGTCAGGTTCAGGTGGCAGTGCCAGCCTAGGTGATCCACAACAGATAGATGGAACTTTATTTTTTATAGAAGCTCTTTAAATAAACAAATACATATACACACACTATGGTCCGAACATACGCAAGAATGACTTAAAAGGAGGAAAAATTTAAAAAGAAAGAAAACCTCTGACTTAGCAGTCACAGTGTGATATTTATATATGTGTGTGTGCCTCTACATATAGACACACAACAGACATTAGAGTGTCACATACAGTATGTGTGTTAAAGGGTTTCTCTCCAGGCTTGTCTAAGGTAAGCACTACCACCCCAGGACACCAAGGGGCACATTCAATGACCACCTTGATTCTTTTGCCATCCAAAGCTCTGAGAAGATGCCTAGTGAGGGCAATGGAATCCGCCCCTTCCGGTCCAAGGCACACCTAGAAGAAGGCATTACCTTTAGCAGATTAGTAACCTGCAAGATGGAGCTCTGACCACCGTACACAGCATTCTTTCTTCTGCCAATGTTCGGTTATATTTTGGTTTCAACTGTTTTTGAGTAAATGGGTTGATCCACTTGGCACCCCAATACTTCATTTGAGTTTCTATCTTACTACTGATCAAGAATATCATATATATACAGTGGTGCCCTGTATTTCAAACGATTATAACTTCAAGCGTTCCAAAGTAAATTCGGAGTTTGACCCGGAGTTTGGAGAATGCTTCTACAACTGTGCACACAGTGAAAAAAATGCAATAACAGATGGTACTTATGCAGCGAAAGTAAAGTAAAAAAAGTAAAAATCATCTGTTGTGTATAGTCTTAGCGCTAGTGCGCAAACTGTTGTCAACACTGAGCTTTAATCCTCCCTCTTTTCACTTACAGGAGTCTCTGGTCCTGTCCTGCTGGTGTACTGTGCAGCCTGCTAACTCAATAGCTGTATCCAGAATGACTGAAAAGCCAGGTCTCTGTAATTATACCGTAATGCAACCGTCCTTAACGATCTTATTCGCTGCAACCTGTAGCTTCAATTCATACCATCTCACTTCTGAGGGACCTTACGTTGGTGAGCAAAATACTTGCCAGCACACCTGCCCTGCTTCTGTCTCTTGTACCTGCGCCAGCTCCATCACTTACCTCTGGGAATGGCAATCCATGGGGAGCCCTGGCCATGTATGCAGAGATGTCGTGGAAATGGAGAAACTCAGCTGTAACAGTTCGCTCGCTGCATAGTCCTATTTTTAGAAGATCACACTGGCTGTAGACGTTATTCGCCCAAAAGAATGTCATTATGACGAAAAAGCAACACGAATACAAAAGGACAAACAAAGCGCCAAAAGAAAGAGTAACAAGCCGCTGCGTCATTACACCATACATTTCATTTAATTATACTGTATTTACATATTTTATTTATTGTTTTCATGTTTTAATTTATTATTTATTATTTTTACCTTAAATTATGTGTATTTGCTGTTTATCAAAATGGGTATTGTTTAGAGTCTCGGGATGGATTAATTCACTTTCTATTAATTCTAATGGGGAAAACTGATTCGGACTTGGGACAATTCAGAGTTCCCAATAGGGCTGGACGCCGAAACACAATTGACGTGTCTGTCAAAGGCTGCTTGTCCATTGCCAAGGCAACCACAGGTTCGCAGCGCCACCGAGGTAACTGCAAGTTTGCAGCCTCCCCGAGTAACGCGTCTGTCGCCCAATGTGCGATGCAGGGAAGTGTAGTGAAGCCAGTAGCATACACAGCGCATCATGTTGCAGCTAGAACCCCTTTCACAGCATCCATGCATTTATTTTCTCTCCTGTGTTTTCAGTAAAGGATCACAGTGAACCAATGCTTATCTCGGCAACACCAGTGGATGGGATATGTCACGGCTTTCTTTAAATTATCAATCTGTCATTTTCCTCATATGCTCCTTTTATTAAAGCAGATCTGCAGGAGAATGCCAGGTGAACTGGTCAGTTCTGCTTAAGCTGTTGTGACTAGACAAAGAAATTCCCACCTTTATATATTCATAGGTAAGAAATTTACATCATAACTGCCAAAAACAAATCATCTTTGTAAAGTGGGAAGTTACTGGCTATCTCAAAGCGATGAAGAAAACCATCTTTAAGGTGTGTCCAACTATAATTCTTTGCTGTACAAAACACAATGCATGAATATACACGTATAAAAACAGAGATAAAGAAATAGATAAGTACAAATATAATAATAATAATACATTTTTCTTCACTAGTGCTAGGCCATCACTCACAGGTCTCTCACTCACATGATGCCAGTTCAGAGTCACCAAATGATCCTGTAATAAGGCTGGAAAACTCCAAAAAATATTTGGAGAAGAAACACCACTTTGCACAGGGAGATCATGCAAACTGAAGAAAGGCGGTGGTCAGCCCAGAGTTTGAAAGGAGCTGTGGGGTAGTGGCACTAACCACCAAGTCACCAGGCCGTTCCGCGTTCATGACAGCATAAGAAACTCAAACAAAAGGAGGACACCACCATTTACTAGAACTTTAACACAGAAGCCATCTGAGAATCTCAGCCAGACAGCTGCTGTCAATGTTGACTATACTGTATTTATCAAACAACATCTTCTAGATAGGCTTAATCATTTTTTTTAATGTGTTTACACTAGTAACTTTAAAAAACATAAAATTCCATTATAATTATACAATCATACCCTCTACTTTAATGTAAAATTTATAGAACATTTGAGTACTGTGCATAAGTTATATGTTGTCATTCAAACTATGTGTCATTTACATATGAAACAGATGAATAACTATTATTTGTGTGCATATTTAATATGATAAACAAAAAAAATGTAATATTAATGTACACGTGTCTGGAAATATGAAAGTGGCAGTAACTGTGCTGTGATGACACTTTGAAGAGTCTTTGATCTGTCACCTCTAGGTGTCTGGGCTTTTGCCAATGGAAATAATCCGTATTTATGGTTAAGACATGCCTGGATCGCCCGTAGGTTTTAGCTGGCATGCAGGAAAGAAGTACTTGTATTCTCAGGTGATTTTGTTTCAACTGAATGTTCAGACTGACTTACAATTGTCGTTGAACAGGCAACATCATTTTCCACAGAGGTAAGCCCCTGATTTAAATGGACTAATCATGAATCACTGTAGACAAAACATGAGGGGTTCTGAGCCGTAGAAGACAAAAGACCTCTGAGAGCTGCTTATAGCGATACATCTGAACAAGAGTGAGCTCTGCGCCACCTTCCATACCATCCAGTGCTGCCAAATCTACTTAATCCAATTCAGGGTCGTAGGGAGCCAGTCCACCACAAACACCCACACAGAAGCCCATAAACCTAACCTGCACATCTTTGGGAACGTGGGACTCAAATCCAATTGTGGAGAACGTGAAGACAAATAAGGATTTGAACTCAGGATGGTGGGTCCATGAAGTAGCAGCACTAACCACTGCGCTTCAATGTTGTCCTTTACACACTGAAGGTCTGGAAATTAGAAATAGCAATTTGCATGCCAGCTGTTGTTTGCTCTGCAGCAGAGCATGACACATTGCCAGATCATGACAGTTAGTGTTATCAATTAGGATGAATAACCTATTTTATATTAATACTTGGGTGATTCTACCCTTGGGACAAATAAAGTAGTACAAATCTCTCTCTGTCTGTCTGATAGATAGATAGATAGATAGATAGATAGATAGATAGATAGATAGATAGATAGATAGATAGATAGATAGATAGATAGATAGATAGATAGATAGATAGATAGATAGCACCTTTTCTATCTACCTCCCTATCTACTGAAAGGGAAAAATCCGCCATCCAAAATCCCACTTGATCCCTTGCTCACCTCAATGGACTCCAGAAAGTATTTAAGAAATGTATTTATCAAAGATGCCTCTGGAGCACACCAAGCAAACTGTGTGTTCATGCCTTGCAATCACAGATATGCTAACAATTCTTTTGTTCAAACAAAACAAAGTTTTGCATCTTTAGCATATAGCGCATAGCATGCAAATTACATGCAGATTGCTTTACTTAAAAAGGTAAAAGAGGATGAACAAAACATGAATAATAAAATATGTTCAAGGTGCTGAGACTCAAGGTCAGAGACTGCTTCCTTCAGAAGTGTCTGAATACTTTAAAGCAGATGTACAAAGTCAGTATAAAGCGCCTTTCTTATACTAGGAATCTTATGACATCCTTTCAAGGCTAAATTGAACACAGCAGCATCTCTCAGAAAGAACAATGTTAGCTTATATAACACAGTAAAAAAAAACACTTTGTGAGCCTAAGTGCTCTAGATGCTAAAGGGCTATTAAACAATTTTCTCCAACACTATATACAGTATCTACCTTTCTATCTAATATATTCATGATATAGCACCTTTTCCGTCTATCTATGAATTATATAGCACCTTTTCTATGTATCCATTTATGACACACCACCTTTTATAGCTATGAATTAATACAGGACCTTTTCTATCTGTCTACTGTCACACACACACGTGTTTAGGAGACAACTAAAGGGCACGACTACATGTGATTCCATGCCAGACCAGGGGGTGGCGAAGTGCACTAATTTTCCGTCTCGATCTTTTGCAGACCATTCTAGGGAGATTCCGCCCAGCTCTGGGGCAGCCAATGACGTCACTTCCGGTTCTGGTATTGGTGACATCACTTCCTTTGCTGGCCTGTAAAGCCGCCATCTTGTCTCCAGAAGATCAGTTCTGTATTGGACTCAGTTGTATGATCATGTTTTGCTTTTTGAATCAGTTTTGCAACTGGGAACAATTATGCGGGTGGCTGCCCCAAACCTTCTCAATGCTTGATGGTCATTATTGTGACAGTGGCGTAGTTGGAAGGATGGAGAAAGCCCAGAAGAGAACGGAACCGGAAGTGACGTCATTGGCTGCCCCGGAGCTGGCCGGGATTTCTGCAAAAGATCGAGAGGGAAAATTAGTGCACTTCGCCACCCCCTGGTCTGGCATGGAATCACATGTATTCAAGTCCTTTAGTTGTCTCCTAAACACATGTGTGTGACACTACCTATACAACAGAATCACTTTTACTACACCTACTATGAATTTAACTACGCTTGTTTTTGTTTCTGACTCTCCACGCAGAGTTACTGTACATGACAAACATACAGACAACTGATAAGTACACACCTGAAGAAAATGAAAACCAAGGAGTGTGAACATAGTGCAAGGCAGTTTATGAAATATGGAATGAACACTGAGATTAAGCACTAGCTTAACATAAGAATACTGCATGATATTCATGAGCTTGATGGCCTACTGAAACAAACTTATATCTGCTCATTCTGGTGTAGTTTAATCCATAATCTGATAGATGAGAGAAGTCCAAAGAGGTTTTGGCCTGGATGTGAGGGTTCAGGGATGATTTTCACTGCCTAATTAATGGAATAGTGCAAGTCCTGTAAAGTGGGAAGACGAAGGCTAGTGATCTTTTCGGCAGACCTGTTCTTGTCATGTTTAGTTGCTGATCCAAACCACACTGTGATGGATGAGCTGAGAACAGACTCGATAATTGGTCTGTAGAAGTGATTCTGCATCTCTTCTGGTACACTGAACTCCTTCATCAGTCGTAAGAAGTACATCTGCTGCTGATAGAATTGATATTGGTCTTTCACTTGTGGGTCCCACAAACGTGAAGGTTTTCACAGCTGACACATTATTCTTAAGTGTGGAGAGGGGCAGTAATAAGGGAGAAGGGGTGAGGAAGACTCTTAAAAGTCTAGCGTCCGCTCCTCAGATTTGAGCATGTTTAGCTACCAGAGCAAAGGGCCAGCTGCTCAATCTCCTGTCCGTACAGTATGTCATGTGCTCAAGCTGCCAGGCCAAGAGACACATTGTGCCTGATGTTATTTAATGCAAGTTTTGGTTGAAAATGTAATCTCGTACTATCACAGCACCACCACATCCTACCTGGCACTGTTTCTCTGCTGTGTTTGAAGCTCTACTGTTAACCAGCAGTCACAGACTCAAAGCTGAATCAAATCTCACCACGAAATGGGGTGGATCGGCAATCGTATTTCATCTAAACAAAGTCATTTTCCAGCTTTAAATGTACAGTGGACTTCTGAAATAACCAGGCTACTTCTGATGTGGCATCTGTTTGTGTGATTCTTGCCATATCCTTCAGAAGCAGCCTTGCATATTTTCATGAAAATTAAAGATAACTTAGCTGAGGGATAATCCAACTTACAGTACAGGTTACAAGGAGGCTCATGGGAGGGGAGAGGAGGGCGTGATGAATACCATATCATCGAGTGTCTGTTGTTGAGAATTAAGTCTCTCTGTGAAAATATCAGAAGCTGACTTTGAACTGGATGAAGGCGCATGACAGTCTGACCAGTGCTTAGATTCAAATTGAATGTGATGAAGAACAATCCGTATTCATACTGCAGATCCCATCAAATTACCCCTTCCATTTCAAACAGCTGCTGTTCCCTATGAGTTTACACTTTACAGCCAGACATCTCCAGTCAAACTGCTTCTAAAGGCTCTGTCAGATTAAATGACTTTTCCAGAAATTTTGAGTGACGCACTTCAATTACATCACCTTAGCAAGTCGTAGGAAGTTGTGGCATACTCAAATGACTGCCGTGGTGTAGTCTGACATACCAGCCACTGAATCCAACCAGTATACGACCTGGCCTGCTAAATCCAAAAGGTTATTTTTTTTTGTTTTAAGTGCATGCCGACAGCAACTGAGTGACATTTGGGATCCAATGAGTGCTCATCTGGAAGTACAATGCATATAATGCAGCTACGAAGTAAAAGGAGCCATGGGCGTTTTAGACCTGACAAACAGAAGATACGGCCATCTGTCTGATGTCTCCAGTTTTATATATCATGACAGAATGGAAAGAATGAAATAAAAAGTATTGAGATTGTGACTGAGCTCACCATACTGGTAAAGTCTTTACACAGGCACCAGCTCCATCACGCAGTACAGAATGAGCTCACAAAATGTGGGAAATATGAAAATGTGATGGAATGTTGTCACACAATAATCTAATATGGCATACCCCGGGAAGATTTCTAGTTATGTCTTTTGACATTCTCCAGTGATGAGATCAGCAGCTGCAGTTGTCAAGTTTGACATTCCCACCAACTAGAAGTTGCATAAAGGCCACGCACAAAATAAATAAAATGTAATGCTGCTTGCCTTCTCTATGTGCCCCGCAGCTCTCGAGCTGGTTTTGTGGCTCCAGCACTCTAGAATGTGCTTTCCTTATTAGAAATTTTAAACAGTGGCAGCATAAACGCCTTCTCTTTCTTGTGTAGCACTGGGCTGAGATATTGGGAAAGCTTATCTATCTATCTATCTATCTACAGTGGTGCTTGAAAGTTTGTGAACCCTATAGAATTTTCTCTATTTCTGCATAAATGTGACCTAAAACATCATCAGATTTTCATTCAAGTCCTAAAAGTAGATAAAGAGAAACCAGTTAAACAAATGAGACAAAAATATTATACTTGGTCATTTATGTATTAAGGAAAATGCTTGAATATTACATATTTGTGAGTGGCCAAAGTATGTGAACCTTTGCTTTCAGTATCTGCTGTGACCCCCCAATAACTGCAACTAAACGTTTCCGGTAACTTCTGATCATTCCTGCACACCGGCTAAGAGGAATTTTCGCCCATTCCAATGTACAGAACAGCTTCAACTCTGGGATGTTGGTGGGTTTCCTCACATGAACTGCTCTCTTCAGGTCCTTCCACAACATTTTGATTGGATTAAGGTCAGGACTTTGACTTGGCCATTCCAAAACATTCACTTTATTCTTCTTTAACCATTCTTTGGTAGAACGACTTGTGTGCTTAGGGTCGTTGTCTTGCTGCATGACCCACCTTCTCTTGAGATTCAGTTCATGGACAGATGTCCTGACATTTTCCTTTAGAATTCTCTGATATAATTCAGAATTCATTGTTCCATCAAGGAAGGCAAGCCGTCCTGGTCCAGATGCAGCAAAACAGGCCCACACCACGATACTCCCACCACCATGTTTCACAGATGGGATGAAGTTCTTATGCTGAAATGCAGTGTTTTCATTTCTCCAAACGTAACGCTTTTCATTTAAACCAAAAAGTTCTATTTTGGTCTCATCCGTCCACAAAGCATTCTTCCAATAGCCTTCTGGTTTGTCCACGTGATCTTTAGCAAACTGCAGACGAGCAGCAATGTTTTTTTTTGGAGAGCAATGGCTTTCTCCTTGCCATCCTGCCATCCACACCATTGTTGTTCAGTGTTCTCCTGATGGTGGACTCATGAAAATGAACATTAGCCAATGTGAGAGAGGCCTTCAGTTGCTTAGAAGTTACCCAGGGGTCCTTTGTGACCTCGCCGACTATTACACGTGTGCCTTGCTCTTGGAGTGATCTTTGTTGGTCGACCACTCCTGGGGAGGGTAACAATGGTCTTAAATTTCCTCCATTTGTACATAATCTGTCTGACTGTGGATTGGTGGAATCCAAACTCTTTAGAGATGGTTTTGTAACCTTTTCCAGCCTGATGAGCATCAACAACTCTTTCTCGGAGGTCCTCAGAAATCCCCATTGTTCGTGCCATGATACACTTCCACAGACATGTGTTGTGAAGAGCAGACTTTGATAGATCCTGTTCTTTAAATAACACAGGGTGCCCACTCACACCTGATTGGCATCTCTTTGATTGAAAACACCGGACTCGAATTTCACCTTCAAACTAACTGTTCATCCGTGAGGTTCACATACTTTTGCCATTCACAAATTTGTAATATTCGATCATTTTCCTCAATAAATAAATGACCAAGTATAATATTTTTGTCTCATTTGTTTAACTGGCTTCTCTTTATCTACTTTTAGGACTTGAGTGAAAATCTGATGATGTTTTAGGTCATATTTATGCAGAAATATAGAAGATTCTAAAGGGTTCACAAACTTTCAAGCACCACTGTATCTATCTATCTATCTTAGTAATTAGCTAAACAAAACAGCTTGATAGACTAAATGGTCTCCTCTTAACTTCTTATATTCTTATGTGCTTGACACTAAACACATTTTCTTTTGCAACAATACACATCCATGTACTTCCAAATACGTGTATACTTTTTAAAGAATCTCTCTGTATGACTCTGCTGAATACTTTAGGTGTGAATTTGTATTTGCAAGATCTGAAAAGTAATCCTGAGAGGCCAGTTGCATCTCTTTCATTTGTGGGCCTCATTCCTTTAATGACAAGCTTAATTTCATGCTTAATGACATGACACCACCACCAACAATCACTTTGCTATCAAAACTACAGTGTCACGCATTTTGCATGTATTTAATGCTATGCCATCAGGATTAAACCACATTGTCTTCTGTCAGCTGAAAAAACAGGCCTGTATAAAATGACTGTGGAGATGTAAGACCCTCCTTATTATCTCACTGAGTTTCATTAAAATCTAATTTAGCTCAATTGGCTACAAAACCAGGGAAAAGGAAAACTGAGTTACAGATGGGAGACATGATCAGTTGCTGTGGTGAATTGATGTGCGACTAACGTTTATAGGTACAATCAATAAAAGTGACAATTAAAACTTGATTTAGAGTATAGAAGGTGATCTATTTTTAATATCTTTCTCAAATTCTGATACATTGTTGTGATGCTTTATTTGAAGACGACACTGCTTGTCCTGGTCCAATTTATTTTATGCACTGTGAATTTCATCATCCGCACTGTTAAGTTTTTTTTTTTTTTGCATAACTCTCAATGTAACTAGTTAGCTGGCACAGGAGAAATGATACAGCACACTATACACACCTAGACAGGTGGGAGAATAGGCATCTAGAGAGGCCGACAGACACACACTTATGAAAAGTAGTACAGTAGAGTCTTGCTTATCCAACCTTCTGTATTATCCGACGTCCCTCAACAAAAAAAAAAAAGAAAATGCATCAATCGGCAACAAGAACTGCAAGTTGCGAGTGTGAGCGTACTCGATTTTTGGTTGCTAAGTTCATTTTTTCAGTTACATTTTTCTGTTTCGTTGTAAAACATGATTACAGTGGATTATGTGGCCAGCCCTCTCTGGTGAGTGTGTGTGCGCCTGTGTCTCTCTCGTTCGCATGTGTGCGCGGCTGTCTCTCTCTCTCGTGTGTGTGTGTGCGTGCGCCTGCCTGTGTCTCTCTCACGCGTGTGTGTGTGTGGCTGTCTCTTTTTCTCTCGTGTGCGTGCAGCTGTCTCTCTCTCTCTCTCGTGTGTGTGCGTGTGCGTGCGCCTGCCTGGTCTCACTCGCGCACGTGCGTGCATCTCTCTTTCTCTCTCGTGTGCGTGTGTCTGTCTGTCTGTCTGTGTCTCTCTTGTGCTCTTTCTCTCTTGCTGCACAGGGAATGCACAAGGAGAGACTGAACACGTGCGGAAATCATCAGCGCACACAAACCGAAAGGGAAAATGGCTAGTTCATATACCTAGTGTGTGGTTGTGAACAGATGCAAAAGTTTGGAGAACTTTTTGGTCATAACCTGATTTGTACATGTTCAGAGACGTTCACGAACCGAGATTCCACTGTATTAGGTTCGTAATGTGTAAAATTTTAACATAGTTTGATGTTTAATAGGCTTTTTCTGAACACCTCCCATTATCCAACATTTTCGCTTATCCGACGTTCTGCCAGCCCATTTATGTCGTTTAAGCGAGACTTTACTGTATATATAAGACAGACACACTCAAAGACAGATAGAAAAAACACTGTATATTAGACAGACGTAAATAAAAAAACTACATACAGACATGGACAAATTTGTTGGTACCCATCCATGAAAAAAGAAGGACCCACAATTGTCTCTAAAATAACTTGAAATTGACAAAAGTAATTGGCTTTCCTCAATGATTATTTCAAATTTAACAAAAATCAGTTCTTCAGTGTGTTACCTTTTTATATTTTTATTGATTTTAATTACGAACAGATAACATTCGATCCATTAAAGTCAAATTTAAGAAATCAAAGCAAAATTCAACCCACACCCCCGAGAAGGAGAGAGGAGCCACCAACCAATGCTACTCCATGAAAAGAGCAAGAAAAGAGGGGTAACCTTTTCCCCGAAATGTAAGCTTATTTGAAAATGTTATTGATTAGATCCTGCCACATTTAAAAGAAAAGTTTTGAACAGATTCTATAAGTGAGAATTAGATGTTTTTCCAATTTCAAGTAGTACAGAACATTGGTTACTCACTGACTTAAGAATGGTGGGGTGGAATTCTTCTCGAGTAAGATAAGTCTCCGTCCTAGTAGTGTATTAAAGGGAATTCCAGTTTGTTTGTCCTTCACCACTTTTAGGGCTGTCTGGGAGTCCACCAAACACAGCTGTTAATGGGTTAGGAGTGATTGTGACACCAAAGCTGTCTGATAGTCATGCAAAGATTTTTGTTCGAAATGTTGTTAATCTGGTGCATGTCCAGAACATGTGGCCCAGTGAGGCTGGAGCTGGATTGCAATGTCCACAGGTTGAATCTTGCCCTGGAAACATTTTGGACAGTTTTAAACGAGA
This sequence comes from Polypterus senegalus, assembly GCF_016835505.1. Taxonomy (NCBI): domain Eukaryota; kingdom Metazoa; phylum Chordata; class Cladistia; order Polypteriformes; family Polypteridae; genus Polypterus; species Polypterus senegalus. The sequence goes on along the minus strand of NC_053166.1, from coordinate 17,026,140 downwards.
TAAATGCACTCGATAAAAGATTTTTAGTTGAATGACTGAATACTTTGCACATATGGAGCTCGAATGTATTCTGTGCAGGGCTGCCTTCCACTCCTTTTCTGAAATATTAAGTGATAGATCCATTCCCCAATGTATTCTGGGGTCTCTGAAAGGAAGAGACTTTAAAATATTTTTATAAATTGTGGAGATGCTATCTGAGATTTCAAGACTGATCTATAATTGGGCAGGTTCTATATGGCAAAGTTTCTAGCTTGAAAGTACAGGAGGAATTGTTTTGATGAGAAGTTGTTTTTGAAGCATACTTGTTCGTAGGATGCAAAGACATTATCTTTATGTTTTTAATCCCAGACATTTTCCAGACATTCAATAGTGTATATGTTTGAGAGGGTGGAAAAAGGCGGTTGTTATGTAGAGGTGCAACAGATGAAATCTTTTCTGTCTTAAAGTGCTTCCTACATTGGTTCCATATTCTGAGAGAATGGAGGGTAACTGGATTTTTAGTGTACTGACGGTAGTTTGTATTAACTGGGGTGGAGAGCAGGAAATGTAAAGAAGTACTGCAAGATTGTATTTCTATTGCAGACCAGGCTTGCGGATTTACATCAATTTGTGTCAATGTCCAGGTCTTTATAGCTTGCATATTTGCCGCTCAGTAATAAAACTGAAAGCTGGGTAGTGCCATGCACCCTTCTGCTTTAGGTTGTTGTAGAGTCGCCCTTTTGATGCTTGGATGTTTCAAACTCCAAATAAATGAAGTTATGACTGAGTCTATGTATATGGGGATGCTTTGAAATAGGAAGTGCAGCTTGGAAAGGATGGGCATCTTAACAATGTTGACTCTCCCTGCTAATGTAAGGTAGAGGGTAGAACGTCTAGTCACATCTTGTTTAATTTTTTTTCCATGCAGATAGCAAAATGTTGCTGAAAAAGAGCTTTATATTTACTTATAATATTTACCCCTAGATATTTAAACTGATCTGCTAAGATAAATGGGAAGGTGTCCAGTCCGATATTGCGTGCTAGAGAATTCACTGGGAAAACCACGCTTTTACTAAAAGTGATATTAAGTCCAGATATCTTTTGAAAAATCTGCTAATGCTTTAAGGACTGCTGGCACAGAATTTTGTGGGCCTGATATATGCAGTACCACATCATCTGCATAAAGTGATATTTTCAAATCCTTCTCTGAGAATCCCTTTATCTCTGATGTGTTTCGAAAGTATACAGCCAACGGTTCAAAGGAGATTGCAAACAGCAAAGGTGACAAAGGGGCATCCTTGTCAAATACTACATTCTATTTTTAAGTTATCTGAACTAATGTTGTTAATATGAACTGAGGCATCTGGACTAGTATAAACTAGTTTCATCCATGCACAAATGTTTGGGCCGAACCCAAATTTGTGAAATGTGGTGAATAGGTAGTCCCATTCAACCATATCAAATGCTTTATTTGCACCTAAAGATAATAGGATCCCTGGGGTGTTAGGTATAATGGTTGAATATTGTATATTATATTAAACAAACTTCAGAGGTTAGAAGTGTCTGCCTTTAATAAATCCTGTTTGGTCTTGTGATATTACAGAAGGAAGTGTATTCTCAATCCATCTGGCTAGAACTTTGGAGAGTATCTTAAAATCATTATTCAGAAGAGAGATTGGTCTGTAGGATGCACATTGTAGTGGGTCCTTGTACATCTTAGAAAAGATGGTATTTAATGCTTGGTATAGAGTTTGAGGTAGAATTTTTTTGGTCTTTAGCTTTTATAAATGTTGCTAATAATAGTGGAGCTAACTTATTTGAAAATGTTTTATAAAATTCCACTGAGTAGCCATCTGGGCTGGCTGCTTTCCCACTTTGAAGTGAGTTTATAGCATCTAAAAATTCTGAAAAGTGTCACAGGTTTACCCAGTTCCGCAGCACTAACAGTAAATAGCCTGTGGTACCTATAATGAATCAAGAAACTCATTAGATTGTTTAATCTAATCTTCTTTAATCAGATTAGAATATAAGGACTTATAGTACTCTCTAAATGTGTAAGTTATCATTTTATGGTCGATAATATTATGTCTGTTTGTGTTGTTAATTGCTCTTATTGCATTATGGTCTTCCTACTTGTGGATTTGTTGGGCTAAGACCTTACTGGCCTTTTCTCTGTGTTCATAATAGCGATTTTGCGATTTAAAGATAAGCTGTTCCATTTCTTTATTAGTCAAGAGGTTAAATTGGGATTGCAAAACCTGTCTTTTCCTTAAGAGTGCCTCATTTGGAGACCTGCCGTATTCTAATGGTTTTAATGGTTTTCATTATATTTTTGTAAGAAATAAATGAAATAATCTGTCCTCTTAAAAATGTCTTCAGACTTTCTCGGAGTATACCTGTTGAGACCTCCAAGGATACATTTGTCTCAAGAAAATAATCAGTTTGCTTGGATATAAATTCTGTACGGTACTGATCAGCTAATGGCAGGGGATTAAGATGCCAGGTACAAGATGAACGTGTAGAAAGTTGTAATTTAAGCTCCACGATCACAGGGCAAGGTCACAGATAACGATAGTTACAAGATGCAAAAAATTACCGTCTATTAGGAAATAATCAGTTCTTGAGTAGCAATGATGTACGGGTGAGATGCTCTTAGGTTAGGATTTAAGAACCTCCATGGATCAGACAAGTTATGATCCATTACAATCTGTGTAATTATGTTTGCAGTATTAGACATTATCACCATTGAATCTGAGGATCTATCCACCCCCTAGAGTATCCAAACCATTTTGCCTCTCCAAGTAAGACAAGCCTCTGACATGCCACGTCAAGGAGTACGTCTAAAGCAAAATGAACCCCCCTAGCAGCAGTGTGAAGTAGGTTAAAACTGAGATATCTTCTGAAGATTCAGTCCAAATACAATAAACTAATGATACAATCTTAAACGGTCCAAATATAACAGTCCATGGGTACGATGTTAAAGGAAGAAAAAACTGTAAATCACACTGTAAAAGGCTGGTAACTTAAATAAAGTTTAACAAAAAGACTAGAACTTGTTACTTTGTGGTAGTCAAAGTGTGAGTATAATTAATGAAAGACATTTCAATATAATAACTGAAGCTTAAACAACTGTTTACTTTTTAGTAAGCAATTAGCCAAGATGTAGCCATAAGTGACATATGAATAATGAAAGAAATATCAATATAATAATTGCAGCTAAATAAAAATTAGAAAAAAAATTCATAATAATATATAGTTACGGAAAATTTCACTTTACAAACGGTCCAAAATGCAAACTTCAAATAAAATCTTCTTTGACTTGCCAGAACACAGTGTGGTTCATGATCGTGTGTTTCAAAAGAAAGTCGGGATCAGCCTTCTCAGCTCTCTATCTGTTTCATCCGGGGAACTAAAAATGTAAAACTGATCTTCAATAACCACTTTCAGTTTGGCAGGGTACAAGAGGCTATATCTGGTTTCAGCTCAAAGTAGGCACTGCTGAATGCTGTAGAATGCAGCGCGGTTAGCAGCTATTGCAGGTGAGAAATCTGAGAAAATATGAATGCGAGTATTAAAAAAATCTAATTTTTCTGTCTGAGAAGGGACATGAAATTTTGTTTGGCCTGTAGTTTCTCGAAACAGACAATTAGGGTTATTGGTTTGGAGGCATTTGATCCACATATACGGTCGACTGCAGAGATCTCAATGTCCAATTTAAAGTCTTCTCCAGTTAATTTAGAGAATAGTTCAGCTATGAATCTCACTGGGTTTGGACTTTCCCGTTTTTCAATTCTGATGTTATTCCTTCTATATCTACAGTATATTCCAGTGCTGCCAGTTTGTATGGAGCACTTTGCACTCTGATTTTGTAGCCGTTGCTGCCTCATTTGCAGTGGAAGCCTATTGTTTGTCTATTTCGATGTGGGCCGTGAGCATCTGTTTAACATCTTCAAACTGTGCAGCAAGTACTTTAATTTGACTCTCTAACTTACTGTATTTTTTCATCACTTTTTCATAGCATTTCTGTAAAGCCTGTAGTAAACTTAGTACTTATACATTGTTCCAGGTCTTTCATACCCAGTTTCTCATTTTTCACATTTAGGACCTTTATTTAATTCTTTATTTATCTTCTGTTATTCTTTGCATCTCACCTTATATCATTTATGTTCCCCCCCAAGCGCAGTGATCATTCTGTTTCAACATTCAATTCTAACTGTTTTTAAACAAAAAGCTCACATTGATTTTAATTGTTTTTTTCAGTGTATTTTAATGTAGGACAGCCAAAAAAGAAGTCATTTTCAATGTCAACATGTTTTAGTCTAAGGGGACTGTCATTTATTATAAATGGAAATTCTCTTGGCTTTGCATCTGCTGAATTATAATGAAGACACTAAATGAAGGTGAGAAGATGCCTCAGTATGAACTTGAACAAACTTCTTTGCACTTTATTTAAAAATTTTTGCTCTAACAATTTTTCAGAGCATTCCCTTTGCTATCAGCAGAAGTGACCTGCCAATGTGGTGCTGGGGCACCGAAAACACAAATGTGTAAAGGTCATGGCATGGCTTAAATTAACTGCCATCATCTGAGCTCCTCAGACCCACTCTGGTTTGTGCATCACATTAACAGGTGAACACATAACCTAATATTTTGGGCCCTGAAGTACCTTGAGAGGTAGGACACATACATTAGGAGGCCGTCTAGTGGCTATGGCCATTTTTTCATGAAAATGTTCTAGAAACTTGTAAATCCTAGGATATCTCAACCCCACCACTGTATACAACTGGATACTGGACTCCTTTAGAGGCAGATCTTGGATGACAAGACATAGACACACCTCACCTTAGCTCATATTGAATTCTCAAATCACTTAAGGGTACTTGCTGAAGAAAAGACTAGAATGAGGAATGAGGAGGAACATCCGACAAAGCGATGAAGAGGCAACAGCCAGACCTTAAATGTGGGGCCGATGCATTAAATAACGTCACCTGAGGCAAAGCACATTTTTGCAAACTAAGACAGGCCTGCTCTTTCTGCTTAAACAAATGAGGTGCAGACTTACAGTAAGAGATATTTAACACACATTGCACTTATGACCAGCACCTTAACAATATTCTAGTCTGTGAAAACCAAATCTCTGCTTTACTCAAAGTTTATCTTTGCTTTTATTTCCAAAATATACTTTCGGTTTTGACCCTCTTGTTCTCTCGACCACGATTACTGTCTCTTGTATTGGGCTTTGCTTTAGTTTCGCTTTTAATTTTTTATTTATTTTTGTTTTTTCTGCTCATGTCCCTGTTTCTACTCAAACATTTATCTGCCAGTTAACTGACAGAACAAATATATACACAAATTAATATGTGAAAAATGAATGTCGGTATCAGTTAAGTAGCCCTGAAAGGCACATGCACTGTATTGATATTCTGAGGCAGCAGTACAAGAATATATATATATATATATATATATATATATATATATATATATATATATATATATATATATATGTGTGTGTGTGTATATATACTTATACTTATTACTTAAAGTATATAAATTAGCAGTTCATAAGTATGTAATGCTTACAGTTCACATCTAAATCTCATTATCTGGATGATGATTTTGAATAGGAAAAAAAAACACACTCTTGCATGACAATGCCACCCTGACTAAAGTGCCACCTGAGGCCCTTTCCCTTGTTGCCTCACCCCACATACCATCATCATGGACTTTGTGGGGTCTCAAAAATCATCCTGGTCAGCATGGCTGGATCAAAAGATGAAAATATTACTTGCTGCCGACTTGATACAAAGTCAGAACACCAAGGTCATACTGATAAATACAAAAGGGGGCCCCATTGTATCGGATTTGGCTTGAAAAAGTTGTAAGTGTGTCTGACTGATTTGTAATTTACTCGTTGTAATATTGTTATGAGATCAAATTAAATAAATACAAAAAAAGCACAAGACAACTGAAGCACCGGAAGAAATGCAGGGCAAGAGGTCCAAGATTATTGAATTTTTATTGCTGCACTATAAATTATACTATTATTACACTATAAATCTATTGTAGGAATGAAGCTGGACAGTTTAACATCCGTGGCAGAGCGATGGGCGCTGAGCAGGCTCCTGTAAATCATGGAGAATCCACTGAACAGGATCATCTCCGGACAGAGGAGCAGCTTCATGACAGACTGCTGTCACCGTCCTGCTCCACTGACAGACTGAGGAGATCGTTCAGACCCCACACTACGCGACCCTTTAGTTCCACCTGGAGGGTAAACGTTAACATTATACAAAGTTACTGTCTGTTATACCTGCATTTTCATCACTCTTTAATTTAATATTGTTCTTTATCAGTATGCTGCTGCTGGAATATGTGAATTTCTTCTTGGGATTAATAAAGTATCTATCTATCTATCTATCTATCTATCTATCTAAAAAGAGGTTCAGGCTGGAGAACTGCAATAAGTGCTGTGATGTCAGACCTAACTCTGGTCACTGAGATTTAAACAAAGTCTACATCAGAAGACATAAGTCTGACCATCCAGCACTCAAACTGGACTCACTCATCAATCATACAGAGCAATTTCTATCTATCTATCTAACTATTGTGGCGGACGGCTGGGGCCCATGCCCGGCCGGAACACCCCTTCAACACTGGATCCAGGGGATCAGCTATGGGATGCATACTACATCCCCCGAAACACTTGGTGGCAGCCCCTGGGTTGCGTCGGGGCCACTTTCATGGAACACCAGAGCTCATCTTGGTTGGGCTCAGTGGCCTCCACCAGGGGGAGCTGCATAGAGCTGCACAGTTTAACGAGCCCGTCTGGTTGGGAACGCAGCCACACCCGGAAGTGCAGCCAAAAGTAGGTCAACGAGCACCTGCAGCACTTCTATAAGAGGAGCCTGCAGCCACTACTCAGGGTGCCAGAGTCGGGGGGAGGTGGACGAAGCTGCCCTGCCCTGAGGGGAGTGGAGGAGAAGAGTGTGGTGATTTGGGTGCTTTATTTGTGTTGTGAAGAAAATAAGTTTTTGTTTGTTTTATACATGCCTCTGGTGTCAGTCTGTGTCGGGTCGGCGCCAATAAAGCGCTAATACCACACTATCTATCTATCTATCTATCTATCATATAGTGTCACTCATATCTATCTATCTATCTATTTATCATATAGTGTCACTCATATCTATCTATTACATAGTGACTTATCTATCTATTTTCGAGTGCTATTTCTATCTACCTATTTATCAATCTATCTATTGTATAAGGCCTGATGCTTTTATGATATAGTGCAATTCATATCTTCCATTAAATACCACCTTTCTTATCTATCTATCCTAACTCAACTGGCCAATATAAGCCAATGTATAAAGTTGAAAACGCTACTAGAGAAAAATGTGAAATAATAAAGGTTCAGGGTGCCAGGAGTTCACAAAAACTCAGGAATGACAATAATGTGAATTTCCTCTTGGGATTAATAAAGTATCTATCTATCTATCTATCTATCTATCTATTATGTAGTGCCTTTCACATCTGTCTATCTATCTATCTATCTATTATGTAGTGCCTTTCCTATCTTTCTATCTTTCATATAGTGCCTTTCATTATCTATCTATCTATCTATAATATAGTGCCTTTCATTATCTATCTATCTATCTATCTATCTATAATATAGTGCTGTTCATATCTATCTATCTATCTATCTATCTATCATATAGTGCTTTTCATATCTATCTATCTATTACCCATCAACTGGTACTTCAGTGAGGTCAAAATCCTTACCACTGTACCCGAGTTCAACTTCTGAGACCCAGTTGGTTTAATTTTTGCCCCTTGGCCTGGTCCGTCAGGGGGTCCACGTACCGTATAAATTAGTATCATCTAAATGTCTTTGGGTGGTGGGAGGAAAATGCACAGAAGTACAGGGGATACTCAGGTTGTGATTCAAACAGAAGACTCTGGAGCTGTGAGACAGAAATGATAACCATTGCATTCCCATTCCACCGTGAGTATGTTTTAGCAGTTACAGTTTCGGCCATGAATAAAATTGACTTTGACACCCCTGCGTTAGATGATACCTGAAGTCTGGACAAAATGAGAAAATAAAAGAATTTGCACAAGACACTAACTTTTTCTTACTAGGCATTTTTTCTTCAATTTAAAGAAACATGCAGATGCTTTCTGAACACAGCTGCTTGGTGTGACCACCGGGAAGTTGAAATGGACTGAATTTAATAATTGAGAGGCAGAGATTTTAGGGATTTTCAGAAGAGGCGCCATTCGACGAGTCAACATACTAAAGGTCAATAGATCAATTTTCAAGAGAGTTCCAGTACATTCAAAATTGCTAACGAAGCCAGAAAATACTAAACTAAAAAAGTATTCAGCAGCAACACAAACAATATTTATATTGATAGGTTGCTTTCATACAAGATATGCAGCTCAAAGTTTTTTACAAAATTTTTTTTAAAAATTACAATTATGAAGGATAAATAATGAAATAAAATGAAATACAAAAAGTAATAACTATAAACTTAGAATATAAAGATAAAGAAGTAATGAACAGATATAACAGAAACGTTTTTTTTTTTTTAATTAAGTCTTTCCTATACTTTACAATACCATTTAATGTATTGTGATGGACGGCCGGCATTTCAGTCCAGACGTCCCTCAAATGAAGAAAACAGCTTTTTCAGGACAATACTTCCCCCGGGACACTAGGTGGCAGCTCCCCTTGATGGAAATGGTTCCCCAGACTCACGCGGGGCAGCATGGGACATGGAGTCCGGTTCTTCATCCCTGTTGGGTGTCAGGGGGAGCTCACCAAGAACCAGGGGAATATTACGATGACGTTAACCCGGAAGTACTTAGGAGTCAGGAGGATGGAACCCCGCAGTACTTCCGGGGCACCTGAAGAAGGCGTTTGACACGAAGACGGAATAATTCCGGGTCAGAAACTTTAAAAAGGACTGTGGGAAACCCGACAGATCGAGCCGGAGTTGGGTGGTATAGGACGGAGCTGCTGGGAGTGGAGGATTGTGTTTATTACTATTGATTATTGTATTGATTTATTACTGGAGAATTGTGGAGAGTGCAGTGTTTTGAGCACTTTATTGAAGAAAATATTAAAAGAATCTTCTTGTGCTTTTACAAGTGTGTCTGAGACGTCTGTCTGGTGGGTTCAACGGGGCAACAGTGACTCCTAGCGTCCACAGTATCCAGCCATCTTTCATCTTTTGTAACATGGCACCATGTGATACAGGCATTGCATTCCCAGCAACCATGCAGTATCACAGCGACCAAAAAGCAATGGCGAACATGAAAACTACAACCATAGTTTGCCTGGGTGTCTTTGTTCATGTTGTGGTGTAATTTCTTACTGATGAGTATTGCCTAAACTTGATTATGTTCATAAAAATATTGAGCACATTAGTAATGTAAGTTTCCTAAGCCATACGTGTGAAACAGACATTGTTCAAAGGAAACAGAAAGCAATGCTTTCAGAAGTTTTGATTACTTATTGGATTATCATTAGAGGGGCTTGCAGGGACTGAGCTTTAATTACAAGAACTTCATCTGCCCACCTTTAGGTGTTCCTTGTGTAGAAAGGAGGCACAACAAAGTGAAAGAGTTTAGGGTACCGCTGACATGAATTTGAAAAAACGCACAATAACACAACAAGCAATAATTTGCAGGGAAGCCTTTATAGATGCGATTTCATAACAGAACTGAGAACAAGTTGGCAGGTTCTCAGGTTAAATAATCACTCTGCAGGAAGGGGCGGGTCCAGGTGGGCGCACAACGGAAGTGACATCAGCGGTGGAGTGTTTGTTAGTCTTCTATTCTGCACAGGGAGGAAGAGAGAAGGCGTTAGACCATGGCGCCAGCCCTTGGTCTGGTTGGTAACTACCATCACCAGAGCCCTTAAGCTGACACTAGATATCTGGTAGAAGCGGGCAGAAGGACACCATCCAGCCCCTAAAACCTCGATTTATACCATACCCAATTGCTCTATACTGCTTGCATTCCCTTCAGCAAGGCCATATGAAATGTTTCCTCTACTTTTAAAATCAGTCACCAACTTGCCTACACCAGGAGATAGACATGCTTCTTTCTCTCTTTCCAATAAGCTTTTTTTATACAGATTACTTGGGAACTCTATCCTTCTTACGGCTTTCGCTTTATTTAAATAAACTTACATTTTCTCACGACGTCTAGAATGCTTGCCCAGAGGCGTGTGCATCTGCGCTGCTCTGCTGCTGTCAGCTTACCGGAACCCCTCTCATCTTCACACTTCCTCCTCTACCCACTAATTGCACAATACCAGGTTATAAATAGTTAATTTTATTTCTCATAGGGTGACCGTCACATGATCACACAAGGTAGGAACAAAACATGAACGGGGCATCAGCCCACTGCAGGATATATATGCACTCTATAACCTACAGTGGTGTGAAAAACTATTTGCCCCCTTCCTGATTTCTTATTCTTTTGCATGTTTGTCACACAAAATGTTTCTGATCATCAAACACATTTAACCATTAGTCAAATATAACACAAGTAAACACAAAATGCAGTTTTTAAATGATGGTTTTATTATTTAGGAGAACAAAAATCCAAACCTACATGGCCCTGTGTGAAAAAGTAATTGCCCCCTGAACCTAATAACTGGTTGGGCCACCTTTAGCAGCAATAACTGCAATCAAGCGTTTGCGATAACTTGCAATGAGTCTTTTACAGCGCTCTGGAGGAATTTTGGCCCACTCATCTTTGCAGAATTGTTGTAATTCAGCTTTATTTGAGGGTTTTCTAGCATGAACCGCCTTTTTAAGGTCATGCCATAGCATCTCAATTGGATTCAGGTCAGGACTTTGACTAGGCCACTCCAAAGTCTTCATTTTGTTTTTCTTCAGCCATTCAGAGGTGGATTTGCTGGTGTGTTTTGGGTCATTGTCCTGTTGCAGCACCCAAGATTGCTTCAGCTTGAGTTGACGAACAGATGGCCGGACATTCTCCTTCAGGATTTTTGGTAGACAGTAGAATTCATGGTTCCATCTATCACAGCAAGCCTTCCAGGTCCTGAAGCAGCAAAACAACCCCAGACCATCACACTACCACCACCATATTTTACTGTTGGTATGATGTTCTTTTCTGAAATGCTGTGTTCCTTTTACGCCAGATGTAATGGGACATTTGCCTTCCAAAAGTTCAACTTTTGTCTCATCAGTCCACAAGGTATTTTCCCAAAAGTCTTGGCAATCATTGAGATGTTTCTTAGCAAAATTGAGACGAGCCCTAATGTTCGTTTTGCTTAACAGTGGTTTGCGTCTTGGAAATCTGCCATGCAGGCCGTTTTTGCCCAGTCTCTTTCTTATGGTGGAGTCGTGAACACTGACCCTAATTGAGGCAAGTGAGGCCTGCAGTTCTTTAGACGTTGTCCTGGGGTCTTTTGTGACCTCTCGGATGAGTCGTCTCTGCGCTCTTGGGGTAATTTTGGTCTACCGGCCACTCCTGGGAAGGTTCACCACTGTTCCATGTTTTTGCTATTTGTGGATAATGGCTCTCACTGTGGTTCGCTGGAGTCCCAAAGCTTTAGAAATGGCTTTATAACCTTTACCAGACTGATAGATCTCAATACTCCTGTTCTCATTTGTTCCTGAATTTCTTTGGATCTTGGCATGATGTCTAGCTTTTGAGGTGCTTTTGGTCTACTTCTCTGTGTCAGGCAGCTCCTATTTAAGGGATTTCTTGATTGAAACAGGTGTGGCAGTAATCAGGCCTGGGGGTGGCTACGGAAATTGAACTCAGGTGTGATACACCACAGTTAGGTTATTTTTAACAAGGGGGCAATTACTTTTTCACACAGGGCCATGTAGGTTTGGATTTTATTTCTCCCTAAATAATAAAAACCATCATTTAAAAACTGCATTTTGTGTTTACTTGTGTTATATTTGACTAATGGTTAAATGTGTTTGATGATCAGAAACATTTTGTGTGACAAACATGCAAAAGAATAAGAAATCAGGAAGGGGGCAAATAGTTTTTCACACCACTGTATGTGAATATTACTAAATATCAGGATTTAGTCCTGAGCTCAAGGCATTAGCTAAAATCAACCACAGCTTAGGACCTTACATCGGAATGGGCTACTCGAAATTTCAGAATGTCTTTCATTTGTTATATTGGTAATTACAGTTTATGTTCACAAGAACGGCTTCTGAATATTTTCAAATTAGTTCAGGTGTTTCTTTTTTTTGGCCTGGCGTCTCCTAAATCACGAGTACCAGAAAATCAACACACAGAATATACCGTTCAACTCGCCTTGATTGTCTAGCTATTCGAGACATCAAGCTTTTTGGGGTTCACCCTATTTTTGGTCCTTTCAACCCAAAACAACCCTAATTTTAGGATTTTTTGGACCTTATAGTACAGTAAGTTGTACCCTTATGATAATAAGTAAACCAGCAGGTGTCTTCAGCAAAAACGATAAGAACGACTTGCAGTTGTGCATTTCACATTAACCAAACTCAGGGCTTCACCCCCTAATGGGATACAAGGGGTCAAAATGACTCATTTGATTAGATGATTGGTAACACAGGCATGTGGAGTGCCGTTTTATGGTCTTTTGAGATTGCTGACATTTGATTCTTTCTCAGTGGTCCCGGGCCCTCTAAGAGTCACTCCCAAATTTCAAACATACACACGCAGGGTACCATTTTAGACTATTTCTATATGATGTTATTTTTCATTTTTAATCCTTTACTATGGATCAACTGTACACCTCTGTGGACCTCTATCAGAGGGTAACAACAGACACATTTCTATTACCATTGGGAATATTTAGAACTTTAACATTTAAACTGAAGCACACACTTTAACCCAGCCTCCATTTTGGAGGTGGTCCCAAGCCTGGATAAATGGGGAGGGTTGGAAACCTAAAAAACATCGAACGCCTGCAGAAGTGGGAAAAGAAGAAGATAAAGAAAAAGAAACTGAAGCCCTGGTTTTAATATTTCATAAAGTAAATCATCACATGTCTTCTGAACACCCAGAGTTAGGGAGTCTTACACTAAACATTTAATGGATTGACTCATGCCCTGCTGCCACACAGCTCTTTAATGCCTCTTGGTGACATTCTTGACAAGTTCAAGTCTTACACGGCCTTATTTTCTGTTAACGTAATCAAATAGGTCCTCTCCAGCTCCTCATAGCTTAGGGCCTGACCGTGTCCAAAGCTGGCCTTGACTTCAACTTCATTAAACAGGTTCAAGAAGTTTATAGATTGATGAATGGATGCAAACAATAATCTGTTATTGATTAGAAGAATCCCAATGCACTTGAAATAAGGAAGGGAACAAAACCGAGCTTCATTAAGTTCCCTGTGGTCATGGGAGACGCAATATTATAAAGCACTATGAAGGCAAAGCTCTTCGATGCTTCCGTTTATGTGCTGAGACTTAGAAAATCTCAACATTTGCTACAGCTTGAAGGATGTGCTAATGCTGAGGTGCGCTTCCTTCTCCTTTTGATGCTTGTTAATTCTTAACCTTAGGCATCATTCACAAAGGAAATGTAAGTGTTGAGAAACCTACACAATCACGCCTTCACTTTGCTACTTGCTGCATGATTTTTGGATTCATTAGATTTTGATTACACTGCATGGATATTGTTAAATACAACAGTGAAAAGAAAAAATAAGTAATTATATGCTTGATAGATTTGCTAATTGGTGGAACGACAATGTTTTGGTAACAGACACTAGAAAAGAATTTGGACTTTCAAAGGCACAGAAAAATGACCTAGAGAAGTCATATAAGAACAAATCATCATCCATCCATCTTCATAACCCTCTTATCCAGGGCAGGGTCGTAGGGAGCCCATCCCAGCAATCATTGGGCGCAAGGAAGGAACCACACCAGTACATGGCGTCAACCCATCACAGGAGAAATACACAAGCAGACAGAAGTTTAAGGTTTAAGATTTCTTTATGTACAGTTGTGCTTGAAAGTTTGTGAACCCTTTAGAATTTTCTATATTTCTGCATAAATATGACCTAAAACATCATCAGATTTTCACTCAAGTCCTAAAAGTAGATAAAGAGAAACCAGTTAAACAAATGAGACAAAAATATTACACTTGGTCATTTATTTATTGAGGAAAATGATCGAATATTACATCTCTGTGAGTGGCAAAAGTATGTGAACCTTTGCTTTCAGTATCTGGTGTGACCCCCCTTTACAACTAAATGTTTCCGGTAACTTCTGATCATTCCTGCCCACCGGCTTGGAGGAATTTTCGCCCATTCCACCATACAGAACAGCTTCAACTCTGGGATGTTGGTGGGTTTCCTCACATGAACTGCTCGCTTCAGGTCCTTCCACAACATTTCGATTGGATTAAGGTCAGGACTTTGACTTGGCCATTCCAAAACATTCACTTTATTCTTCTTTAACCATTTTTTTGGTAGAATGACTTGTGTGCCTAGGGTCGTTGTCTTGCGTACAGACCCACCTTCTCTTGAGATTCTGACATTTTCCTTTAGAATTCTCTGATATAATTCAGAATTCATTGTTCCATCAATGAAGGCAAGCCGTCCTGGCCCAGATGCAGCACAACAGTCCCAGACCATGATACTCCCACCACCATGTTTCACAGATGGGATGAGGTTCTTATGCTGGAATGCAGTGTTTTCATTTCTCCAAACGTAACGCTTTTCATTTAAACCAAAAAGTTCTATTTTGGTCTCATCCGTCCACAAAGCATTCTTCCAATAGCCTTCTGGTTTGTCCACGTGATCTTTAGCAAACTGAAGACGAGCAGCAATGGTATTTTTGGAGAGCAGTGGCTTTCTCCTTGCCACCCTGCCATGCACACCATTGTTGTTCAGTGTTCTCCTGATGGTGCACTCATGAACGTGAACATTAGCCAATGTGAGAGAGGCCTTCAGTTGCTTAGAAGTTACCCAGGGGTCCTTTGTGACCTCGCCGACTATTACACGTGTGCCTTGCTCTTGAAGTGATCTTTGTCGGTCGACCACTCCTGGGGAGGGTAACAATGGTCTTGAATTTCCTCCATTTGTACACAATCTGTCTGACTGTGGATTGGTGGAGTCCAAACTCTTTAGAGATGGTTTTGTAACCTCTTCCAGCCTGATGAGCATCAACAACTCTTTTTGTGAGGTCCTCAGAAATCTCCTTTGTTTGTGCCATGATACACTTTCACTAACATGTGTTGTGAAGAGCAGACTTTGATAGATGCTGTTCTTTAAATAACACAGGGTGCCCACTCACACCTGATTGGCATCCCATTGATTGAGAACACCTGGACTCGAATTTCACCTTCAAACTAACTGATCATCCGTGAGGTTCACATACTTTTTATGTAATATTCTATCATTAATCCTCAATAAATGACCAAGTCTAATATTTTTGTCTTATTTGTTTAGCTGGTTTCTCTTTATCTACTTTTAGGAGTTGAGTGAAAATCTGATGATGTTTTAGGTCATATTTATGCAGAAATATAGAAAATTCTAAAGGGTTAACAAACTTTCAAGGACAACTGTAGTCATATTTACACAAGAAAACATGAAATTTGCCTTCTCAGTTGCACCTAATAACAGACAGAATGAAATAAAACAGACAAATAGAAACAAGAAAGGCTAAGGTAAGGCAGTTAGATAATACATATTTAAAAGCTCAAAACTGAAAGAAAACAAAAGTTGCTTGTCAGAAAGTGTAAGTGTCACACAAGTCCCTTGTACAAGCAGCATATTTTTTTTAAGTCTTAATTTTCTATCCCAAGACACCTAAGGCCATCTCAAACAGTGAGAAAAGCAGGTGCCATCTGGCCATCTCCTCATCTTCCTCACCGCTGTTGAACAAAGTTAATTTGTCCAGTGCGCAAAAGGAAGGAAGATGGAAAAGTCTGTCTCAGGGTATTGAAATGATCCTGCGAGCTGCCGTTTCGTAAGGACACAAAACAACCGGTCAGAGTGCTTCATTCTTAAGTGCAAACGGCTATTTTATGTATCGATTAATACATTTAAATTTTTTTTTTTTTTATGAGCATACAGATATTTTTTTCCTCCGTTGATGAGGACTGCGTGCTGACTTGACTGCCTTAGCATTTCCTGGCAGCTGTAAAACTCCAGGATGCGGTGGATATTATTTTGATTAATGTTACTTGGTATAGGAAGTTGTTATCCATGGGAGATATTTAGATTTTGTTATTATAATTGTTCTTTTAAAGGCTCTGAAAAATCTAGCACTTCCATTATTTAGTAGGGAGTGAAAGATTTAGAATAACAATAGCAAGAAACAGAAGTCAATATAATAGTTTGGAAATGAGGGAAAGTCATTCTAGGGGTCGAAAAAGCTTTGGGCTAATTTCACAGAATGCTGATTCACTTCTTTATGAAATTAAAAGAGAAATATTGCATCAAACTTCTACAAATACTGTGGTATACTGAAGAGCGGCTTTCATTCATGCCGAATGGAGTGGGAGGCTTAAAGTGAAAATAACCTTCTTAGAGAAAAATAAAATAGTCCGAGATCTGCTCATTAACATTATTCATGTAGGGTGGCAGTGAGGTCTACAAGTTTGTGTTTTGGACAATAGAAATAGGGAAGGAATTGTATTTCAAATGTAGTGCACCTTAAAAAATAAAAAGGCACTATAATTCATTTGGCTAATATTAAAAAGAAACTTGCTTCAAATTCTGATCGTTCCCCTCCCAAATTCTATGAAATGGTAAGATGTATGGAAATGTAATTTTATTACGTTATTTTCCTAGTGCTTGACAGTTATAGACCATAAAAAAACTGACAAACAAGAGGAGTCCATTCAGTCCTTCAAGCCCACTTGTTTAGCTAAATGCTAAGCTGTCCCCATATCTCATCCAGATCCTCCTTAAAAGATGTCAAGGTTTCTGCTTCAACTCTATGGCAGTTTGTTCCCGATTCTCACATAAACTCTCTGCATAAAGAAGTGCTTCCTGGCGTCAGTCCTAAATGCATTTCCCCATAAATTCAACTGTTGTCCTCAGGTTCACGATTCACTGTCATATAAAAAGAATTTTGCTGGACCTCCTTTATCAATGTCTTTGAGGATTTTGAAGACCTGGACTATTTCCCCATGCAGACTCCTCTGCTCAAGCTAAACAGATTTAATTCTCTGAGCCTGTCTGCATTGGACATGTCCTTAAGTCCTAGGGCGCACCTGGCTGCCCTTCTCTGTACAGCTTCAAGTGTTACTATGTCTTTTGTATAGCAAAGTGACCTGAACTGCATAATCCAATGCAGTCTTACGAGTGCATTTTATACTCTCAGCATCCAACATCCATTTTTATGATATAACCTAACATTTTATTTGCCTTTTTAAATTGCTTATGTGCTTTGCTTAGACAGAAACAATGCTGTGTCACGATAAACCCTTAACTTCATTTCAGAGTTTACTTCCTGTAGATCAGTGTCTCCCATCTTGCATTTAGTTAATGTTCCTTTTGTCTACGTATAGCACTTTACACTTTTCTACTATAAACTGCATTTTTTGAGAGTTCCTTCTAGATAGATAGATAGATAGATAGATAGATAGATGTGAAAGGCACTATATAATAGATAGATAGATAGATAGATAGATAGATAGATAGATAGATAGATAGATAGATAGATAGATAGATAGATAGATAGATAGATAGATAGATAGATAGATAGATACTTTATTAATCCCAAGGGGAAATTCACATACTCCAGCAGTAGCATACTGATAAATAACAATATTAAATTAAAGAGTGATAACAATGAAGGTATAACAGACAGACAATAATTTTGTATAATATTATTGTTTACCACCCCCCCGGGTGGAACTGAAGAGTCACATAGTGTGGGGTCTCCTCAGTCTGTCAGTGGAGCAGGACGGTGACAGCAGTCTGTCGCTGAAGCTGCTCCTCTGTCTGGAGATGATCCTGTTCAGTGGATGCAGTGGATTCTCCATGATTGACAGGAGTCTGCTCAGCGCCCATCACTCTGCCATAGATGTCAAACTGTCCAGCTCCATGCCTACAACAGAGCCTGCCTTCCTCACCAATAGATAGATAGATAGATATGAAAGGCACTATATGATAGATAGATAGATAGATAGATAGATAGATAGATAGATAGATAGATAGATAGATAGATAGATAGATAGATAGATAGATAGATAGATATGAAAGGCACTATATGATAGATAGATAGATAGATAGATAGATAGATAGATAGATAGATAGATAGATAGATAGATAGATAGATAGATAGATAGATAGAGTCACACACATGCGCATGGGATTCAGCTAAAGCTTGAGTAAGGGCAATTCTGAATCTGACCAAGATATGGCAGACTACACTGACTCTTTTTTCTCACTCTCCTGCAGACCATTCACGGGAAGTTCCACCTGGCCCTGTTGACGTCACTTCTGGACTCGAGCCTATGGCTGAAGACCTTTCCGATCCTGGGTCCTTTGACGTCACTTCCTACCCTATTATATAACAGATAGATAGATAGATAGATAGATAGATAGATAGATAGATAGATAGATAGATAGATAGATAGATAGATAGATAGATAGATAGATAGATAGATAGATGATAGGGAAGGTCTTAGGACCCAAAACCCTCGACACAACTACACTAAACACCCATCACATGTTTATTTATTTGTAGTTAATAATAAATCCTTCTTTCCTTATTTTTATTTTTCTTTCTGCCAAATCTCTTCTAACAAAAGTTGTCCTCCTCCAAATCTCCAAGTGAATTTATGCCGGACATGGGAGTACTTCCAGTTCTAGGACACTGCATAAAGGAAGTACCTCCAGGTCAGTCAGAAGCCTCTCAAAGTAGGCAAAGTAATTCCCTACAACAACACATGGCTGCACATATGGGACCCAGACAAAGATGCCCAACGGGACTCCAGTTCTCTTTGTGCAATGCAGGTGGAAAAAATGAGTGAACTGAGCCAAAGATAATGTCATGTGTTGTGTGAGCATACAGTTTTGGAAGATTTATTCCCCCTGTCCATCCATTTTGTAGCCCTGTGTGGGAAAGGGAACATCATCCATCCCATCCATGACATAAGTTCATTGTCACCTCCCATTAAGATAGATAGATGATAGATATTTTAACTGATTTCAAATTATACAATAACCAGTAATGGCACACTGCACAATAACGTGCAGTGAATACACTCGATTTGAGCATTCATAGTTTTCATACTTTCAAAGTTTAGCATCCGTTTGCTCAGAGGTTGATGCGCTTCTTTTCTCTACCCTAGCGACCCACCTCTTCTGTTTTTTCGTGTTCGTGCCAGTGTTTGTGTTCCAATTAGTTAGTACGTGTTTTTTAATTTTTCACTTAAGCTGGCACTTAAGTCGTCAATCTGCCTCAAGAATGATTTAAAATATGATAAGTAGGGGAAGAGACGGCGAAGGTGGTAGGATGAGAATGATGCCCACACGCATGCGCCGCACGGCCACCCTGGTGCCAAAGCCAAGAGTTGATTGTACATAAAATAAAATAAAAACAAAAAGAGTAATAATTCCCACCCCAAAAGCGGATAGTAGAGGTCACGTAGTATTTGTGTACCAAATTTCAGGTCAATACGTCAAACAGTTTGCAAGCTACAGGCGATTTAAAATCCTGGAGAGACAAATGAACAGCCACAGTAGCGTATTATATATAAAGATAGGTGCATTTTAAACCTAAATATTTCATCAGCAGAACCTTAGTATTTCTTTCTTTTTGACTTTTCCAGACTTCCCTTATAGCACTTAAGTTCTCTTTGTAACATCACACCGTCTCTAGAACTCATCTTTGTAATCATTTGCTTTTAGAAGACGTAAAGCTGACTCTTGGGGGCATCTAAAGTGACAAAGTTATTCATCGGTGATCAAACACAAAACACACTTTTAAATTTAAAGAAGTGCGGCAAAGCCACCAGTCGCATTAAAGGAGTTGCATCGTATAATAGTAGCCTGACTGAGGTGTGCAGGGTAACAATTGGAGAAAAAAAAGAAAAAAAGAATGGATCCATTTTCCAAGAATTACCAAATGTTGAAAAGCTGCGGACACTTTTTTATTTCTTTTTTTTTTTTTTATAAATGCCTAGTTTTATTGCACAGGAGCGTCTTCAAAAGGAGCAACGAGCGAGAGACAGTGTGTGCGTGTGTGTGTGCGAGAGACATTATCTATTATGATGTCCTTCAGCAATTTTACAAGAAAGTTGACATTGGCTGTCTTATCTCATCAAGCTTGTTATAACAAGGCGTTCATGTCAGTATAATCTGTCTAAACCGGATGAGGAGTCCAGCATTCACCTTAAAGATTTATGAGCTTGTATCCGCCAGTCTGCTCTACTCCCCAGATTATAAATGCCCTGCCCACATACACTGAAGGCGTTTCTCTTTTTTCTTCCTTTGGCTTATAGTTAATATTTCTTATGAACAAAATTTTTGGACTGTTAAAAGCAAACGACCTAGAGGGATGCTGAATCTTAATACTTGTCACATATCCCGGTGTGTGTAGGATGTCTCAATAGTTACAGGGTCATAAACGATAGTGGTAATAAAGTGTCCAGTTAATACCGAATAATATTTCATTCTTGAGATCACATGTAAAAATAAAAATGGGCAGCTTTCAAACATGTGTTAGTCTATAAACATTGGCAGTGTGGTGTTGTTTTCTGTCCACCCTGGCCATCGGACCTTACTCTGATTCTATGTTAATTAATGTTGGCTTATTTTATTATCTCACTGTGTCTTTTATTTTTCTATTCTTCATTATGTAAAGCACTTTGCGCTACTGTTTGTATGAAAATGTGCTATTTAAATAAATGTTGTTGTGGACTCTAAACAATAAGGTTACTGGTTCAACCTCTAACACTAACTCACTGTGTGACCCTGGTGAGTCGCAGTCTGCCACTAAGCCTACTAAAAGTGCAACGTTCTCAAGCTCAATTAATCAGTTGCAACTGACACTTATTTTATGTGGCACCTTGCTACAGCAGGGCAGCATGGAGCCACACAGGTAGTGCTGCTGCTTCGTAGTAAAGTGACCAGGGTTCTCTTCCTGAGTTTTCCCTATGTGGAGTTTGCATGTTCTCCCAGTGCTTCTCCCACAGGTTAGGTGAACTGACAATATTAAATTGGTCCTGGTGTGTGTTTGGTGTGTAGATGTGTGTGTGTCGTCACCTTGTGACTGACTGGCACCCTGTCCAGGGGTTGATCCTGTCTTGTGCCCAATGCTAGCTGGGATAGGCCCCCCACCACACTACTCTGGAATAAGCAGGTTAGAAAATGACACGACCTTGCTACAGCAAACACCATCCCAAAATGGATCAACTGTTTAAAGACATTTTTCACAACTGGAACACAGGTAGATTTAGGGACCCACTCAGGGGTCATGATCTTGTTAAGCCACTGAGCTGTGCTTAAAATCATTAAAACCACAAAATAAATGAATTCAGTTAATAGACCTTTTGAGCCTCTTTTGCATGTTTTATAAATCTGTGCCCAGGAACAAGCTCACAGAGAGGGGTCAAAGGAGAGAATCAAAAATCACTTGCGGAGGATAGTATACAGTATAGAATGTCCATGTTGGTTTTTGACCAAGATATTGGGAAATTAACAAACCTTGATATCTCAGTGGAATAGCTGGAGAGGGTGGCACTGACCAGAAAGCAGGAGACAGAGCTGAAGGTGGCAGAGTTAAAGATGCTAAGATTTGCCTTGGGTGTGATGAGGATGGACAGGATTAGAAATGAGGACATTAGAGGGTCAGCTCAAGTGGGACGGTTGGGAGAGAAAGTCAGAGAGGCGAGATTGCGTTGGTTTGTACATGTGCAGAGGAGAGATGCTGGGCATATTGGGAGAAGGATGTTAAGGATAGAGCTGCCAGGTAAGAGGAGAAGAGAAACACTTAAGTGAAGGTTTATTGATGTGGTGAGAGAAGACATGCAGGTGATGGGGGTAACAGAACAAGATGGAGAGGACAGAAAGATATGGAAGAAGATGATCTGCTGTGACGACCCCTAATGGGAGCCTCTTAAGTCTCAGCTTTTAAATCCTGGCTGAAGACTCACAACTCTAGTCCAGCATACCCTGACTAGAGCTGCTGATTAGCTGTTAGTCATTGGTAGCAAAATAGGAGAGAAGCTGGGTATATTGGGAGAAAGGATGCTAAGGATAGAGCTGCCAGGTAAGAGAAGAAGAGAAACGCTTAAGTGAAGGTTTATTGATGTGGTGAGAGAAGACATGCAGGTGATGGGGGTAACAGAACAAGATGCAGAGGACAGAAAGATATGGAAGAAGATGATCCGCTCTGGCAACCTCTAATGGGAGCCCCTTAAGTCTCAGCTTTTAAATCCTGGCTGAAGACTCACAACTCTAGTCCAGCATACCCTGACTAGAGCTGCTGATTAGCTGTTAGTCATTGGTAGCAAAATAGGAGAGAAGCTGGCTATATTGGGAGAAGGGATGCTAAGGATAGAGCTGCCAGGTAAGAGGGAAAGAGGAAGACCTACGAAAAGGTTTATGGATGTGGTGAGAGAGGACATGCAGGTGATGGGTGTGACAGAGGAAGATAACAAGGACAGGAAGAGATAGAAAAGGATGATCTGCTGTGGCCATGACTAACGAGAGCAGTCGGAAGAAGAAGAAGAAGAAGAAGATTTCTCAGTGGAAAACAAGGCATGTGCCAAAGTATCTTAATCTTTACAAGTCTGTCCACTCTAGAAAGTTGCCTTTGGTAAAGATTTACTAAAGAGTTTACTACAGAGTGAATAATAATAATAATAATAATAATAATAATAATAATAATATAGAATCTCTGAGTCAACAGTCTATCCACTCCTACATTTGCACATTTAGGCTCAGTGTAAAAGTGAACTCTGAATGGAGTGCCATCCAATTCACCACTGGGCACATTCATGTGTACAGCTTCATTCCCTCATAAACAGCTAATTTAGAGATGCCAGTACATCTTTATGATGGAGGTTGAACTCTGGACTACCTGGAGAAAAACCCTGATAGCACATAAGGAACTGTGCAAACTTTACAAATATTTAACCAGCAAGGATTTGAATCCAGGCTGCTGTGTTTGTAGCTAAGAGCGCTAACCACTGTGCCACCTGCAGCAAGATTATTTCACCTATCGTTGTCTCCATTTTTCAAACCTATTTTTTCAGAAAAATATCCACAAGTTAAAATAGTAAGATTTGTGTCATATGATGCATTATCACTCTTAAGTATGTGACCGATTGATATTGAGTGGGGTCAGAATCAAAGGCTCAAAAACACTTTTAGCATTGCTGCCACTTAGAATGTGTGAAAAGCACTTTTGTTCTCATCTTCGTAAATAGAGGTGTGGGTTTTTTCCTTCCTGGGTAATGGATGACATATACATTAAAGGCCGCGTAAAGCTGTAGGCTAAAAGTCATTTTAGTGCTTCCTACTGTACACTGCTAGTGAACAAGTAAAACACCCATCCTTGATTTAAAAACCTCATTCTGGGTCAGTCAGACCTTTGAACCAACGTATGTTTCCAGATCTAGAAATGGTCTTTAAAATATAGTGGATTCATAAAGCTTTCACATCCCTTCACTTTATTTCTTTCAAATTTATTTTTCCAGACATCAGGCAACACTCAATACCTCAGAATGACAAAACTGAAAAACGACATTTTAGTCATTTTTGCAAATTTATTAAAAATAAAAAAATGAAATCTCTAATTGACCCTAATATTCAAAACCCTTTGCTATGACATTTGGTTCTGATGTATTCTGTTTTATTGAGCACCATTGAGCTTTCTACATCTTCTACATGAATTCTACATTCAAGTGATTGGACTGATTAAGAAAGGCACATACAGTATCTGTCTTCAGAAGTTCCCACAGATGAGCAAAACCCAAGCCATGAGGTCAAAGAAATTTTGTGAAAGTGTTTAGAGTCAGGATTGTGTCAGGGCACAGAGGTGGGGAAGGCTACAAAAAATTGTTGAAGCACTGAAGATTCCCAAGAAGTCCTCAAGGTAGAAGGGTTATGGTAAGTAAGGTGAACAAGAATGGTCACTCAGTTTGAGCTCCAGAAAACCGGTGTGGTGACAGCAGAAACTTTAAGAAAGACAATCATCACTGCAACACTTCTGGGCCCTAAAACAATCTGGATGGGAACAGGCCAAAGCCCAAAAGTCCTATCCACTTAATTCTTCCAAAATAACATCAAGTCTAGTTTTGAAAGTCCCTACAGTCCAACTGGCTATCTCACTACTTGGTAACTTATTCCATGTGTCTATGGTGCTCTGTGTGATGGCATTTTATGACAGAGTGGCCAGTCAGAATCCTCTCCACAATAAAAGACACATGACAGCAGTCTTCGACTTTGCAAAAAGACACCTAAAAAGCTCTCCGACTGTAAAAAAGAAGATTGGCTGGTCTTCTGAAACCACGATTACCCATATTTCTGAAGGAAACTAAGCACTGCTCATCACCTCATCACCAAAATACAGTAAAGTATTGTGAAGAAAGCATCATGCTGTGGTTGTTCATCAGCAGCAGAAACGGGAGGACCAGACAGACTTGAGGAAAAGCTGATTGGTAGCAAATTATAGTGATAGCCTTAATGAAAACCTGCTCCAAAGTGTTCAGCTCCTCAGACTGGTTTAAAGGTTTATCTTCCAACAGGACAAATGGGTCTGAGTACAAAGCAAAGACAACCAATGAATGGTTTGAGGACAACTCAATGAATGTCAATGAGTGTTCCAATCAGAATAAAGACTTGAACCCAATCGAACATCTCTAGAGAGACCTGAAAATTGCTGCCCACCAGTCTCCATCCGCCCTGACAAAAGTTTCGGAGGATCTGCAGAGAAGAATGGCAGAAATTCCTCAAATCCAGGTGTGCAAAGCTTCCCATGTCAGACCCAACTCCAAACTATAATCACTGCCAAAGGGTCTTCAACTTAGTGCCGAGTGAAGGGTCTGAAAGCTTGTGTCAATGGAACATTTCAGTTCTTTTTCAATACATTGGCAAAAATGAACTTAATGATTTTAGCACAAGGTTGCAACATAATAAAATAATGTTACAAATGCAAAAGGGTCTGTGGACCTTCTGAAGACGCTGTAGATGGGATCAGTTTGTGACTGAAAAGCTTCATAGTCTGTGCTTCTGAACCAAATACAAGAGCCCATGTTTGACTCGCTTCCTTCAGCATTCACATTTTAAACAAACCTAAGACAGTCCGGACAATTTCAGGTCTGACCTGACAAGATACACTAAAACTTCTTAGGCTTCTGTTTTCAAGGACTTATGTTTTTATTAAAGAATTCTATGATCGACTTCGCCTGCCTCATACCTTTCATGATACATATGTTAATTTCTCCAGTGTCAGCGGATCTCCCATTACATGCTGATAATTCCCAGGAATTACACAGCCCATTACAGATGATGCTGCCGCACTGTTTACACATCCTAAATGGTTTGGATATATAATTATGCAACCTAAGCAGATATTGCATACATGCGAAATACAAATCCTAAATGAAGCCTTTAAATAAATGCCACCCAACGTGACAAGCATGCTCATGAATCATAAGGGTAAGAAGTGAAAAATATGTGACTAATTTGTAGTAAGTTTAAATAAGTTTAAAATGCTAATATATATTTATCTCTCTCTCTCTCTCTCTCTCTCTCTCTCTCTCTCTCTCTCTCTCTCTCTATATATATATATATATATATATAAAAATCCAACGTCTGTCTACCTGTCTGTACGCTTTCATGAGAGAACTACTTAACAGATTTAAATTGATTTTTTTCTATAATTTGCTTGAACATTCCGGTTGATATTGCGACTTCTCTCATCAAGAATCATAGTTTGCTTTAATATATAGCGCATTAATCCGAGACAGAGTCTACAGGTCGAGTGGACGAGGAAGTGTGACATCAGGAGTGGGAAGCTGAGCAGGACCCTCCTCACTCACACGTCAGCCTCCTTTCAAATCGGTCTACCTCTGGCCACGTTTGGGTACGTACGAGTGTACCATGCCTTCACTTAGCTAGCGATACCTGTTGGTTTATTGATTTTTGAAGTTTGTCCTGTTTAACTACTGCACGGGTAGAGCCATTGGGGACAGCTAGTATACATTATATATCCATCCATCCATTATCCAACCTGCTATATCCTAACTACAGGGTCACGGGGGTCTGCTGGATCCAACCCCAGCCAACAAGACAGGAAACAAACCCTGGGCAGAGCGCCAGCCCACTGCAGTGCACACACACACACATATATATATATATACATACACACACAGTATACATAAAATAAAGTATAATATACAGTATATGTATATATGTATATTTACAGCTGGAGAGCCACAAAGGGAGAGAATGAATCACGTATCATAAAGTAGTTTTTATTCCTGAGCTTTCAGCCCCTGCCAGGGGTCTTCATCAGAGGATAATGCTTAGACTTACAAGAATTAAAGGCAATATATAGCAAAAATTACGTGGACGGGGGGGTGGGTGTATTGGTTGTAAAGTTTTATTTATCTCTAAACTAAAAGTGCCAGAGAGCTGGCTGAATCTTGGTTATCAAACGAGAACGCAATCAATAGACATTTGGACATAAACTCAGCATATGCAAACTTAAGAAGAACATGTTCATAATAAACACAACTTTACAACCAATACCCCCATCCTGATCACACTGACTTAGCCCCCCCCCATGTAATTTTTGCTATATATTGCCTTTGATTCTTGTAAGTCTAATTATTATCCTCTGATGAAGACCCATGGTAGGGGCTGAAAGCTCAGGAATAAAAACTACTTTATGATACGTGATTCATTTTCTCCCTTTGTGGATCTCCAGCTGCAAATATGCAAACCGTATCACAGACCTTCTCTTCCATTCATAATAATATATAATATGTCAAGGTGAGCCAGCATTATAACTTCATTAAGTTACATGCCACCTCCTAAAATAAAGTTTGCTAAGTGCCATGATTCACAGCACTCAAGGAAGAAGAACTGCAGTCAATGTCAGCAGGGTGTGAATTCCTAGCCATTTCTATTACAATCGTCAAGGGCTGTCCAGTATTTTTACACATGATGCTGAGCATGCTGGGATGGAAACTGAATTTTTAAATTGTGAGGCACACCAGTGTGACTCGACTTTCTGTAAACTCATTCGCATGACAAGTTCCATCTTTTGGCTTCAACCAACACACAGAGAAACAGTTCTTTAACATTTGGAGTTAATAAAAAAAGGGATAAAAAAAATTCTGCATACATCTGAGTTTGCTACACTTTTTACAGTTATTTTGTAATGCATGAAAGAGCTGAGAGATCAAAGGAAGGTGTCATGGGAATAAGCATGTTCAGAAAATTTCGGGGAGCTTTCTTCCCAGTTATGTTAATTCTGCAGTTAAATTACTGAAACTTACTTTCTCTCTTCTTTTCCGAGTAACGACCTTTCGGGTCTAATACAAAATACAGGGTGACACTGTGACATGTTCTGTGTTATGACAATGACTCTAAAACTCCTGACTTATCTTTACTAACACTGCTACATGCTGGCAAGGTAAAACCTGGCATAGGTGGCGCTGTTTCCATCTTTCATTTTCACGGAGAGACTCGCTTTATGGTGTCTACCAAACCACATAATGGCTGAACGGCTTGGAAATTAGAGTGGGTAGCACATTATTAGATGTCTCCCTCCATTCACTTACACAGGTCTTCTGATACTTTTACCCTGATGGAAAAAGATTTGATTGATTACATTAACTAACAGCACAGGCGTTGGCCACAGAGGAAGAACCACTTAGGTCAGAGAGGCATAGAATAATAACATCAAACTAGTGAACGGAAGGCAGAGAGTTTAGGACAGGCCAGGTTTATAAGTTCACGCGACGGGACAAGCAGTAGTGAAACAGCGAATCCACATATTACCTTATATTCTAGCCCAAAGTTAAAGTGGCAAATTAAATAAAATAATGATGAGCAAAACCCCACTAAAAAAAGCTTCACCTTGAGTTTGGCAAAAACCTTGAACAGATTTGGGAATTTTGTTAAACCTGGCAAAATGCTTTGAAGTCACAGGGGAAGGAGAAACTGAACTAGTTTAGAGTGGATTATAACGGTGCGATGGTCTTTCAAGTGTCCCAGAGGGTTAGAGAAATGTCTAACAACTATATTGTACTGATTATTGTGGCCCGAAATGAGCCCTGAGCTATGAGGCAGCACTGCTAACCACTTCACCCTGTGCCTCCCCAAGAAAGAAATTATACTCCATGTCCGCTATACAAGTCCTTTATCGCTCTCTGCATCCCCCCCCAAACTTCTATCACTATGACTATCTAATACCCACAGAGTCTGTGATGCAAGAGATCAGCGTTGTACAAATAGGGGGTGGGCAGGGTTTAGGGGGCATGGTTGTGAAGAAAGATTCACGGATCTTGACTTTGATGACGATGCTGTGATCTTTGCGGAGTCAATGGAGGCTCTGATCGGGGCGCTCAAGAGACTGAGTGAGGAGTCTGAGTGTCTGGGCTTGTGAGGGTCCTGATAAAAACCAACATCCAGGCCTTTAATGACCTCTTGGGCACAGCCATCAGCAGGGTGTCTGTCTGTGGAGAGAGTGTCAACCTCATCGACAGGTTAACTTACCTTGGCAGTGACATTCATGTGTCTGGTGACTCTTCTTATTTAGTCAGTAGATGGATTGGGAGAGCATGGGGGGTCATGAGGTCCCTGGAAAAGAGTGTGTGGCGCTTTTGCATATCTATGCAAAAGGATGAAGGTCCAAGTCTTTGGAGTCCTGGTGCTTCCTGTCTTACTATCTGAGACATGGACGCTATCCAGTGACCGGAGACGAAGACTGGACTCCTTTGGTACTGTGTCTCTCCGGAAAATCCTTGGGAAACGTTTGTTTTGACTTCGTGTCGAATGAGCAGTTGCTCATGGAGTCCCGAATGAGGCACATTACCTGCATTGTGGGTGAGCGTCAATTACGTCACTATGGAGGGTGATCCGGCTCGTAAGATCCTCATTGTTGGGGACCCAAGTGGCTGGACCAGGCCAAGGGGTTGCCCATGTAACACCTGGCTGCGGCAGATAGAGGGTTCATTCCGGAGGGTGGGACTGCACCGCGTGTCCGCCTGCGGGGTTGCTAACCGGGATCCTGAGTTGTTTCGACGTGCAAAGGGTGCAGCAACACACAGTACCAGTGCATGCTCCCCAACTTGACTTGACTTGACTTGTTGTCCCTGTCACAGCCCAATCTGTGCTACATTGTGAGGAGCATAACACACATAAACCAGCAGTGAATAAAATGCAGGACAAGTTTACCCTGAAAATTGGCAGAAGTTAGAAATTAAAGAAAACTCCACAGTGGTTAAAGTATCTTTATAATATTCTTATTATGATTAGTAAATGTACAAAAAGACTTAAGTATGGGCGACATGGGCATATTGCCAGGGGTGGCACGGGGCAGAATCACCAAAAAAATTTTGAAATGCAGTGGGTCCATTCATTAGGGATGCCATTTAAGTTAAGAAGCAAATGCTCTCAAAAGTCCATGTTATGTACAAGGAGGGGTGCCAAATATATAACTGATGGGGCACAGAGGGGTACCAACCCAGTCCTTGAATTCTTAGTAATATTGTTTGCATGCTACTTATGTGACTGAAGGGGCATGCACACTGGACACTGAGGGGGGCAAGGTCGTCTAGCTGCAATTCTTTTTCTTCTTCTTCCGATCATGTAATCAGCTTCAGAGATTTGCTTCACGCTCAGCACATGTCATCACTTTCCCTCTGCCATGTCACCTTCTCAATCAGTTTGTCTGGGAGAGATGCAAACCTCCATAATATGGTGGAAGTTGCTGTAGCCACAGGTTTTGCTTCACCAGCACTTATCACATCATATGCTTTCAATTAAATCTAGTGACAGATGCACACAACCCTTAGCATTTAATACATAAAGATTAATTATCAGTGTTTTGGCAGAGCGCAGATGCAAAAACAAAGACTGTCAAGTTTAACTTTAGTAGGGCATATTTTGAACAGATGCATAAAGTGGGAGCAGTGGAATGGGTTTAAAAACATCTTAAATAAAATGCAGGACAAGTTTATCCTGAAATTTGGCAGCAGTTAGAAATGAAAGAAAACTCCACAGTGGGTAAATAAGGAGATACAAAAGAAGCTGCTGTATAAGGCATGTTACTTCAGCTGCTTTTGAGCACAGTTCTGGTGCTTACATCATCATAAATCAGCTGAAAAGCAGCAGTGGCAACCTTCAGAAAAATCAATGTGGCTCTGTTTACAATCACAGTGCACCAGGAAATAAATGACTTTGGATGTAGAGGAGACACAGATGCTGATATCCACAAAAAAGGTGTGGTGGGGGGGATTATACCTACCTTAAACTATAAGGGCCTCATGGATACAGTGTCCTGGGGTCATTGTTCATTAGAGGTTGGCGTGTTCTCCATGTGTCTATGTAGGATTTCCTTCAAACAGGATTGTGCCTGCCACCCAAAGAAGGTGACCCTCAACTACGTTAAGCTGGCTTGAGAATGTTACGCTCAAAATTTCTATTAATGGTGACTACACAGTAATTCCTAAATTTTACAGAAGTGAATGCCATGACTACAATGGACCAGAATGGAGAAGGTGGAAAAGTGACCACACAGGAGGATAAACCGCTGCTTTCGTACTTTTGAGTGATCAGCATTGTTCCAGCATGATGTTCCTGTTGTTGTCTCCCAAAATAATAATAATCTCCTCATCTAAGGGCATATTGCAATGAGCTCGACATTGACCTTATCCACCTGCCCTTGGCTTCTCATCCTTATTAATGAATTAATTCATGACATTTGTATAGCACTTTTCTAACCTACTCAACCACTTCAATCATCACCATGTGACAGCAGCCAGCATACTCATCACACATCAGTTATTATTATTATTATTATTATGTGGTGAAGGAGTGAAAGAAATAGTTGCCTAATTAAAGACAGGTTAGGTTAGGGGTAACTGTAATTAATGACCAGCATTAATTACTTACCCTGGCACTCTTTAATTGTAACATATTATAATGGTTTAATTCACACATACAGTACATTCAAAAGAAGTGGAATTTATAATACATAAAAATACTCTTTGCAGTCACATTAATATACTGTGCAAAATGTCAAACCCAGTGAAGCTAAAATATATAAAATACCAATCTGTCTATTATATCACAAAACACTAAGGGCTGTGCGTCCAGTCCCACTGAGCAGTCTGCTTGGTAAGTTTGGCTTAGATGTGATGTGGTCAGTTTGGCATTGGTGACCACAACGGAAAAGGAAGTGTGAGTGTGAGAAGCATAAGGAGGAGTAAAGGCGTAGGAGGAACACTGAGAGAGTCGCTTTCAAAGACGGCAAGTGTAAAACTGGGCAAAAGGTGAGAAAGG
Source organism: Polypterus senegalus (assembly GCF_016835505.1). Classification (NCBI taxonomy): domain Eukaryota; kingdom Metazoa; phylum Chordata; class Cladistia; order Polypteriformes; family Polypteridae; genus Polypterus; species Polypterus senegalus. The sequence goes on along the minus strand of NC_053166.1, from coordinate 16,994,684 downwards.
TGCCTCAAAAACAACGACAGTGCCCTGAGAGCAGACGTTATGGGAATGCACTCGAGAGAGAGACGGAGCAACAGTGAGGAGACCTTCAGACATGCAAATACCAAGGAAAGGAGCTCAAGTTGCTCTTAGGGCAGGAGAAAGAACACTCAGTCAGTCAGTCGTTGTCCATCCCACTGTATCCTAACACAGGGTCACGGGGGTCTGCTGGAGCACAGGGCGCAAGGCAGGGCACAAGCACCCACCCACACACCAAGCACACACACTGGGGACAATTAAGGATCGCCAATGCACCTAACCTGCATGTCTTTGGACTGTGGGAGGAAACCAGACCACCGGGAGGAAACCCTCAGAGGCACGGGGAGGACATGCAAACTCCACGCAGGGAGGACCCAGGAAACGAACCACAGGTCTCCTAACTGCGAGGCAGCAGCAGCGCTACCCACCGCGCCACCATTCTGCCCAGAGACAGAACAATTTAAAAATATTTGATATTACCTGTCTTCCATGGCTAGTAAACAATAAAACTTTATGAAAACTCTATAAAGATTAAAAATAATTTTTCATTTTACAACCCCCAAATCATATATTTCTATACATAATTCTGAATATCACATAAATATATTCTTATTGAGGCTTAAAATGATATGAACTACAATAAGCTTTTTTTCACAAAGGCTTATCTGGAGCCTATATCCATCCATCCATTATTTAACCCGCTATATCCTAACTACAGGGTCACGGGGGTCTGCTGGAGCCAATCCCAGCCAACACAGGGCACAAGGCAGGAAAGAAACATTGGGCAGGGCACACACACACACACACACACACTAGGGCCAATTTAGGATCGCCAATGCACCGAACCAGCATGTCTTTGGACTGTGGGAGGAAACCCACGCAGACACGGGGAGAACATGCAAACTCCACACAGGGAGGACCCGGGAAGCAAACCCGGGTCTCCTAACTGCGAGGTGGCAGCGCTTCCCACTGCGCCACCGTGCCGCCCTCTGGAGCCTATATACCAAACATAAAAAATCTACAAAATATAACACTCAAAAAATAATAAGAGATCTATTGAGCTTAGGATTTCCTGAATTTTAAGATCAGGGTTGGAGTTTGGAAAGGCATTATATTCAACATATAGTAGTGTAGTGTTTAGCATAAGGGGCCGTGTCAATTGAAGACCCATGATAATAACCTTACTGACCAGGCTGTAGTAAAAATGTAGCTAGGACATCAGGAAGCTCCCTACTGTTTATGAAAAATGCCCAGGGATCCTTACTGTCCACCTCCCGTCCCCTTTTGCTTTTTCCCCTTTAATTCACTGTCTAAAACCAAGCGTATATTTTCCAACACCACATAGGCAGTGTTAAGAAATCGGTTTTATCATGATTAATGTTAATTTACATGTGTTACCTCCTGGAAGAGATTGCTCCCTAATTGTCTGAAATTACTTTCATCTGCATTCCGCTAGATGCTTAGGCGCACAGCTACAAAAACAATTCACATGTGCTGCCACCTTTACTCGCTGTGTTTATTGAATAAAAAGGTCATCATCCTTTATGCCAAGATAAAATTGCATGGATGGTGTGTGCCTTTTTTTTGTATAATGTCATCTCTTCTGCAGCCTATATGTTTACCTTTTTCGAGGTGCTTTCTTTCGTGTTCACTTGTCACAGTCAATTTTCGCTGTTCTTGGGAACTACAGTAACGCTTTAAACAAATTACTTGTGTTCATTTACATCAAGCCTGACAGATTAATCAGTATACAGGGAACGTGCTGAACCTGCGATTGAAGAAGAATAACATTTCAGTTTCCAGAATAAGCCTCACGTCGCGGGCTAGCCTATCAAAAACACGAGGGTCAAGCTTATCTTGCAATTATAAGAACATTCTACTAAGCAAGGTTAAAAAGTAAAAATGATCACCACTTTTTTCTAGCGTGCTGTGCAATTAATGGTGGTCTAGAATTGCTACTTCACAGTATCCCCAGCACAACTGCTGCTCTTCTGTGAGCATTTTGCATGTTGTCTATGTACTGTAGCTCCAAATCTACCACCATTATAATAGTGCCCCAGAAATTAGTGATCTTGTGCCGCAATGACTATCACCCTGTAGCTCTAAAAAAAAATATATTGACAGGCTGGTCGTGGGGCCTGCGGTGGGCTGGCGCTCTGCCCGGGAGTTTGTTTCCTGCCTTGCGCCCTGTGTTGGCTGAGATTCGCTCCAGTAGACCCCCGTGACCCTGTGGTTAGGATATAGGTTAGGTTATGGATGGTCATGGGGCTGATGAAAAGGCATTTCCTTGCATCCCATTCATTTTGCCTACAGCTCTAACCGGTCCACTGAAGATGCCCTAAAATCGACCCTTCACCTGTCCAACTAAAAATGCTGTTTATTGAATTTAGTTCATCTTTCAATACCGTCATCCCACAGAACCTGATAGGAAAGCTGAGACTGCTGGGCTTCCCTTGTATCTGGATTTTGGAAAGACCACAGATACTCTGCATTGGCAAACACATCTCCATTGCTGATCACTGGAGCCCCCCCAGTGGTTCATGCTCAGCCCACTTTTGTTCACTTTGCTAACTCATGACTATATCGGGACGTACAGCTCCAAAAGCCTTATCACATTTGTTGATGACACAATGGTAGAGGGTATTATCAACAATAATTATGAGACATACAGAATGGACGTAGATTGGTGCCTCTCAAAACAAAGGATCGTGGACTTCAGGGAGACCCACTCTGCCCACACTACACTTTACATCAAGAGTTCTGTGGTACAAAGAGTCAAAGCAGCAAATTCCTGGGTGTGCTACTGGTGAAGGACCTGACATGATCTATCAGTATCTCCTCCTTGACCAAGAAAGCACAGCATCAACTCCACTTTCTGCGCTGGCTGAAGAAAACAAGCCTTCCATGCCATATTCTCACAACATTCTACATGGGAACCATTTAAAAGCAAGCAGACCGGTTTCGTCACTGTCTGATATGAGAACTATAATGCATCTGACTGAAGGTCCATACAGCGGATAGTGCACACTGCAAAGAACGTCATCGAGACTTTTCTCCCTTTCGTCACAGACATGTTCACAAAGCGTCTGCATCTGTAATGCCAAAAGCACTGTGGGAGATGCCCTCCACCCGCCCCACATTCTCTTTGCCCAGCTTCATTCTAGCAGAAGATATCAGGGTCTGCAGACCAACACTGCTAAACTGAACAACGGCTTCTTCCCAAAGGCAGTCAGGGTCCTGAACACAGTGTCGCCCCCCTGTCCCTGTGGGTCACCATTATCATAAGTTGTAATCTACAACAACAACATTTATTTATATAGCACATTTTTATACAAACAGTAGCTCAAAGTGCTTTATATATTAAAGAATAGAAAAATGAAAGACACAATTATAAAACAAAATAAATCAACATTAACATCGAATAAGAGTAAGGTTCAATGGCCAGGGGGGACAGAAAAAACAAAAAAACTCCAGACGGCTGGAGAAAAAATAAAATCTGTAGGGATTCCAGACCATGAGACCGCCCATTCCCCTCTGGTAATCTAATTACTGTTCTGCATTCCGTCTCTTGGGGAAGCACCCACAAAATACATGGAACATAGGAAAAGACACACAGCAGCGAAATGACCAACAAGATTAACATTGTGAAAGGCACTATATAGCGCCTGACCCGACACAGGTTGGACACAGAAGGCACGTGTAAAATAAAAGGACTTTTATTTCTCTTCAGCTGGAGGGCACGTCTTCCCCGCAATCCCCCCAGCCACAACACAGTCCCAAACACCAGTACAGCACAAGCGCAAACACTCTTCTCTTCCCTGGCACCACCACTCCTCCCTCACAACCTTGTCCTCCTCCACCCGACTCCGGCCGATGAGTGGTGGTCGCTGGCTCCTTTTATAGGTCACCCAGAAGTGCTCCAGGTGTTTGATCAGCAAGATCCGGCAGCACTTCCAGGTGTGATTAATCTGTTGCCCACACGGGCTGAGGAGTCCCAAACACAGCACCCCCTGGCGGTACCTGCAGGACCCAACAGGGCTGCCCCCAACTCCAATTCCCAGGGAGCCCTGTGGGAAACCGAGGCACTACTCCAGCCCTGGGGGGCGGCCATCTAGCGTCTAGGGGGAGGTATTGCACTGTCCAGGGCTGCTCCCCCTGAATGTAGCGTGCAGGGGCGTCCCAGGTGGACATGGACGCCAGGCGCCTGTCACAACATAAACAAAAGAATCAAAACATGAACACAAAAGATCTATGAAAGGCATCTACACCCTAAAAAACGGTGCCTGAAATATAACAAAGAAGAAGGGCAGAGCTGACTTATGATCTCTGGACAAAAGCTTCTTCTTGAAACTTGCGTTGCAACTGCGAATGATCTTGAAAAGTGACTTGGCATAGTGATGACTAAGGTCTTCTGCCGACTGCTGTTTTTTAAGACCGTGTATGTTATTCACTAGCCATCCCCTGCGGCTCCGCCCGTGTAGGACAAACTTTAAAAATCAATCAAACAAACGGGTATCGCTGGCTAAGCGGAGGCAAGGTACATTCCAAAATGTGGCCAGGGGCAGACCGATTCGATCACTCGCTGTCTCTAATCCGAAGGAGGACCAAAAAATAAATAAATCCTTGTTTTTTTAACAGAATCCCAATGATTTTCTATCAATAGCTTTCAGTTAGTTTAACCAATTAAAAATAAAGAGCAAGTTAATAAACGTACCAACTTCCCTTTGGTTTACAAAATGAGTCGCCGAAGCGATGTCAGAAGAGCTTTGCAGAAACTTGCCATAGTTGACGTACCCTTGTCCAAAAGTGCCAATGTGATGAGTTTTGCTGGTGAAATAACTTCTTCGTTTCAGATTTTTTTTTTTCTTTTAAAAGACACAATTTGGCATAAGACTTCGCACGAAACGAATGCGTCAGCTTGTCCCCAACAAACACCGTTCATTCTGTATGAGTAGTGCCGACTGTCTTCACACCCGTGTACACAACTTTCTGCGCCTTTAGGGTAAGTTTAAACACCCGTACGCCGTCTTCTTTGCTAATTTTCTCCACTCAAACTGTACTTTTCAGTTGCAAATGAAAAGATTCACTCTTAAGCTTACGAGATGTCGTTTTTTTCATACGAGGCTCTAAAGCGTCTGTCGTCACTTTGCCCTCTTCCTTATCCGCCATGCACCAATGCCACCCTCCGCAAATATATCACTCCTACACGCAAACTATGATTCTCAGCGCAATGATAGAAGCTGCAAAATCAACCAGAATGTTCAAGCAAATTCCAGAAAAAAAAGATCTAAATCCGTTAAGTTGTTTTCTCGCTCACTAACTAGGCGTAGTTAAGGTTACGCCCTGTGGCAGACGCATGAGTGAGGAGGGTCCCGCCCCCCTAACCATAGCGCGATGAGTCTCTCTCGGATTCACGCTAATTAAAAAAACCCGATCTAAATCCGTTAAGTAAAATCGGATAGACATACAATCGGGCTTAAAAAACTGTAAGAAATTTCACGCTTGGACCACGAAATTTTTAAAACTGTTTTTTAACGAGCACCTATAGGGTCAAGGGTATCCTACATTCCAAATTTCAGGTCTTAAGTCCTCATGGTTTGGGAGATTTTGTGATGAGTGAGTCAGTGGTATTTGGCTTTTACATATATAGATTCGCTCTGGAAGCTTCTGTAAATGATTCAGTGCAAGGCAGATGGTTAACTCAGAAAAGCTTTTGATTTATTAAAGCACATGAAACAGAACTTTACAAAAGACACCGGTCTCCATAACTCTATGTTGCTAACCCCTCCCGTTATTTACTCCCTTTACTGTTCATATACACTCACCTAAAGGATTATTAGGAACACCTGTTCAATTTCTCATTAATGCACTTATCTAATCAACCAATCACATGGCAGTTGCTTCAATGCGTTTAGGGGTGTGGTCCTGGTCAAGACAATCTCCTGAACTCCAAACTGAATGTCAGAATGGGAAAGAAAGGTGATTTAAGCAATTTGGAGCGTGGCATGGTTGTTGGTGCCAGACGGGCCGGTCTGAGTATTTCACAATCTGCTCAGTTACTGGGATTTTCACGCACAACCATTTCTAGGGTTTACAAAGAATGGTGTGAAAAGGGAAAAACATCCAGTATGCGGCAGTCCTGTGGGCGAAAATGCCTTGTTGATGCTAGAGGTCAGAGGAGAATGGGCCGACTGATTCAAGCTGATAGAAGAGCAACTTTGACTGAAATAACCACTCGTTACAACCGAGGTATGCAGCAAAGCATTTGTGAAGCCACATCACACACAACCTTGAGGCGGATGGGCTACAACAGCAAAAGACCCCACCGAGTACCACTCATCTCCACTACGAATAGGAAAAAGAGGCTACAATTTGAACGAGCTCACCAAAATTGGACAGTTGAAGACTGGAAAAATGTTGCCTGGTCTGATGAGTCTCAAATTCTGTTGAGACATTCAAATGGTAGAGTCAGAATTTGGCGTAAACAGAATGAGAACATGGATCCATCATGCCTTGTTACCACTGTGCAGGCTGGTGGTGGTGGTGTAATGGTGTGGGGGATGTTTTCTTGGCACACTTTAGGCCCCTTAGTGCCAATTGGGCATCGTTTAAATGCCACGGGCTACCTGAGCATTGTTTCTGACCATGTCCATCCCTTCATGACCACCATTTACCCATCCTCTGATGGCTACTTCCAGCAGGATAATGCACCATGTCACAAAGCTTGAATCATCTCAAATTGGTTTCTTGAACATGACAATGAGTTCACTGTACTAAAATGGCCCCCACAGTCACCAGATCTCAACCCAATAGAGCATCTTTGGGATGTGGTGGAACGGGAGCTTCGTGCCCTGGATGTGCATCCCACAAATCTCCATCAACTGCAAGATGCTATCCTATCAATATGGGCCAACATTTCTAAAGAATGCTTTCAGCACCTTGTTGAATCGATGCCACGTAGAATTAAGGCAGTTCTGAAGGCGAAAGGGGCTCAAACACCGTATTAGTATGCTGTTCCTAATAATCCTTTAGGTGAGTGTATTTACCTTGGTTATCTGGTTCATAACAACTTTATTTAAAACCTTAAATCACAATTTACTACACTCCGAGTGTGATGTCATATTAAACAGTACAATCTCTGCAATAGTGCTGTTTCACTTCTGAATTTCTTGCTCCGATGGTGCATGTCTTACATACAGTACAGGGTACTCACTGAGAAAGGTGCTGTATAAAACAGATTGATTGAGGTAGAGCTGCATATACAGTAACAGATGGGCTAATAAATAAATAAACTGTACACGTATGATACAAAACATCACCTTCTACTTCTCACAGTGATCGCAACATCATTAACAGTCCAGGTGGGCTATTAAAGTTACATCTTGAAGTGAAGTAAGGGAACGAAATTCTATAAATGGCACCTTAGTAACACAAGCTCAGCAGCTGATAAATTCCTGCTAAAAGTCGTCTGCTTTGATAAAGGGCAAAACATGCAGCAATTAAATGTGCTGATTGGGGGGAACCCTACTATACAAAGTGAAAACATCACTTGGTTCACTCTAAAGATACTGTAGATGATTGAAACTTCGGTCAGATTGCTGATAAACAAATTAGCATACTTGTACAGCTGCTGTCTTTGTCATCTACTCTCTGTCTTTTATTTCCGGCTCCGAGTGTGGTTAAATCTCTTGGCAAAAAGTCTCGTCTTGCGGGACGTGAGTTCTTGATATTTTTTAGTTTATAATTTAAAAACGGAATAAGAATCTGATAATCTAACAACATCACATTAAAGTTCCATAAATTTTAAAAAGAATGATACCAAACATATATACATGTAGGTTTTAAAGTAAGCCCGATTTATAGTGTGACAAATTTCATGACATAAAAAAAGTCACATAAAATCATTGCACTTTTAGGCTTAGGATTTTATATATACAGTAGACACCCACAAAGTCGCGGTTCAGGGTTCGCAAACTCAGTCATTCGTGGATTTTTTCTTAAAACCTAACTATTAATTGTTAGCAGAAAGCGCAAATATCCTCCGCAATTTTTTATGGCTTTTTTCGTGGCAATACTGTGCTGTAGAGAGAACCGCAGCTTGGGATGGTAAAAGTAGCCAATAGAATTCCAAACTGCAACTCCCAGCAGTCCCTGCAGTGAATCTGATTGGTCTTCTGCTGAGAACAGGAAGCAATCGCTGAGGGAAACGCGGTTTGGGATGGTGAGAGTAGCCAATCCGAGAGCGTTATTCATTTCTCCTTGCTGCTGATTGATTGCTGCCCTGTGACGCGACTCCAGCTGAGTGTCCTCGTGTTTTCCATTTTGTTATTGTATTCATTTTGTTATTCTTAAACACACAACACACAGTTCTCTACAGGAGACAATGTAGCAACTTCCCATCACAATGTTCCTAAAACCTATAAAGAAAAGCCAGAATGAAACCCAACCAGAAGAAGACCCGTCCAAAAATACGACTCCACCTGAAGTGCCTGAAGAAGAGGTGCCACCTGAGGAGTTTTAAATCGTACTGCACAGCTACTTCATCATCATCATCACTATCATTCATCATTGGTGAGTACCCATACGTTTTACTGTATTTTAATTAAATGAAATAATTATGTATTTACTCTACTAATAACAAAGAAAATGACAGCGCATACCAAAGAAAACGTGCTTGCATGAATTACAATACGTATAGCGGTAACATTAATATTTTACCTTCTAGCACCGAGGGAGACATAGCAGTACAGTACTGTACAGTATACGGGTTTACCTTTACATTCTGTTTTGAGGTAATGTATTGTCTGGAATAGCCTGCCAATAGGAATTCGCCAGGCAAATACAGTGGAGCACTTTAAAACACTGCTGAAAACACATTACTTTAACATGGCCTTCTCCTAACTTCACTTTAACTTAATCCTGATACTCTGTATGTTCAATTCATCACAATAACTATTCACAGTGGCTCCAAAATCCGTACTGACCCCTACTCTCTCTTCTGTTTCTTTTTCCGGTTTCTTTGTGGTGGCGGCCTGCGCCACCTCCACCTATTCAAAGCATCATGATGCTCCAACATTGATGGACTGAAAGCCAGAAGTCTACGTGACCATCATCATCAGGTCCTTCCATGAAAACCCTAAATACAAAGAGGACTGTTTGATTTATGTTAGGTTTTGCCCAGAGGGGACTGGGTGGTCTCGTGGTCTGGAACCCCTACAGATTTTATTTTTTTTCTCCAGCCTTTGGAGTTTTTTTGTTTTTTCTGTCCACCCTGGCCATCGGACCTTACTCTTATTCTATGTTAATTAATGTTGACTTATTTTTATTTTTTATTGTGTCTTCTATTTCTCTATTCATTTTGTAAAGCACATTGAGCTACATTTTTTTTGTATGAATATGTGCTATATAAATAAATGTTGATTGATTGATTGATATTAAGGTAATTTTTTAGGTAATGTATTAATGTATTAAGCTGAGCATGCAACAAAATTGAAGTGCTTTGGGGGCATACTGTATTCAGAGTTTAAACAATAAAAACAGGCATTTAAAGGACATTTTTTAACCACATCGAAAAGTCGCAGTTTTTCACAATTCGCGGGTGCTCTAGTAAGGTAACCCCAGAGAATTTTGTGGGTGTACTGTATATAGAGTGAGTATATATATATATATATATATATATATATATATATATATATATAATCCAGGTCAATACTAGGGATTTTATAAATAACAGCCAGACTGGTGTTTTAGGTCTCATAAAGAGAACATCTTGCCACCCTATATCTATTTATTATTTTTTGAAAAGGCTGTCAATATATCAACTCTGATTGTATTGTGAAAAAAGAAAACAGCCATAAACATATTTACTCTCTTCTTTGTGATACTTTTCTCCTTAGAGATTCTGCTGTTTTAAGAATACCCTTAGGTTAGGCTATGTGACCAATTCAAGTGCGTTATAAAGGAGAAAGTGGGAATGCAGTCGGAAGCCAAATGGAAGTTTGTGAGGGAAAGTGTGTGGGAGTGGGTGGGAGTAGTCGGGAGTAGGATGAAACTATGATGGTAGCAAAACTGAAAAATCAGTACCATGCAGACCTTTACCATAAACACAACTTCTTTAGATTCCCATGATTGCTGACTGATGTTTAATCCCACATTAACAAACTGGATGGCCAGTTGAATAATTGAATCAATGATATGCCATTCAAGCTGGAAAAATGGATGGTTTTTGTGTTTTTCCTCTTATTGAACCCCTATTGTGATGAAAGTTCATAAACTATGCAAGTTAAGATGGATTAAAGTTAAAACATTTATAAAAATGTTCATGGACATCCATGTAGTTTTTTTGGAGTAATGCATGTTTCTTTGTGTTTGCCCTACCATTAGGACTTACAATAATGTAAAAAAACATTTTTGTGAATACTGACACGGCCATTTTTGAGTGAGTGATGTGTGATTTTTGTGTTGGTCCCTGATCACACCACCGTCACCCATCCCCACTGCTGCTTCCACTGACTTGCTGATGTGGATTGTAGCTATCGCTGTATGCAGAGCCAAACCTAAACTAAACACTAGGTCAAATTCATTGCCATCAGGTGAACTGTTTGGTGTGATGATGGGGTTTTGATTTTGCACTCCCCCATTACAATAGAACTTTTGAAAGGCCTTAAAGTATAGTACAGACAAGAGAAGGTCATGCATGGAGTGATGTTATCAGTAGACTTCCTCAGGGGTCTGCTACTTTTTCTGATTTATATTATGGACGTAGGTTTTGGTATAGTTAGGAAACTTGTGAAATTTGCCAATGATACTAAAATTGGAGCAATGGCAGAAGAGGCAGCAAAACAATTCCGGAAAACCTGTAAAGCCTCCAGAAGTGGGTGAACACTTGGAAAGTGCTACATGTGGTCTGTTGACGTCCCTTATCCTACCCTTTGATGCTGATTGGCCATTTGATTACATTTAACGATTAACGCATGGTCATGAATTGAAACACAATACACACAGCGCAAACGCTAAGCAAAATGCAGCAAGTCTGCTTTGCTGTTAGTTGTGAGACACGACCTATCGACGTGAATCACAATGCAGTGCGCCTTTGTATTGTATTTCAATCTGACACAAAAATCGTGTGCTGTAGTGAAAAGCAATTGATCATTTGGTTGATATGTTTTTAATTATGGCACAAATAATCTTCCATATAATACCAGGTATTAATTTATTATATACAGTATGCTGTGATTGATTTGATATGTTGTAGTTAGTTGACGTTACAAGTAGAACAAAATTTTCATAATGTAATTCCCAGTGTGACTGAATCTGGTCCATTTGTGGAGGTAATGCTCACTACTAGACACTGCGATGCAGATATTATTTTAACTTAAACAATAAAAATCAAAATAACTACCCTTTATAATCTATCCATTATCCAACCCGCTAACTACAGGGTCACGGGGGTATGCTGGAGCCAATCCCAGCCAACACAGGGCGCAAGGCAAGAGACAAACCCCGGGCAGGGCCCAAGCCCACCGCAGACTACCATTTATAATTCAAAATTAAAATGTTCCTTTAGTGGTATTATATTTGTAAAAATAAACAAGCGCAAGTGAAAGAAAACCAAATAGCACCACTGACTGCATTGCTCCCCAAGTTTGGCTCCACTCGTGTGTGTCTGTGTGTTTAATAGTTCATGTCGCTTTAGGCACTCCGGCATCATAGAATTTTAATCACAACAAGAAAACCAAATTCCATAAGAGACTGTTCTCCTGCTTCTGACAACAGAGGAGAATTTCCACTGAACCTGCCTGCCTTTCAAGTCTGAGACAGAAATCCCTGGCGGCCCGATGTCAGTAACACCAGCGCACCAAACCACAGATTACTTGACTCTCACTTGACATACTTTAGAGTCAGACAGATTGGCAGATGAATGGCATGGAGACAGATGGATGAAAGACTCGGGTTTATTTTGCTTCTTTGGTATTACTTAGGCAACTCTGTGCTGGCATTGTATTAAGATTTCTGTAAATATTATGTTTAAAGCATTAGTTGGGCTGTTTGTTTTCAGGTAGACAAATGGGGAAGGAGGACCGGGCTCTTTTACTGTTAAAAAGGGGGGCGGCCATTTCCACACTCCTGGGTTAGAATCTCGGCTCAGGCGTCTCCTTTGTGGAGTGTGTGTGTCTGACAGTACAATCTTTCTCTGCAAACAAGTGTTTTAATTTTTAACCATTTTTACTGGAAATCATCCTTATATTTTTAGTGAAATATTTGGTTATAAGCTCTTAATTAACATCAAGCAGGCACTGAATAGAATGCCTAGGCAATATATAGAATTTCAAAAATTGGACTTTAAAGTATGAAGCAATTAATATTTCACACATTTCCTGGGCATTCTATGCAATGCCAAAAGGCAAAGTATAAAATACTCCCGCTAATGACGTTTCTAACGTCACGTGACTTTCGACGCTCGCCTTGAGACGGAGAATTCCCCATTTGCATTTCAGTTTCTGTTCGGAAGTGATGAAATATGCTACAGTAGAGTCTCGCTTATCCAACATTCTGTATTATCCGACGTCACACCGCAAAAAAAAACATCAATCGGCAACAAGAGCTGCAAGTTGCGAGCGTGAGCTTTGTCAATTTTTTCAGTTGAATTTTTCAGTTGTTTTGTTGTAAAACATGATTACAGTGGATTATGCGGTCAGCCCTATCTGGCATGTGTGCGTGTGTCTCCCTCGCGCGCTTGTGTGTGTGTGCATGTGTCTCTCTCGCACGTGTGTGTGCGCGTGTCTCTCTCGCGCATGTCTGTACGTGTGTGTGTGTGTCTGTGTCTCTCTCGCACATGTGTCTCTCTTTCCATCACGCGTATGTGTGCGCGCGTGTGTATTTCGCACGCATGTGTGTGTCTGTCTGTGTCTCTCTCGCGCATTGCGTGTGTCTGTCTGTGTCTCTCGCTCTCTCTCACTGCACAGGGAGAGACTGAACATGTGCGGAAATCATCGGATCGCACAAACCGAAAGGGAAACTTGGCTTGTTCCTATACCGAGTGTGTGGTCCTGAACAGAGGGAAAAGTTTGGTGTACATTTTGGTCATAACCCGATTTGTACGTGTTCGGAGACGATCGTGAACCGAGCCACTGTATTAGGTTCGTAATGTGTAAAATGATAACATAGTTTGACGTTTAATAGGCTTTTTCTTAACACCTCCCATTATCCGACAATTTCGCTTATCCGACGTTCTGCCAGCCTGTTTAGGACGGATAAGTGAGACTCTACTGTACTTTGAATTTGTGCAGAAACGACTCTAGCCCATACTGTGCTGTATGAAAATGGAAGAGCAAGGTGTAGTGTCCGAGAAGGAATCATGGCATGCTGACATGCAACAACGATTCTACGATGAACTGCCTAAAGTGCGAGCCAATGCTGCAAAAAAGACGGTTTTCCTAACCGAAACTACTTACCAGAAGTTAGTGAGCGATGTGAAAAAGGCCAAGATGACTACTAAGAAGGAACCACGGGACTCTTGGCTGCTGAATCGCAATGATGTGATGTTAGTGGAAAACAAAAGTGAACTGATTTATCCTGTTAAAGAAGGCTATCCAGTTCTACATCACGGACTCTGAGTTATTTAACGCACTTCATGACGCTCATTTGGCCATTGGCCACGGAGGACGTGACAGAATGTTGAAAGAACTTTCACCCAAATACAAGAACGTTACTCATCATGATATTGAACTGTACATTCACCTTTGTGAGCCGTGCCACAAAAAACAAAAAGGCATTAAAAAAGGTGTTGTAGCGTTGTGTTTTTAATGAAGGCCTCTTAATGACTCTCTTTTCAAGTTTTACTTTTATTGTGCGAAAGACAATTAAGGGCAATTTAAAATAACATTTTTTCCTTCCTTGTTGCAACAAGTAGGTTCATATTTTATTTTCTCTTGTTTTCCTCTACAAGAATGTCCTATACTTCATTTTGTATTTCTTTCTTTTTCATATACGTCTTTTCAATAAAAACCTTTTCATGACTCTCTTTTAATACGTTGCCTAAACAGCATTTGTCATACTACAGTATATAATGCCTAGGGAAAGTATATATAATATTAAAATAATTTGGATATTTCATACTTTGATCAAAAACGGCAGGAATTCTATAACTGCCTAGGTATTGTACACAACGCCCGTGTTTCATACATTGCTGGTAACAAATACACTGCTGGTCAAAAGCTTTTGTTCAGTTCCTATTAAAATGTAAGCAGTTCAAGTCCAGTCAGTAACCCAAAATTGTACAAAGGAAAGGCGTAAACTGTCAAGAGGTTTAAAAAAAAGGTTTAGCTTACCAAAAACTGAAAAATGGTGTAGTCTTCAGGGTTATACAAAAAGGCCTTCTTCAGGAGAAGAGTAAACGGGCTAACAACTTACAGCTGTCCGGCAGCGACTGAAGTGAACTAAGCCTTGAAAGTTGACACAAACAATTCCTGCTGGTGTCCACTATTTACAAACCTTCTGTCTGTGTTGGAGCAAACTGTGTCGCTAATAGCTACCCCCTCTGAAGCATTATTTGGACAAACAAATCCAAATCATATTATGGGATATCATCTATGGTTAAATTCTACTCTTTACTTTTAAAATTTTTATTTTATACTGTATTGAGGATTTGCTCTGTTTCGTGTATTGTACTGTATTCTATTGTATTGACGCTTTTCTTTTTGACACCCACTGCACGCCCAACCTACCTGGATAGGGGTCTCTCTTTGAAATGTCTTTCCCGAGGTTTCTTCCATTTTTTCCCTACAAGGGTTTTTTTTGGGAGTTTTTTCTTGTCTTCTTAGAGAGTCAAGGCTGGGGGGCTGTCAAGAGGCAGGGCCTGTTAAAGCTCATTGCGGCACTTCTTGTGTGATTTTGGGCTATACAAAAATAAATTGTATTGTATCTATATATATAGTTCACTAAGGGCACGCAAGACAGCGAGCGCAAGCAAAACAGAGAGCCACGCCCGCCAACTCACAGAGCCCCGCCCGCCAACTCTAAGACCATGGGATACGCTCGACAGAGCCCCGCCCGCCAACTCCTGTGTCCACCATCGCTCTTGAGGCATCTGCACTGCCTGCTCACGCAACAACTCACCAAACACAACCTCAGTCGCTTTCATCTGTGCTAAGGTCCACATGAGAGAGACACACACACAGGCGTGCGACAGACATGCACACAGGTGCATGAGTCACACAGGCATGAGAGAGACACACACACACAGGTGCGCGAGAGACACGCACACAGGTGCATGAGACACACACACACACCGGCATGAGAGAGAGACACACACACAGGTGCACGAGAGAAAGACACACACACACACAGGCGCGCGACAGACACGCACACAGGTGCATGAGTCACACACACACACCGGCATGAGAGAGAGACACACACACAGGTGCACGAGAGAAAGACACACACACACAGGCGTGTGAGAGAGAGAGACACACACACAGGCGCGCGACAGACACGCACACACACACAGGCGCGCGACAGACACGTATATACACACACACACACACACACACACACACACACACACACACACACACACACACACACACACACACACACACACACACACACACACACACACACAGGCGTGAGAGAGAGAGAGACACTCACACACAGATCCGCGAGAGAGAGTCACACACACACAGGCGCGCAAGAGACACACACACACAGGCGCGCAAGAGACACACACACACAGGCGCGCGTGTGCATTATTGAAATGTTACTTTTTTTGGTTGTTTATTAAATTACGGATTTTTCAAATGTTCATTTTTCTTCCCTGTGCTTAAAACTCATTAAAAAGTTTTTAGCGAGCGGTTCATAGCTCTATAGTGCGAACTATTGCAGTGTTAGTTTTCTCCGTGTTATTCAATGTTTTTACATTTAGTTTACTATTACGCTGTGCATTCTATGGTGTAATTAACTATATTGGTGCTTAGAAACTCACCCTCCTCCCGTGTCCACCCGTGTCCACCCTCGCTCTCGAGGCGTGCACACTGCTTGCTCATGTGCCAGCCCCCAACACGTCACCAAACACATCCTCACTCGCTTTGGTCTGTGCTACAGTCCGCATGCAGCTGTGAGCCACGTTGACTGTATGCTACGCTGCGGGTTGGCTAGTTGTAATTGTAATAACACTGTACATTGCTATCATAATGGCATAATTAGCAAAGGAAGACGGACAGACCATTACCGTATAACCGTTAAAGGTGTAGGACTTTCCTTTACAAAATTTGCAAAGACAGCCAAAGGCATTGGTGAGCACAGTTTGTTACACCATCAAGAAGAACCTGAACAGGTTCATATGTGACAGTTCTGTATTTAGTGACTGGTTTAATCTGCTCTTGCATTTTGCCATGAGAGTTGTCGTGGCACTCTGTGCCTGCACTCGGAGAGCAGCGCTGTACAAGAACAAAGTAGTTTGGACTGTTGTATTGTATTTCTGAGGTGGCCATCAAAGATTGGCCATCGAGCTCTTTGAAGAGGACTATTTGTATTCTGTTTAAATGTTGTATTTACCCCATTTTTTGATACACATGGCATGCTATGCCTAACTGGAAGCAGGTATCTGTCTGAATTGCCCTACAAGGGTTTTTGGGAGTATCTCCTTATATTCTTACAGAGTCAAGGCTGGAGGGTTCAAGAAACAGGGTCTATTAAAGCACAATGAGACATTCCTTGTGTGATTTGGGGCTATACAAGGAATACATTGCTGTTTTATTTTTAAAAAACCTGCAGTATATTCCAAGATTGTTGTAGAGCGGGGTCCCCAACTCCGGCCCTGGAGGGCCACAGTGGCTGCAGGTTTTCATTCTGAACCTTTTCTTAATTAGTGACCTGTGTTTGCTCCTAATTAGCCTCTTTTATTTGACTTGCTTTTGAAGACTCAGACCCCTTAATTGTTTCTTCTTGAATTATTTAGCAGCCAAACAATAATGAGATACACAATGAACCAAAACATGACCAATATTGTCAAACATACAATATCTGAACAGAAAGAAAGGTGAAGGTCTGAGGAATGCTGATCTGCTCAGGTCCACAAAACATTTGACCAGAGCTCTTAGTAAAGAGAAGATCAACAATCTGGAAATGTCTGCTATTGAAACAAGGACAGCAGCAAACAATTAAAGAACGGGTTTAGTTAACGACAAGACTCAGCGCCTAATAAAGCAGGTGGTTGGAGTGAAATTGGTTGGAGTTTGAGGCCCTGACTTAGTTGGTCTTCTGTTGGCTCCCTCACTTCACATTTGGGTGCCATTTTAGGAAGGAAGTGAAGAAATTCAGAGGAACAAATCTTAAAAACAAGTCAATTACAATGAAAGGAAAAGGAGTTAGAAGCAAAAACAGGTCACTGATTAAGAAAAAGGTTAGAATGAAAACCTGCAGCCACTGCAGCCCTCCAGGACCGGAGTTGGGGACCCCTGTTGTAAAGGTTCAAACAGAATTGCAGTGCCTAAGAAGGGCTGATATATCCTACATAGCAGCTACAAAGACTTAATGACTAAACATTTTTTTTTCCAATTGCAGTCACTATAACACATCTTTTAATGACTGAACAAGATTAGCTGGTGAGCAAAAAATGTGGCAAAAGACAGAAGTCTTTGAGAACGCACGCTATAATTCAATCGGAAATATTTCCAAAAAGGACAATTAGGAGATGAGGGCCTATAAAAATTTAATAGGCTTCTGACAAAATGGCAAATTTTCTTCAAGTAAATGTTAATAACTCCAAAGGTATTCATTCTGGGCACAAAAAAACTATTGAGAGAATGAGTTCAGTTGACAGTCAGTGCTGTCATTTAAATCTGTAAAATACTTGCATTCAAGAATGTTGGGATTTTCTTTAGTTACATTTATGATTGAGAGGGAAAAAAAAGTTTTGTTCTTAAATTGCTTTTCTTTCCTTTTCAAAAAGAAATAAGGATTTCAGACACAGGTGAGTATGCATCTTTGTAATTTGTAAACAGTACCTAAAACGGTGGTTTCCTAACTTGCACTCGACAGTGCCTTTTGTGAGACGTCACAGTGCCAGTCACACTTATTGATGATATTAATTGCCCTGCAATCACTTGAGTCCATTTAGCATTTACTTAACATATTTGAACATTAGAACAATCTGGAAGAGAACAGGCCATTCAGCCCAACAAAGCTTGCCAGTCCTGTACACCTTATGCTTTCAAAATAACATCAGGTCTAATTTTGAAAGTCCCTAAAGTCCAACTGTCCACCACATTACTTGGTCTCTTATTCCAAGTGTCTGTGGTTCTCTGTGTGAAGAAAAACTTCCTTATGTTTGTGTGAATTTTACCCGTAACAAGTTTTCAACTGTGTCCCCGTATTCTTGATGAACTCATTTTAAAGTCACCGTCTCAATCCACTGGACTAATTCCCTTCATAATTTTATTCACTTCACTCAGGTCTCCTCTTAATCTTCCTTTCCTTAAACTCTAAAGGCTCAGCTCTTTTAATCTTTCCTCATAACTCATCTCTGTAACCCTGTAATCAGCCTAGCTGCTCTTCTCTGGACTTTTTCTAGCGCTGCTATGTCTTTTTGTAGACTAAAAATTCACACAGTACACCAGATGAGGCCTCACCAGTGTGTTATTAAGAGCCACCATAACCTCTGATATTTTTATATATACAGACATATGTGGAAGCGAAGGTCTGTGATACAGTTTGTATATTTGTAGCTGGAAATTCATAAAGGGAGAAAATGAATCATGTATCTTAAAATAGTTTTAACCCTTTTCAGGAATCATCATCAGAGGAAAATTCTAGATAAATATATACATTATATTTAAAAAATATTGCCTTCTCCATCCTGCCTAATCCAATTGAAGGACCAGAGTTTACCCAGTAGCTTTGGCTATAAGGCCGGGACCCTTTCTGGATGAGGTTCGTGGACTTTACAGGTCTCCAGACTCTCACACACTCACAGAGGGATAATTTGAAATCATTAAGCTGTCTAACATGTACGCTTTTGGAATCTGAGAGGGAAACTGACACACACTGGGCTTGAGATTGGGGTCCAGGATACCGAGGCAGCGTGGCTAGCCACTGCACCATAGACAGATAGATAGATGTGAAAGGCACTATAAGATAGATAGATAGATAGATAGATAGATAGATAGATAGATAGATAGATAGATATTTTAGTGTAGTCGGCAGGATTAGATAGATAGATAGATAGATAGATAGATAGATAGATAGATAGATAGATAGATAGATAGATAGATAGATAGATAGATAGATAGATAGATACTTTATTAATCCAAAGGTGAAATTCACATAATCCAGCAGCAGTATACGGATACAAAAAAAAAGATATATATTAAATTAAAGAGTAATAAAAATGCATGTAAAAACAGACAATAACTTTGAATAATGTTAGCATTCACTCCCCCGGGTGGAACTGAAGAGTCGCATAGTGTGGGGTCTGAACGATCTCCTCAGTCTGTCAGTGGAACAGGACGGTGACAAAAGTCTGTCACTGAAGCTACTGCTCTGCCTGGAGATGATCCTGTTCAGTGGATGCAGTGGATTCTGCTCAGTGCCCGTCGCTCTGCCACAGATGTTAAACTGTCCAGCTTTATTCCTACAATAGAGCCTGCCTTCCTCACCAGTTTGTCCAGGCATGAGACGTCCTTCTTCTTTATGCTGCCTCCCCAGCACAACACCACTTAGAAGATAGAGGGCACTCACCACAACCGTCTGGTAGAACATCTGCAGCATCTTATTTTAATGTCACGCAATGCACAAAATAAGGCCGCATTTCATATTGGCAAAATCGATATAAGAAAATTTTATTTAATGTCTAAGTTGTGATTGTTTTTTGCCTCCAGTCTGATACTGTGGAGTGTTTTAAAAAAACTGCTAAACACTTGCTTTTTTTAATTTGGATTTTTCATTGCTAATTTTAGTTATACTCTTAATAGACTGAATAGGCATTTAATTATGCAGTTCAGAGATTTGCAATCTTTACTAATCTCTACTTTCTTTTTCTGCACCCTCACCGCCTGATCAAGGCACCATGCAGCCACCTGTGATGATGGAATGAAGGCGAGTGCCCCAACTGTCCACAAGACCATCTTCATTGAATCCTCTCGGACAAAGCCTGGAAACCACGAGGAATGACTGAACAACATTTTTTTTGTTTGTTTTTTCTGTCATCCTGGCCATCTGACCTTACCACTGGACTCATCTTTAGAGACAAACACTCACCAGCCACTTTATTAGGTGCTTCCTTGCTAGTACCAGGCTGGTCCCCCTTTTTCCTTTAGAACTACCATAATTCTTTGTTGCATCGATTCAACAAGATGCTGGAAACATTCCTCAGGGATTCTGCTCCATATTGACATGATAGCATCACATAGTTGTTACAGATTTGTTGGCTGTACATCCATGATGCAAATTTTCTCTTCCACCACATCCCAAAGGTGCTCGATTGGATTGAGATCTGGTGACTGTGGAGGCCATTTGAGTACCGTGAAGTCATTGTCAGGTTTGAGATGATTTGAGCTTGGTGACATTATGTGTTATCTGGCTGGAAGGAGCCATCAGAAGATGAACACACTGAAGTCATAGAGGGGTGGACATGGTCAGCAACAATATTCAGGTAGGCTTTGGCATTTAAATGATGCTTAGTTGGTACTAAGGGGCCCAAAGTGTGCCAAGCAAATATCCCCCACACCATCACACCACCACCAGGCTAAACCGTTGATACAAGGCAGGATGGATTCATGCTTTCATGTTATTGATGCCAAATTCTGAGCCTACCAACCAAATGTCAGAAGAGAAATTGAGACTGATCAGATCAGGAAACATTTTTCCAATCTTCTGTTGTCCAATTTTGGTGAACCCGTGCGAATTGTAACCTCAGTTGCCTGTTCTTAGCTGACATGAGTGGCACCCGGCGTGGTTTCCTGCTGCTGTAGCCCTGTAGGTTTCGACATATTGTGCGTTCAGAGCTGCTCTTCTGCACACCTCGATTGTAACGAGTGCTTATTTGAGTTCCTGTTACCTTTCTATCAGCTCAAATCAGTCTGGCCATTCTCCTCTGACCTCTGGCATCAACAAGGCATTTTTGCCCAGATAACTGCCGCTCACTGGATATTTTCCCTTTTTCAGACCATTCTCTGTCAACACTAAATATGGTTATATTCCAAATCGTTACCTCAGATCCTCAAATGAGTGTCTCCTTGGAATTCCAAGAGCAAAACTTAAAAGAAGTGGTGAGGCGGGCGGCCTTCTGCTGTTATGCACCTAAAATCTGGAATAGCCTGCCAATAGGAATTCACCAGGCTAGTACAGTAGAGCACTTTAAAAACACATTACTTTAACATGGCCTTCTCATAACTTCACTTTAAATTAATACTGATACTCTGTATATCCAACTCATTATAATAACTATTCATGGTGGCTCTAAAATCTGTACTAACCCCTACTCTCTCTACTGTTTCTTTTTCCGGTGTCTTTTTGGTGGTGGCGCATCTACTCAAAGCACCGTGATGTTCCAACAATGATGGATGGATTAAAAGCCAGAAGTCTGTATGACCATCATCATCAAGTCCTTCCGTGAGAACCCTAAATACAAAGAGGACTGTTTCATTGATGTTAGGTAGAATGCCCAGAGGGGACTGGGTGGTCTCGTGGCCTGGAACCCCTGCAGATTTTATTTTTTTCTCCAGCCGTCTGGAGTTTTTTTTTTGTTTTTCTGTCCACCCTGGCCATCGGACCTTACTCTTTTTCTATGTTAACTAATGTTGTCTTATTTTAATTTCTTATTTTGTCTTTTATTTTTCTTCATTATGTAAAGAACTTTGAGCTACTTTTTTGTATGAAAATTTGCTATATAAATAAATGTTGTTGTTGTTGTTGTTGCGTGAAAATCCCAGTAGGTCAGCAGTTTCTGAAATACTCAGTCCAGCCCGTCTGGCACCAACAGCCATGCCACGTTCAAAGTCACTTCAATCAACTTTCTTCCCCATTCTGATGCTCAGTTTGAACTTCAGCAGGTCATCTTGACAACGTCTACAGGCTGAAATGCACTGAGTTGCTGATTAGATATTTGTGAATAGGTGTACCTAATAAAATGGCCGGGGAGTGTATTTTATGATATTGTATATAAGAACTATACCATCCATCTACAGTATTATCCACTACATCATAACTACAGGGTCACAGGGGTCTGCTGGAGCCAATCCCAGCCAAAACAGGGTGCAAGGCAGGAAACAAACCCCGGGCAGGGCGCCAGCCCACCGTAGGGTGCTCACACACACTAGGGAAAATTTAGAATCACCATTGCATCTCACCTGTATGTCTTGTGACTGTAGGAGGAAAATCACATTCAGACATGGTGAGAACATGCAAACTCAACGCAGGGAGGACCCAGGAAGTGAACCCGGGGTCTCCTTACTACGAGGTAGCATCGCTATCCACTGCGCCACCCTTCATGGATTTTAGTTCTTAAAAATATCTCATTTGGTTTCAAAGAATCCTAGTAATCAACAAACTCAATTTAAAGTTGCCCACTAATTATATGGAACCCCCCCCCCAATAAACAATATGCATGTAGATTGTCATCTGACCCAAACTGACCCACCGTGCCAGCAAGGACTATACCCTTCTATTAATTACATATCTATGTTTTATAAAATATAGATTTATATTTTCTTTGCTAAATCTTACTCATTAATATTCTTACCTAATCTTATATGTTTTTCGTTTCTTGTAACTTTCTCTTTGACATCTTGTGAATCACTTTAAGCTACATTGTTTGTTTGAAAATGTGCTATACAAATAAATATTTGTTAGAGTTATTTTGTCATCATAGTGCCTTTGAAGGAGTACTGAGCCGAGTCTACTCGTGGAACCAAATCTCCCCACTGGAAACACCAATGAAGGAAACATTTTAAATGTGTGATTAACCTGAAGTGCCTAGAGCGCCGTCTCTTATGGGTTGCCATTGTTGAGTCATGTAGGGTCACGACTCACCATTGTATTCAATGTGAATGGGCTGTGAACAGATATCAAAGTGTCTCACGATGGGTTGCAGTGGGTCGTTTTGCTCAATGGACATTGGTCTGCCCTGGCATCAGAGGTGAATTTCCAAGGGGCACATGCTGTTACTGTCTGCAGTGATTTTCCAAGGCCCTAAACCTGACCCCAATGAAACCGTTTCTCCAAGGTGAACCTGACCTGATATAACTGTCGGCAGCTATTCTATAATGAAAATCACCTGGCAATAACTGTCTGCGGCGATTCTCCAAGGCTGAAAACAATCGGTCCTCGGTCTCGAGGACACTAAGAAGGGCAAGATTGAGTCGCAAGAAAAACAAAGTAAGAAATCCTGGCCTAAAGAAAACCCACACGAATGGGTGCAGAACATCCAGTCACACACAGTCAGCTACTGGACTGGATTTCAAAGCCTCACCTTTGTAGCTTTGAGGAAGGAGTACGAACCACAAAAGTCTCGAGCCGTAGACACAAACCATCCACTGTGAATGTGAAGCATGGTATCCACTCATACTAGCTTTGATTCTTGAGAGCCGATAAAGAAAATGAAGCTTCTGCAAAGCAACACCCCACCGATTTAGAAGTTTGACGTAGTTATGAAACTTTCAGGCACAGCACATTTACTGGTGAGTTTTGTTTTTCTTTCGGTGTTCGGCATTGGCTGAAGTTCATTAAATCTGCCTCACCATCTTACAGCGTTCAAACGTTTTTTTTTATCCATTTTTTTAAAATACAAAGCAAATCTTCTGGCGAAAATTGCAATAAGGTAAAATCCAAATGCTCGGCACCCACCCTATAACACAACCCGACCCTGCAAAAGAATTAAGGAGTCCATGAGGGCCGGCATGTGAGGGAATAGCACAGCATCGCCCTCATTATGGAGAAGAAGAGCTAAGGATTAGGGGTCCACT